>NW_027361704.1:22937500-23370000 GCF_039654945.1 Dendrobates tinctorius
CGCCTTTTTGTATGACCAAACAACTCAATCTTTGTTTCATCAGTCCACAGGACCTTCTTCCAAAATGTAACTGGCTTGTCCAAATGTGCTTTTGCATACCTCAGGTTTGTGGCGTGCTTGCAGAAACGGCTTCTTTTGCAACACTCTCCCATACAGCTTCTCCTTGTGCAAAGTGGCTGTATTGTTGACCGATGCACAGTGACACCATCTGCAGCAAGATGATGCTGCAGGTCTTTGGAGGTGGTCTGTGGATTGTCCTCGACTGTTCTCACCATTCTTCTTCTCTGCCTTTCTGATATTTTTCTTGGCCTGCCACTTCTGGGCTTAACAAGAACTGTACCTGTGTTCTTCCATTTCCTTACTATGTTCCTCACAGTGGAAATTGACAGGTAAATCTCTGAGACAACTTTTTGTATCCTTCCCCTGAAAAGCTATGTTGAATAATCTTTGTTTTCAGATCATTTGACAGTTGTTTTGAGGAGCCCATGATGCCACTCTTCATAGGAGAATCAAATAGGAGAACTACTTGCAAGTGGCCACCTTAAATACCTTTTCTCATGATTTGATACACCTGGCTATGAAGTTCAAAGCTCAATGAGGTTACAAAACCAATTTAGTGCTTCAGGAAGTCAGTAAAAAGTAGTTAGGAGTGTTCAAATCAAGAAAATGATAAGGGTGCCCATACTTTTGCACCGGTCAAATTTTGTATAAATGCAGATTGCACATTTTCTGTTAGAACAATAAACCTCATTTGAATCCAGAAATATAACTGAGTCCATCAGTTATTAGATATATGAAACTGAAATAGCTGTTGCAAAAACCAAAATTGTTATAAAGTAAAAAGGTTAACATTAATAGGGGTGCCCAAACTTTAACACATGACTGTATCTTGCGGAGACAGAGTGTCGCCACAAGATAAATAGACATGCTGCGGTCAGGAAAGACGCACTGCATGTCCAGATACACAGGGCCGCCGGATGCAGCCCTGCACGCATAGTGGAGACGGGATTTCATAAAATCCCCTCCAATATGCTGTAACATTTGGATGCTGCAGCTGTACGCAGCGTCCAATCCACAGCAGATAGTGAATGTTTCCGGACCATGGAAACATACCCTAAAAGTGTGAATGGTGAGGACATGATGCAGAAGTGGAGTTTTTCCAAGACTAGACAGTGGGACTGTGTATAATGTCACTGGTGATCCCTGTATTACCTGTATACTTACACTACTGTATATACAGAGCTCTTTGGTATAATGGCCCTTATGGTAATATTAGTAATGTGTTTTTTTAAATTAATGATCAGTATTGTAGTATCTGGTCACTATGTGGTCTGGTCATGGTGTGGTGGTATTTATCCCTTGTATGTAATATTATTTGGTCATTATATTGTGGTAATATGTGGTCCAGCCATGGTATGACAGAATTTGTTCCTTGTATGTGGTATTAGTCATTTTTAAAAATGTACCTAAAGAGCATTGAATAGTTTAAGAAATGTTTAATAGAGTAGGGCCCGATCAAAAGAGTCTTCCTTGTGGTGGGGCTTAAAAAATCGATGGCTGTATGTGATCTGGTGTTCGATGGGTACTACTAATGTGTGATTGGTGAGGACGTGATGCAGAAGTGGAGTTTTTCCAAGACTGGGCAGGGGACTGTAGAATATGGGGCTCCAAAATTCCTGGTGACAGCCCTGCCTGTGTGAATGCTACCTAATGTCTGATAGTAAGAAATCCTTCATTGTGTGGGTTTATATAATAGTATTTATGCACTCATAGAAATATAGATCTATATCGCTTAAAGTATCCTCTAAAGAAAGCAGCACTATACAAAACTGACACTGCAAACGAGAGCAAGCTTCAGAGTATCGACCCAGTATCCTCCATATATACATGGCCCATCCTCTGTCACACTGGAGGGATGAGACCCATAGATGGGTGTCTGTCAATTTGGTAGACGGCACTAAATTATAATACATATAATGGGTGAGAGATACAGACAACCATCTGGATACTAACTAGCAGTCTGCCACGAATGGCACCCATTTCTTCTTATACCAGAAACAGACTGGATAGATTCAATGTATTTGCAGTTTCCATCTGCTATGTGGCCATTGCCCTTTGTTCACATAGGTCCCTGTTCAAACAAGGTGGCTCTTCTTCCTATACTATTATTTATTACTCCCATACCATCTTTTTTATATACTAGATATATCTGTAATTCTGCTTATTTTGCCTATATTTTACTATTGAGAAACCAGAGCAATCTTCAAATTATCTACAAGCTTATACAGCCTGTGCGGGAGTGTGAGCATTCCCCACTCCAATATGGCAGGTACATATAACTGAGTGCAGTAGACATGCACAGATTGAGGGCAGCTCCCTGATCTAATATGGCGCCACACAACTTGATGGAGAGAAGAGAGCTTGTGCAAATCAGTCAGTGCCGGGGTGTACACTGACAGCTTGGGGCCCCTGTGCAAAAAAAATGTTTGGGCCCCTCTATGTTTATGGCAACCAAGCTACAGATATTTGTCTCCTCTCAATATGAATATTACTGTCCCCTATTACATGATGCCCTCTTATGTACAGCACCATCCCTTACATATCGTAATCTCGTTATTTAGAGCATCCTGTTTTATTATAGTATCCACTCTTGTTATATAAAAACTGAAGTGATTGCTGATGGAAGTTGGTAAAGCTACTTTTCTGATAGCAAAGTATGATTAACTGGTGAGATGTTGCACCATCAGCAGTCATGTTATATCTAACAAGAGAGGACACTGTAGTAAAGAGAGAGCGCTGTGAGTAACAAAAATAACAAGAAAGCAATATGTAAAGAACGGTGCTATATATAAGATGACATAATACTTTGTAATAATGGGACAATAATGTACATAAAAACAGAGGACGCAACATAATAGGGGACTGTCCCATACATAACTAAAGAGCATGGTACGTAATCAGGGATGCCCCTTCCTGGGATAATGTCCCCCATACTGGGACCATTCCTGGGATAGTGTGCCCCTTCCTGGGATAATGTCCCCCATACTGGGACCATTCCTGGGATAGTGTGCCCCTTCCTGGGATAATGTCCCCCATACTGGGACCATTCCTGGGATAATGTCCCCCATACTGGGACCATTCCTGGGATAGTGTGCCCCTTCCTGGGATAATCTGTTCTGTTCTCCAATGCATAAAAAAATACTACTCGTCTTCCCCCTACGCTGCCTGGTGTTCGCTTCTACAGCCGCTGCAGTTGACTTCAGCATCCTCGCCATGGTGCATGATGTCGATGCCATGTGTCACCAGTCACGGGCACGCCGACGTCAGCTACCAGTCTCTGATAGGCCACTGGCATGTATTGCAGCTCAGGGAGCCAGCGGGTCCCCTGCACCACAACATTTCAGCAGAATGTGGCTCCAAGGACTTGCATCCAGCTGATATAGTCGTTGGTGTTGGCGTGCCCCCTCCACCTCTGGGCCCCTGGTGTAGTGAGTAGCTGGGATCACTGACATCACATTTGAGCCTAGAGCACATTCTATGTATATTACTACCGTCAGCAGTTATATGAGCAATCATTAATTATAACACTTGTGTTATCACATTATCTCTATCAAGCAATTAAGGTTTTAATATTATATGCACAATACCTGTGAACTGGCACAGGATGAAAATCAATTATTGTTATATGCTTAATGACTCATGAGGAGATTGATATTATTGCACTGTATACATATGCAGGGCCAGCGTCAGCTCTTGGGTAAGTGTCAGGGCCCTGAGCAGGCTGGGGGGCCCACTCACCAGCACGCTATGGGGACCGGTGCCAGCACCCACAAGTTGGCCCCCCCGCTTGCTTAGGGCCCAAGTACTAGCAATACTTACCTCTCCCTGTTCTTCCGCTGCAGTGTCTTCCACATCTTCTCACTCTGGGATGTTTCAGGTCAGATGGTGCGATGATGTGACTAGTGTGCTCCCTCTTCTCTGAACAGTCACAGTGCAAAAAGCCGGACGACTGCAATGCTGAGGAGTCTGGAGCAGAGCAGCGACCAGCGAGGAGAGGTGAGCATTTCATTTTTTTACGCTTGGCGCAATATATTGGACTCATATATACTGGAGCATTGTATGGGGCCCATCATATACTGGAGCATTATATGGGGCCCACGATCCTGTATGGAGAGCTATGTGGAACCCATAATACTGGAGCCCAACACCGGAACTGCTGCAACCCACCAACCTACTGTCTCCTTCCCCACCATCCTGTAGCATGTAAGCCCGAAAGGGCAGGGTCCTCTCCCCTCTGTATCAGTCTGTCATTGTTAGTTTACTGTAAGTGATATCTGTAATTTGTATGTAACCCCTTCTCATGTACAGCACCATGGAATCAATGGTGCTATATAAATAAATAATAATACTGTATAGAGGACTAAACTGTCCGGTTTCTGAGCTAAATAGTTATTACTCATGTAATGTAAGAAGTAAGTGAAATCTTTGGCATTGTTCTATACCTATATTTCTCTGCCGTATCTGTGCATCATGTATCGTGGTATGTCTTAAAGGGACCCACTGAGACCATTTCCCCAGGGCCCATGAAAACCTGGAGCCGGCCCTGTACATATCAACTATTCTTTCCTGATGTATATTGATTGATCACTGATTATAGAGTGTAACCTATATGTACTGTGCTTATACTCTGTGAATGTTGATGGCTTGAGAAAGGTTCACAGTTTTGAAAAGTTGAAATGTCGCGCATATCTGGGTGAATAAAGACCACAGTTTATTTCACGATCTCATGCCTGGAGTGCTGCTATATTTTTATATTTTTTTGCCATGTATCTACATCAATCTATATTCATATGGTTACATTTCTATATGAAAAACAGCTGCATACATGTGTCCATATATATCAGTGTATAATACACAGACTTGATTATTCTGACACAAGCATCCTGGCTGAATGTGGCATGTAATACAGGTGTGTACTATATCTTGACCAAATGTGTAACTTTCCATGACCCTAACTGGATTCCCATGGAGTCCTGTAAATCTTTTTATTCGGCTTTACAGTACACTGCATTATATACTGATTCTGGGTTACACAATGATTTTGGCCATGGCACAGGTTGTGCAGCATAAAATCATTGTAAGCTGCTGCTACATGACATAGCAGCAGAAATAAAGTGATTAGGGTCACAATACATGCCCTGGGTACCACGACAAGCAGATTGAAAAAAAAAAATCAGAACTTGTCCCACCACTGCAGGGGTCGCAATGTGACCCTCCTCACCTGTATCAGAGGCATGAAGAGAAGTTTGGCAGCTTGATCTATGTTGTAACTAAACATCATTTTGCTTCAGCATATGTTTATGGGATAACGTTCCTGCCGTGCACGTCAATGTCAGTTGCTATCTCCACGCTGCAACACACTTGGATGCACATACACCTGACGTGGGGGTCCCCCTTCAGTATGGACCCGGTTGCACCCTCTGTAATTGCAATCATTACACCCATGAGTAACAGAGGACATGTGACAGTGCTATCACCATTGTGGTGTGAGGTGTAGTGATCGGTGCTGAACTGCCACAGATGGAAGCACAGGATCACTACTCAGTCAGTTTCAGTGCTGGAATGAATGATAGTATCTGCCCCAGCACTAATCTTAAAAGCCAATGATTGTGTAGTGCGTGGGAAGAGGGCAGCGCTGGATGAGAGTTTAGGGAAAAAAAGCAGAGCAATTTGCCTAGTGTGGGGAGCAGCATGTAATCAAACTCCGTGCAGGCAATAAAGTGAAATTCAGGGTGTCATAAATTCAATAGAGGTGAAACTAGCTTTATTAATAAATTAGAATGTTATTTTTTCAGGCTGGCAGTATATCTCGGGCTGCGGCTGGCAGTATATCTCGGGCTGCGGCTGGCAGTATATCTCGGGCTGCGGCTGGCAGTATATCTCGGGCTGCGGCTGGCAGTATATCTCGGGCTGCGGCTGGCAGTATATCTCGGGCTGCGGCTGGCAGTATATCTCGGGCTGCGGCTGGCAGTATATCTCGGGCTGCGGCTGGCAGTATATCTCGGGCTGCGGCTGGCAGTATATCTCGGGCTGCGGCTGGCAGTATATCTCGGGCTGCGGCTGGCAGTATATCTCGGGCTGCGGCTGGCAGTATATCTCGGGCTGCGGCTGGCAGTATATCTCGGGCTGCGGCTGGCAGTATATCTCGGGCTGCGGCTGGCAGTATATCTCGGGCTGCGGCTGGCAGTATATCTCGGGCTGCGGCTGGCAGTATATCTCGGGCTGCGGCTGGCAGTATATCTCGGGCTGCGGCTGGCAGTATATCTCGGGCTGCGGCTGGCAGTATATCTCGGGCTGCGGCTGGCAGTATATCTCGGGCTGCGGCTGGCAGTATATCTCGGGCTGCGGCTGGCAGTATATCTCGGGCTGCGGCTGGCAGTATATCTCGGGCTGCGGCTGGCAGTATATCTCGGGCTGCGGCTGGCAGTATATCTCGGGCTGCGGCTGGCAGTATATCTCGGGCTGCGGCTGGCAGTATATCTCGGGCTGCGGCTGGCAGTATATCTCGGGCTGCGGCTGGCAGTATATCTCGGGCTGCGGCTGGCAGTATATCTCGGGCTGCGGCTGGCAGTATATCTCGGGCTGCGGCTGGCAGTATATCTCGGGCTGCGGCTGGCAGTATATCTCGGGCTGCGGCTGGCAGTATATCTCGGGCTGCGGCTGGCAGTATATCTCGGGCTGCGGCTGGCAGTATATCTCGGGCTGCGGCTGGCAGTATATCTCGGGCTGCGGCTGGCAGTATATCTCGGGCTGCGGCTGGCAGTATATCTCGGGCTGCGGCTGGCAGTATATCTCGGGCTGCGGCTGGCAGTATATCTCGGGCTGCGGCTGGCAGTATATCTCGGGCTGCGGCTGGCAGTATATCTCGGGCTGCGGCTGGCAGTATATCTCGGGCTGCGGCTGGCAGTATATCTCGGGCTGCGGCTGGCAGTATATCTCGGGCTGCGGCTGGCAGTATATCTCGGGCTGCGGCTGGCAGTATATCTCGGGCTGCGGCTGGCAGTATATCTCGGGCTGCGGCTGGCAGTATATCTCGGGCTGCGGCTGGCAGTATATCTCGGGCTGCGGCTGGCAGTATATCTCGGGCTGCGGCTGGCAGTATATCTCGGGCTGCGGCTGGCAGTATATCTCGGGCTGCGGCTGGCAGTATATCTCGGGCTGCGGCTGGCAGTATATCTCGGGCTGCGGCTGGCAGTATATCTCGGGCTGCGGCTGGCAGTATATCTCGGGCTGCGGCTGGCAGTATATCTCGGGCTGCGGCTGGCAGTATATCTCGGGCTGCGGCTGGCAGTATATCTCGGGCTGCGGCTGGCAGTATATCTCGGGCTGCGGCTGGCAGTATATCTCGGGCTGCGGCTGGCAGTATATCTCGGGCTGCGGCTGGCAGTATATCTCGGGCTGCGGCTGGCAGTATATCTCGGGCTGCGGCTGGCAGTATATCTCGGGCTGCGGCTGGCAGTATATCTCGGGCTGCGGCTGGCAGTATATCTCGGGCTGCGGCTGGCAGTATATCTCGGGCTGCGGCTGGCAGTATATCTCGGGCTGCGGCTGGCAGTATATCTCGGGCTGCGGCTGGCAGTATATCTCGGGCTGCGGCTGGCAGTATATCTCGGGCTGCGGCTGGCAGTATATCTCGGGCTGCGGCTGGCAGTATATCTCGGGCTGCGGCTGGCAGTATATCTCGGGCTGCGGCTGGCAGTATATCTCGGGCTGCGGCTGGCAGTATATCTCGGGCTGCGGCTGGCAGTATATCTCGGGCTGCGGCTGGCAGTATATCTCGGGCTGCGGCTGGCAGTATATCTCGGGCTGCGGCTGGCAGTATATCTCGGGCTGCGGCTGGCAGTATATCTCGGGCTGCGGCTGGCAGTATATCTCGGGCTGCGGCTGGCAGTATATCTCGGGCTGCGGCTGGCAGTATATCTCGGGCTGCGGCTGGCAGTATATCTCGGGCTGCGGCTGGCAGTATATCTCGGGCTGCGGCTGGCAGTATATCTCGGGCTGCGGCTGGCAGTATATCTCGGGCTGCGGCTGGCAGTATATCTCGGGCTGCGGCTGGCAGTATATCTCGGGCTGCGGCTGGCAGTATATCTCGGGCTGCGGCTGGCAGTATATCTCGGGCTGCGGCTGGCAGTATATCTCGGGCTGCGGCTGGCAGTATATCTCGGGCTGCGGCTGGCAGTATATCTCGGGCTGCGGCTGGCAGTATATCTCGGGCTGCGGCTGGCAGTATATCTCGGGCTGCGGCTGGCAGTATATCTCGGGCTGCGGCTGGCAGTATATCTCGGGCTGCGGCTGGCAGTATATCTCGGGCTGCGGCTGGCAGTATATCTCGGGCTGCGGCTGGCAGTATATCTCGGGCTGCGGCTGGCAGTATATCTCGGGCTGCGGCTGGCAGTATATCTCGGGCTGCGGCTGGCAGTATATCTCGGGCTGCGGCTGGCAGTATATCTCGGGCTGCGGCTGGCAGTATATCTCGGGCTGCGGCTGGCAGTATATCTCGGGCTGCGGCTGGCAGTATATCTCGGGCTGCGGCTGGCAGTATATCTCGGGCTGCGGCTGGCAGTATATCTCGGGCTGCGGCTGGCAGTATATCTCGGGCTGCGGCTGGCAGTATATCTCGGGCTGCGGCTGGCAGTATATCTCGGGCTGCGGCTGGCAGTATATCTCGGGCTGCGGCTGGCAGTATATCTCGGGCTGCGGCTGGCAGTATATCTCGGGCTGCGGCTGGCAGTATATCTCGGGCTGCGGCTGGCAGTATATCTCGGGCTGCGGCTGGCAGTATATCTCGGGCTGCGGCTGGCAGTATATCTCGGGCTGCGGCTGGCAGTATATCTCGGGCTGCGGCTGGCAGTATATCTCGGGCTGCGGCTGGCAGTATATCTCGGGCTGCGGCTGGCAGTATATCTCGGGCTGCGGCTGGCAGTATATCTCGGGCTGCGGCTGGCAGTATATCTCGGGCTGCGGCTGGCAGTATATCTCGGGCTGCGGCTGGCAGTATATCTCGGGCTGCGGCTGGCAGTATATCTCGGGCTGCGGCTGGCAGTATATCTCGGGCTGCGGCTGGCAGTATATCTCGGGCTGCGGCTGGCAGTATATCTCGGGCTGCGGCTGGCAGTATATCTCGGGCTGCGGCTGGCAGTATATCTCGGGCTGCGGCTGGCAGTATATCTCGGGCTGCGGCTGGCAGTATATCTCGGGCTGCGGCTGGCAGTATATCTCGGGCTGCGGCTGGCAGTATATCTCGGGCTGCGGCTGGCAGTATATCTCGGGCTGCGGCTGGCAGTATATCTCGGGCTGCGGCTGGCAGTATATCTCGGGCTGCGGCTGGCAGTATATCTCGGGCTGCGGCTGGCAGTATATCTCGGGCTGCGGCTGGCAGTATATCTCGGGCTGCGGCTGGCAGTATATCTCGGGCTGCGGCTGGCAGTATATCTCGGGCTGCGGCTGGCAGTATATCTCGGGCTGCGGCTGGCAGTATATCTCGGGCTGCGGCTGGCAGTATATCTCGGGCTGCGGCTGGCAGTATATCTCGGGCTGCGGCTGGCAGTATATCTCGGGCTGCGGCTGGCAGTATATCTCGGGCTGCGGCTGGCAGTATATCTCGGGCTGCGGCTGGCAGTATATCTCGGGCTGCGGCTGGCAGTATATCTCGGGCTGCGGCTGGCAGTATATCTCGGGCTGCGGCTGGCAGTATATCTCGGGCTGCGGCTGGCAGTATATCTCGGGCTGCGGCTGGCAGTATATCTCGGGCTGCGGCTGGCAGTATATCTCGGGCTGCGGCTGGCAGTATATCTCGGGCTGCGGCTGGCAGTATATCTCGGGCTGCGGCTGGCAGTATATCTCGGGCTGCGGCTGGCAGTATATCTCGGGCTGCGGCTGGCAGTATATCTCGGGCTGCGGCTGGCAGTATATCTCGGGCTGCGGCTGGCAGTATATCTCGGGCTGCGGCTGGCAGTATATCTCGGGCTGCGGCTGGCAGTATATCTCGGGCTGCGGCTGGCAGTATATCTCGGGCTGCGGCTGGCAGTATATCTCGGGCTGCGGCTGGCAGTATATCTCGGGCTGCGGCTGGCAGTATATCTCGGGCTGCGGCTGGCAGTATATCTCGGGCTGCGGCTGGCAGTATATCTCGGGCTGCGGCTGGCAGTATATCTCGGGCTGCGGCTGGCAGTATATCTCGGGCTGCGGCTGGCAGTATATCTCGGGCTGCGGCTGGCAGTATATCTCGGGCTGCGGCTGGCAGTATATCTCGGGCTGCGGCTGGCAGTATATCTCGGGCTGCGGCTGGCAGTATATCTCGGGCTGCGGCTGGCAGTATATCTCGGGCTGCGGCTGGCAGTATATCTCGGGCTGCGGCTGGCAGTATATCTCGGGCTGCGGCTGGCAGTATATCTCGGGCTGCGGCTGGCAGTATATCTCGGGCTGCGGCTGGCAGTATATCTCGGGCTGCGGCTGGCAGTATATCTCGGGCTGCGGCTGGCAGTATATCTCGGGCTGCGGCTGGCAGTATATCTCGGGCTGCGGCTGGCAGTATATCTCGGGCTGCGGCTGGCAGTATATCTCGGGCTGCGGCTGGCAGTATATCTCGGGCTGCGGCTGGCAGTATATCTCGGGCTGCGGCTGGCAGTATATCTCGGGCTGCGGCTGGCAGTATATCTCGGGCTGCGGCTGGCAGTATATCTCGGGCTGCGGCTGGCAGTATATCTCGGGCTGCGGCTGGCAGTATATCTCGGGCTGCGGCTGGCAGTATATCTCGGGCTGCGGCTGGCAGTATATCTCGGGCTGCGGCTGGCAGTATATCTCGGGCTGCGGCTGGCAGTATATCTCGGGCTGCGGCTGGCAGTATATCTCGGGCTGCGGCTGGCAGTATATCTCGGGCTGCGGCTGGCAGTATATCTCGGGCTGCGGCTGGCAGTATATCTCGGGCTGCGGCTGGCAGTATATCTCGGGCTGCGGCTGGCAGTATATCTCGGGCTGCGGCTGGCAGTATATCTCGGGCTGCGGCTGGCAGTATATCTCGGGCTGCGGCTGGCAGTATATCTCGGGCTGCGGCTGGCAGTATATCTCGGGCTGCGGCTGGCAGTATATCTCGGGCTGCGGCTGGCAGTATATCTCGGGCTGCGGCTGGCAGTATATCTCGGGCTGCGGCTGGCAGTATATCTCGGGCTGCGGCTGGCAGTATATCTCGGGCTGCGGCTGGCAGTATATCTCGGGCTGCGGCTGGCAGTATATCTCGGGCTGCGGCTGGCAGTATATCTCGGGCTGCGGCTGGCAGTATATCTCGGGCTGCGGCTGGCAGTATATCTCGGGCTGCGGCTGGCAGTATATCTCGGGCTGCGGCTGGCAGTATATCTCGGGCTGCGGCTGGCAGTATATCTCGGGCTGCGGCTGGCAGTATATCTCGGGCTGCGGCTGGCAGTATATCTCGGGCTGCGGCTGGCAGTATATCTCGGGCTGCGGCTGGCAGTATATCTCGGGCTGCGGCTGGCAGTATATCTCGGGCTGCGGCTGGCAGTATATCTCGGGCTGCGGCTGGCAGTATATCTCGGGCTGCGGCTGGCAGTATATCTCGGGCTGCGGCTGGCAGTATATCTCGGGCTGCGGCTGGCAGTATATCTCGGGCTGCGGCTGGCAGTATATCTCGGGCTGCGGCTGGCAGTATATCTCGGGCTGCGGCTGGCAGTATATCTCGGGCTGCGGCTGGCAGTATATCTCGGGCTGCGGCTGGCAGTATATCTCGGGCTGCGGCTGGCAGTATATCTCGGGCTGCGGCTGGCAGTATATCTCGGGCTGCGGCTGGCAGTATATCTCGGGCTGCGGCTGGCAGTATATCTCGGGCTGCGGCTGGCAGTATATCTCGGGCTGCGGCTGGCAGTATATCTCGGGCTGCGGCTGGCAGTATATCTCGGGCTGCGGCTGGCAGTATATCTCGGGCTGCGGCTGGCAGTATATCTCGGGCTGCGGCTGGCAGTATATCTCGGGCTGCGGCTGGCAGTATATCTCGGGCTGCGGCTGGCAGTATATCTCGGGCTGCGGCTGGCAGTATATCTCGGGCTGCGGCTGGCAGTATATCTCGGGCTGCGGCTGGCAGTATATCTCGGGCTGCGGCTGGCAGTATATCTCGGGCTGCGGCTGGCAGTATATCTCGGGCTGCGGCTGGCAGTATATCTCGGGCTGCGGCTGGCAGTATATCTCGGGCTGCGGCTGGCAGTATATCTCGGGCTGCGGCTGGCAGTATATCTCGGGCTGCGGCTGGCAGTATATCTCGGGCTGCGGCTGGCAGTATATCTCGGGCTGCGGCTGGCAGTATATCTCGGGCTGCGGCTGGCAGTATATCTCGGGCTGCGGCTGGCAGTATATCTCGGGCTGCGGCTGGCAGTATATCTCGGGCTGCGGCTGGCAGTATATCTCGGGCTGCGGCTGGCAGTATATCTCGGGCTGCGGCTGGCAGTATATCTCGGGCTGCGGCTGGCAGTATATCTCGGGCTGCGGCTGGCAGTATATCTCGGGCTGCGGCTGGCAGTATATCTCGGTTTTCCTTTATAGAGTTGGGATATAACAAACAATTTTAAAGCGCATTCAAGCTACAAGATATTGATATGCTATCCTCAGGACCTACAGTATATCATAAATATTTTATCTTCAGTGTTGTAAATTTACGGAATCCTGTGAAGTCCATCCTATAGTACAAGGAAATACATCCATGCATAGATTAGGTAAGGGTTAACTAGAAGGTATGGTAACACTAGTAATTGATGGGAGCTGTTAAAATAGATGTTCCCACTTATTTATCCCCAATCCACAGTATAGGGAATAAGCTGCTGTTTGCTGAGGCTGCGTTCCCCGGACCCTCCAGCCCTGAGATGCCCCTGTAGGATGGAGCCGAGGTGGCGCATGCGCCCCACACACTGTACAATGATGAGAAAGACTCTTACCTGCGATTTACACCTTCAGCTGAAAAAGAAACAACAGTTTACAATTAGATTTATTGAAGTATTTAATAACAGTTGCAGCGGACGACTTATTTTTGGGTTGTATTCACACGTCTTTGTTTTTCTCATCTGTACAAACCCAAACTAATTTTCATCAGTGCGCTGCTTCCAATTTTCATCTAGTTTTAGTCCATGTGTCCATTTTTTTACCGTCAGTATCTCATCCTTTTCTATTGTATGCAAAAAGAAAACCAAAACCTGATGGAAGTTTCCCAAGTTTCTCCTAGTAGTCAGTCAGTGGGTGAGTGTGATCCACAATTCGCCCCACAGCTGACATGTTACCAGCTCCATAGAATATAAGGGCCAGTGAAAAATACTGGCAGCACCCCTGGTACATAGACACACATGTGACTGAGCCCTTCCTTTACAACGTGATTGTACAGAGACTTCCTTACACAATATCTGATCTAGCATCCAGGTTTCGGCTATACAGTCCCTACTGGAGTGCAGGGGCGTCACATCAATAGCGGGGGGCCACACGACCCGTGAGTCCTGGGGAGTGTTGGCTTTGTTTCCCCATCATCATAATTTTACCATCAGCTTCTTGTTCCACCATTCAGCCTGACACTCGGCTCAGCAGGCGCGATAGGCAGGCAGCAATAGATCGCGCCTGCTGTAGAAAACCTCAGCCCCACACTGCACAGACCGGAGCAGGGCGCTGGGGGACACGGCCAGGCATAAATGCTATAAATGCATGTGAGAAGAATGTGATACTTACATGGGATGTCAATCACTGCAGGCTGTAAAAGTAAAACAGAGAAGTGTAAAAAGTCTATGAAATCTTTCATCTTCTTACATTGTCCTGTACATCACATACTCATAGGCTTCCATTACACCCATTACACTAGACAATGAATGTGACATTATCACACAAGATAGACTGCGCTAGTATTAATAAATCTATGAGCAGAGCGCCAGTCCGTGCCCCATGCAGCATTCATACAGTCCATAAACAGCACGCCTGCTATGTGACCCGGCATCGGCTGACAACTATAAGATATGTGGAATATATTTATACATTAGTTGTGTATTAGGAATCTCTGGAGCTGCGTCCATTCTGTACATATTTATTGGGTTTAAAAATGGGGGTAAACTGGCATCGCTGCGTTACTACATCTGCCGTAATGTAACAAAGAGTTGTGTGTGTTTCATGGCACTGCAGCCTTGCAGCGCTGGGGTTCAAATCCCACCAAGGACAATATCTGCAAGGAGTTTGTATGTTCTCCCCATACTGATAGGGAAAGTAGATTGTGTGCTCCATTGGGGACAGCGATGATAATGTATGCAAAGCACTGCACAATATGCTAGCGCTATATATAAGTAAACGTTATTATGCTACAAAGATTTAACTCTTTAAAAGAGTTGTCCACTACTTGGACAATTCCTTCTTGAACTAAATGTTTGGTCCCAATAAAATAATAAAGCTTAGACTCCCCTCCCATGCTGGTGCTGTTCCAGCAGTGTCAGCACTTGCGGTCCCCAGAGCTCTGGTGCCGTGTTGTGACACGTGGTGCTCGGCGCCCAATCAGCGCTGGCATCATTGTCCCCACCTTCGTACAGATTGAACATGAAGAGGAAGTCCGGGCTGCAGCTGATCTCAGTCTTCCTTCCAGCCCTGAGAACCCCTCTATACTTGATACCCAGCCTTGCTGAAGCTGACAGCTGAGCATTGGGGCCCCAAGCTGTCAGTTTTGCCTGGCAGGTTATCAAAAATACAGGGGAAGCCACACATTGTTTTTTTAATTATTTATTTAGAGAGCATGAGTCATCACCTGCTCTCAATGTTATTAGCAGCAGCTGGCGTCGGTTGATGGAAGCAGATGTCTCATCAGCCGACACCAGTGACTGGAGGTAAACTTTGTACCGCCGATCTCAGCGGTGGGTTCACGCTGTCATTTGTAGTGGTAGTGCATGGCAGACACTGGATATTCGGGCTCCCCATTCAAGTGAATGGGGTCCGGGTTTTTTAACAGTTCGGCCGAACCTGCTGGACCCAAACAACCAGGGGTCCACTCATCTCTACCCATGAAAGAAAAAAGTTTTTAAAAATGTAAAAAGATAAAAATTCAAATCAACCCCCTTTCCTCCAGTTAATATTAAAGAAAGGGAATAATAAAAGGAAAACACATATTTGGTATCAATCTGTTCAGAAAAGTCTGACCTATGAAAATATAAAATTAACTGACCTAATCTGTAGAAACTGTAAAGCATAAAAAAGAATCAAAATGCCAACGTTGCAGGTTTTTGGTTGCTACAACTCCACAAAAAAATACATACAGTAACAGCAATCACATAATCATAACTACCTCAAATATTATTAATACATCAGGATACCATGCAAAAAAAGAAAGTGTATAAAGAACGGACATCAGACAACAGAAATTCATTATTACATACACGTATAGAGACAGCATTACTATCACTATTCTGAATTCCACGGCTTTTCTTATTTGGAACTTACATAGATCGGTCTCTCGTTTGTGCTCCACATTCTTCTCCTAGAACCAATCGCACAATCCTGAATAGGACAAATAGAGAGGTTTCCATATAAATAGCCTAATCTCAAATGCTAACTTTATCAACAGTAAATATTACTGTAACTAATTAACAAATATAAGGTTTTCTTTCTAAAAATGTATGGGACATGAGAATTGGGAAATAGGGGAAGCTTATCACAAGAAATCAGAAATTTGTATAGCTAGGAAATGGGGAATAATAAGGGCAGGGCAGGAGCATAAGACGCGCATACTCACTCTCATCCACAACTGCTACTCTCAAAGGAGTTCCAGTAGAGCGGCTGACAATAGCGCCGATCCTGTGATGTCACAACATTCTAGAATGTCTGCAGGAGACAATCAGATCCAGTATAATCCTGTATAATAAAGTATTGGAGGATTTATAGATATATGTAAATAATGTGATACAGCAAATTATAGAAAACAGCACCCCTGCGCCCCCCCACTCTGCACACACATGAACACATGTATAAAGAAGAGTATAGTCCAATTTTTTTCTTATATTGTTATTATACATATGCACATAAGTGTAGGGATACGGAATTTTATGACATGTTACTCTAAATTCATAGGCATTAATGTGGAGTTTGTCTTTTTCTCCAAGATTTTGGAGGTGTCTGTGGGGATTTTTGCCCCTTCAATCAGGATCGCATTTGTGACAGTAGACATTGATGCTGGATGGGTGGTCCTGGCTAGCAATCTCCATTCTTGTTCATCCCAAATGTGTTGGATGGGGTTGAAGTCAGGGCTCTGTCCGCCCTTAGCGGCTGCAGGTCCCTCACTGCTCCTTTGCATGGTGCTGCTCCTCTATCCTGGAAATATTCACTGCACACTCAATTCAGTTCAAGCAAAATAGATGATTTGTATTTATTTCCATAGGTATCAGTCATGTATTCATGTATTGATTCAATGAATCTTTCTCAAATATGTCACAGGGTATTCCAGAGCCACGGTTATACAGGTGGTCCTGTCAGGACACTGTGCAGCGTCATATGTTATAGCACACCACATACTATTTGCACACACACAAGCCACATACAATATACACACACCATATACTATATACACACACCACATACTATATACACACATACAAGCCACATATAACATACGCACAACGTACTATATACACACAACATACCATATATACACACACAAGCCACACATTATATATTCACACCATACTATATACACACACCACATACTATATACAAACAAGCCACATACTATACACACGCCATATACTATATACACACCACATATTATACACACACCACATACTATATACACACATACAAGCCACATATAACATACACACAACATACTATATACACACAACATACCATATATACACACACAAGCCACACATTATATACTCACACCATACTATATACACACACATCATATACTATACACACACATCATATACTATATACACACCACATACTATATACACACATACAAGCCACATATAACATACACACAACATACCATATATACACACACAAGCCACACATTATATATTCACACCATACTATATACACACACCACATACTATATACAAACAAGCCACATACTATACACACACCATATACTATATACACACCACATATTATACACACACCACATACTATATACACATACAAGCCACATATAACATACACACAACATACTATATACACACAACATACCCTATATACACACACAAGCCACACATTATATACTCTCACCATACTATATACACACAAGCCACATACTATACACACACCACATACTATATACACACATACAAGCCACATATAACATACACACAACATACTATATACACACAAGCCACACATTATATACTCACACCATACTATATACACACACCACATACTATATACACACACCACATACTATATACACACAAGCCACATACTATACACACACCATATACTATATACACACCACATATTATACACACACCACATACTATATACACAAACAAGTCACCTATAACATACACACACCACATACAATATACACAAGCCACATTTTATATACACATACTGTATACACACCACATATTACTGTATATACACACAAGCCACATACTATATACATGCCACATACCCACCTCATACTACACATACACAAGCCACATACTATGTATACACACCACATACTATATACACTCCACATACAATATATACACAAGCCACATCTAATATATAAAGTTCAAGTGTGTGTATGTATGTATGCATGTGTGTATGTCCAGGATTGGCATCCGCACCGTCGCAGCTACAGCCACAAAATTTGGCACAGTCACACGTCTGGACCCCGAGAGTGTCCTAGGCTATGTTGTGAGGTGAAATTTCAGCCCCACGCGTTCCAATTCACCAAACAATTTTGCCCCTATCTACATAATGGGGGAAAAAGTGTGTGTGTGTATTAAGCCCCGCCCCTCATTATGATGTCATAATGGTTGAGTATGAGATGGAGGATGTGTGATGGGTATATGGGCACTGAACTATGGGATGGAGGATATGTATGACGGGTATATGGGCAAGGGACTATGGGATGGAGGATGTGTGATTGGTATATGGGCACTGGACTATGGGATGGAGGATATGTATGACGGGTATATGGGCACGGGACTATGGGATGGCGGATATGTATGATGGGTATATGGGCATGGGACTATGATATGAAGGATGTGTGATGGGTTTACGGGCACTCGACTATGGGATGGTGAATATGTATGATGGGCATATGGGCATGGGACTATGGGATGGAGGTTGTGTGATGGGTATATGGGCATGGGACTATGGGATGGAGGATGTGTGATGGGTATATGGGCATGGGACTATGGGATGGAGGATGTGTGATGGGTATATGGGCACTTGACTGTGGGATGGACGATATGTATGATGGGTATATGGGCACGGGCCTATGGGATCGTGGATATGTATGATGGGTGTATGGGCACAGGACTATGGGATGGAGGATAATTATAATTTGCTATAACTAACCACAGTTAGTTACTATGCCCGGGCAGCGCCGGGCTCTTCAGCTAGTATTATATAAAAGAAAAAAGGGGTTCGGTACCATTTTAGCCAGTTGAAAAATAATGCATAGCATATTATATACACACACACACACCATACTATATACACACCTCATACTATAAACCAGGAGCATTGCTAGAGTCCTATAAGATCAGGGGCCCAAGCCCCAAAGTGCATATTTCCCCATATAACTCCCCTAAGCCATTTAAAATATCATCTATACATACATAATTACAGTATACCAATGTTGCTAACCAAAAATACACAATGCAAAGACCAATATTATCAACATGCTACTTTAAAATATGGCTACACAATGTCCACTACCATCACCACTACACAGCGAATACATATTATAATAAGCAATATTATTATAAGAAAGCTGACTACACAGACACAAATGGAACCAAGATTAAGCTGGCTGGCTTAGTGATAGAAAACAAAGAGTGGTTATTAATGGGGCATACTCAGATTGGGCCAGGGTTACTAGTGGGGTACCACAGGGTTCTGTATTGGGCCCCCTACTATTTAATATATTTATTAATGATCTAGTGGATGGCTTACACAGTAAAATATCAGTATTTGCAGATGATACAAAACTATGTAAGGTAGTTAACACAAAGGAGGACAGTTTGCAACTACAGACAGATTTGAGTAAATTGGAGAATTGAGCTGAAAAATGGCAAATGAGGTTTAACACAGATAAGTGTAAGGTTATGCACATGGGAAGGAGAAACAGATGCTATAATTACTTACTAAATGGAAAACTGCTGGGGAAATAAGACATGGAAAAAGACTTAGGCATCTTAGTCAACAAGAAGCTAAATTGGAGTGCCCAGTGTCAGGCAGCTGCCAGCAAAGCAAATAGGGTCATGGGATGCATTAGAAGAGGTCTGGGGACACGAGATGAAAACATAATTCTCCCTCTGTACAAATCTCTCGTCAGACCACACTTGGAGTATTGTGTGCTATTTTGGACGTCCGTGCTCAAGAAAGACATTACTGAACTAGAAAGGGTTCAAAGGCGGGCTACTAAAATGATAAATGGAGTTGGTTCACTACAATACCCAGAAAGGTTATCAAAATTAGGTCTATTTACTCTAGAAAAGAGAAGACTTAGGGAAGACCTAATATATATGTACAAGTATATCAGAGGGCAATACAGAGATCTCTCCAATGAACTGTTTGTACTAAGGACTGTGACAAGAACAAGGGGGCATTCTCTTCGTTTGGAGGAAAGACAATTTCTGCACCAGCATAGAAGAGGGTTCTTCACGGTAAGAGCAGTGAGGCTCTGGAATTCTCTTCCTGAGGAAGTGGTGATGGCCAACTCATTGAATGAATTTAAGAAAGGAATGGATGCTTTTCTTGTGAGTAACAGTATACAAGGTTATGAATAACATAATATTATAGGTAGATGATTGACCCAGCTTAGGGGAAGGAATTTTTTCCCTATGGAGAAAATTGGCTTCTACTCTGTGGGTTTTTTGCCTTCCCCAGGATCAACAATGCAGAACAGCTGCACTAAAAATAGGCTGAACTAGATGGACATAAGTTCTTCCTTCAGCCTTCAAAACTATGTTACTATGTTATTACTAAGTAGATAAGGGAACTGAGATATGGGAGCAAAACCGATCTTACTACAAAGATAAGGGAGCAGAACCAAGCTTAATACAGAGCTATAGGAGCAGAACCGAGACTACTACAGAGCTATGGGAGCAGAATCAAGCTTACTAGAGAGATATGGGAGTGGGTCGCCCTCCCAGGGCCGTGGGGTACTCGGTACCGGGCCGGTGTCAGTGGGACGTGTCACAGCAGTGGTGACCCAGACCGTGGCCCTGGTCGCCCAAGTAATAGGAAGATGTGAATAGTGAAATGTAGTTAGATGAATAGTTCGTGACGCCACCTGTGGTGTTCGGCAAGGGAGGTGTTAAGCCGACACTGCATGCAGATCCTCCAGGACAGATGGCGTGGTGCAGCAATGATGGTATAGCCCTCCACAGGCAGGGCTGTTGTCCCAGGGCGGTGTAGATGTGGAGACACTTAGGTGATGTATTGTCTGGCGCAGGGGATGTAGCAGTGTCAGGCAGACGGACGCAGGAAGGAATGGAGGACACCAGGGCATGTACTTCCAAAGCTTTACTCACAGTGTGTAGTGCCCGCTTCTGTGCCGTGTCCTTCGGCTCAGGGACTCTTTCAACCTCCAGGCAAGATGGAAAGCTCCCTTCTACACTCCGCCAACTTATGTGCCTTTCCTGAAGGTCTCCTCTAAAGCGCCTTTAAGTGTGAAGATCTCCAGTACCGTGTTACACTGGAGTTCCTCCTGATAGATGTTCCCAAGAACTCTACTTGCACGGCAGACAGCTGTAGCCTGCTTCGTGGACTCTCTACTCCTAAGTCCCGGCTCTCTATCTGTATTGCTATTGTGCCCTTTGGTCGCCCTCGCACACCAAGGGCAGCGGGGTACTCGGTACCGGGCCGGTGTCAAGGTGGGAATGTGTCACATCAGCGGTGACCCGGTCCGTGGCCCTGGGCGCCCAATATCAAAGGCGGTAATGTTAATGGTGTTAAAGTTTATTAGAATAGTTTGTGACGCCACCCGTGGTGTTTGGCAAGTAAGATGTTGAGCCAACGCTGCATGCAGATCCACTGGGACTGATGGTGTGGTGCAGCAAAGATGGTGTAGCTCCCCACAGGTGGAGCTGTAGTCCCAGGGCAGTGTAGGTGCAATGGATGAGGAGAGGCGCAGAATAGTATGGAGGCTGGTACCCAGGTGTAGTGGTGCGGGAATAACTGGAGGACACCCGAGTATGTGGTTCCAAAGCTTTACTAACTGTTTGCAGTTCACTCCACTGCCTGCCTCCGTACTGTGTTCTCCAGGTCAGGGCTCCAGCCAACCTCCAGGCAGGAAAGGATTCTCCCTTCCACACTCCGCCAACACGTACCTTACTGAATGACTCCTCCAATGCGCCTTTAGGTGCGAAGCACTCCAGGACTTAGTTACCCTGGAATGCCTCTCTCTAGGTGTTCCTAGTCTTTGCTTGTATGACAGACAGCTGTAGCCTGCTTCGGGGACTCCTCACT
Organism: Dendrobates tinctorius; assembly: GCF_039654945.1. NCBI lineage: Eukaryota > Metazoa > Chordata > Amphibia > Anura > Dendrobatidae > Dendrobates > Dendrobates tinctorius. Next base: position 22,959,203 of record NW_027361704.1, read on the forward strand.
GCGTCCCGGCTCTCTATTCAGTTGCTGTTGTGTCCTGTTGTGAGTTCATTTTCCCCTTCGTCACTGAGGTCTGGTGAACTCCCTATTCTGGTAAAGGAAGGTAATGAGTCTGATTATCAGGCACCTGAGCCTGATGATGATGACTGGCTGAGTGGAGTCACGGACTGGATATAAGGCTGCCGACGCCCTTCTGCCCTGCGGGTGATTTCTCTGTGGACTTCTAGGAGACCAGTCTGATTCCTGCTCCTCTAAAGCTAAGTTTTCTGCTTTGCCTGTTAGCATTTGTGTTTGTTTTTGTTTGCCTTGCTTTTCTGGATTCTGCCATTCCCTGCTGGGGTGAGCTGAATCTCCTTTTGCCGGTTGCTCTGTCTTCAGAATATTCCTGAGTACTGACATAGCTTTTTGAAGCCTAGCGTCTTCAGGGCCTTTTTCACTGTCAGTTTGTTGGCTCTTATTTTCATAGGGTTTTTCACGGATTGCAGACAGCAGCCTTCCTGTCCTTGCCTATCTAGTTAGCTTGGGCCCCGTCTTTGCTCAGTCTATCTTTCTGTCTGTGTTAGGCTATGTGCCCATGCTAGCATTTTTAAACGCTCAGGAAAAGGATCCCCTTCCCAGAAATCGCGTGTCTTTTTCCACGCGTTTTTTGCGCGATTTTTGACGCGATTTTGACGCGTTTTTGACGCTTTTTTTGACACGCAATTTCTGGGATCATTGGGGATGGCTAAAAACGCTCAGCAATGCGGAAATTAATGAGCATGCTGCGTTTTTAGCCGCTAAGCGATTCCTGAGCGGTTAAAAACGCATGCATTGGCACAAAAAGCCAAAAACGCATGCTAATTAATTTGATGCATCTTTTAAGCATTTCTGCAGCATCTGAGCCAGCACAAACGCTGCAGAAACGCTTAAAAAAATGCATCGTGTGCACACAGCCTTAGTGTTCTTTCTTCTTGCTTCACCGTCATTATATGTTGGGGGCTGCCTTATGCTTTGGGGTCTGCTCTGGGGCAGTTTAGATTTCCCTTTCTGTCTTTAGGCTTTATAGTCCTCCGGCTGTGATCGTGGGGTCTAGGGCATCGTAGGAACCCCCCACGGCTACTGCTAGTTGTGTTGATAGGTTCAGGGGTCTGCAATCCGATAGCTGCCAACTTCTCTGGTTTTCTGGACTTAGCTAGCATTTCTATTTTTGCCTCCTACCGTGACTCATTCATAACAGTGTCCCAAGTCTATGATGGAAGCAAGGTGTTAGTGGATCACTACTCCTCCGGTGTCTGTTGCCGGACATAAAGATCCAATCAACCTCGGGGACCGGGCTCCGGCCTTTGCGCTCTCTGGACTGGAAGGGTTCTCTATCTTTCTTCAACCAGCTTCCCACTGTCCTTCTATTCTCCTTCGTTCCGATCTGTTCTATCTGTCTTATGGAAGGTTAGGTTATCAATCTCTTTCTCTGTTTTTCTCGTGCCAGCAGCCCAGATCACTGGGACCTGCTGCAGCACGTCCTTCAGACACCCATCTTCTCTCTCCAACTAACCAACCAACTCCTCCCTAACTCTCACTCTTCCCACTCTTTTATATCATCTCACTCCACCCGCCTCCCAACACATCTCGTGTTATGAAGCAGGGTTCCACGAGGGGTGCTCTGCTAACCCCAAGCCTGAAGCTGTTAGGTGGCCCCATTGAACTATCCTGTGTGTGGAATGCAGGTGTGGAGGTCAGGAGTTCCCACCTTACCTGGATGGTGGGGCACTACACCTTAGGAGAAGGTGCAGTACCTCTGTGGCGACTGAAGCCTCAGGGGCGCCACATACCCCCCGTTAAACACAGCACGTCCGCGGGTTGTAAGACAACAAAAGGTACAATACAGGAACACACAAAAATTTTTAAATGCTATTCAACAATACTTATCTAATCTTCCTAATGTAGGAGGCACATTTCTTAAACATTACAAACAGCTTAACTTCCTATCTTAGTATCAAAAATTTACTTAAGTGCAATTCATAGTTCAAAGTGCAATTATTCTTTCTCTCTCTTTCTACTGGATGCAAGACACTGACTATCTCTCTCAACTGAGCAGATTAAAACCTGCACTGCTAAAATACATTTACACCTTTTAATATGAAGGTGAAGTGCTTCTAATCAGTGCAGGAGTAGGAGAAATCAGAATCTGCGGTCTTCTGGCTCCTCTCTGTCATGGTAAACCCATGGCATGTCCTAGTGAATGTGATTAAGAGTAAAGTCTCAGTCTTTGCTGATGACCCAAACTATGTAGGATATTAACATCTGACCTCGACATTACAATATTACAAAATCTGGATAAGATTACTGATTATTGAAGCCGCAAAAGCAAACAAGATTTTAGGGTGTATATAGCGATAAAATCCCGCGATCCCAACGTATTGCAAATCTTTATAAATCTATTGTGAGGCCAAATCTAGAATATGGGATTCAGTTTGGGGCTCCACATTTTAAAAAGGACATTCAGAAAGTAGAGTCAGTTCAAAGGCGGGCAACTAGATTATTACATGGGATGGAAGGTCTCTCATATGATGAGAGGTTGAAAAAATTGAGCTTGTTTAGCTTAGAAAAAAGATGCCTCAGAAGGGATCTCATTTATATGTATAAATATATGTTTGATCAGTACAAAGGACTAGTGCATGACTTGTTCCTTCCAAGGACCATACTAAGGACCAGGGAGCACTCATTACCGGTGAAAGAAAGACGATTCCGACAGCTAAATAGGAAAGGGTTCTGTGACACGAGTCACGGCAGTAAATATATACACTACTTACTGTAAGTAAAGGGAGGTCAAACATTCCGAGAACTGATCCGGGAAATGGCGCAGTACGACAAAGGGAAGTCAAAGACAAAGTCTAATACACGAGCCAAGGTCAGGAAAACCAGAGAGACAAAACAATTTACAGGGAGCAAGCACAAACAAAGTCAGCTCACAAGCAAAGGGTCTGAATCCGGGAAGACAATCAAGACAAGCAGGATCAGGCACAGACCGCGGAGGGATCAATGTTCCACAGGCAACAGCAAGTGTGCGATTGACACTGGGAGGAGGAACTAGCATGCTTAAGGGGTACTTCACACTAAGCGAGATCGCTGATGCATCACCGATTTTGTGACGCATCAGCGATCTCGACAGCAATCTCGCTGAGTGTGGCACGCATCAGCGACCGCCCCCCCCCCCCACCGGGTATCGCTGATCGTGCAGGAATGTCCAGGGCCATTTTTTGATCGTTGGTCTCCCGCTGGCCAGCATGCAGCGCTGTGTATGGCAGCGGGAGACCAATGATCAGCGAGCTCTCAGTGCTGTAAGCAGACGCTGGGAGCTGGTATCCAGGGTAAATAGCGGGTAACTAAGCAAGCGCGTCGCTTACTTACCAGCTGTGTACCCTGGATACCAGCTCCCAGCGCGAGCACGCTGGTATCCAGGGTAAACAGCGGGTAACTAAGAGACACGCGCGCTTAGTTACCTGCTATTTACCCTGGATACCAGCGTCCTCGCTGGTCCTGATCGCTGGTGAGTCTGCCTGTTTGACAGCTCACCAGCGATCATGTAGCGACGCACCAGCGATCCTGACCTTGTCATATCGTTGTCGAGATCACTGGTGCGTCGTTTAGTGTAACGGGACCCTAGGTAGAAGCCTAATTAAGGAAAATGAACACAGGTGATTGCAGTACAGACTGACAACCCCGACACAAAGTAAGAAAAACACAGAAACAGAGTACAAATCGTGACAGGTTCTTTACAGTTAGAGCAGTCAGAATTTAGAATGCCCTACCACAAGAGGTAGTAATGACAGATAATACAACTGCTTTTAAAAAAGGTATGGTCGATTTCCTCAATAAACATAACATTGTGGGTTATAGTTAATTTAGTGACAAAATGAACAATTGCTGGACAGAGGTTGAATTTGATGGACCAAGGTCTTTTTTCAACCAATGTAATTATGTAAGGATGAATATATTATACGTACCGTAAAATGAGACCAGTTTGCCAATCCACCAAGACTGTGACAAAAAAATCTGTCACAACTGTGATATTGCACAACAGACAAGTATTCCAAAAGTGAAAGTTTTCTGGGGATTAAATAAGAGCATATGTGTTGTTCTTTATGTGGAAGAAAGTGGCCTTTTCACATAATAAACCTTAAAGGAAACCTGTCAGAAACCCAGTGCCCCCAGAACCACCAGCAGTTGTGTCTGCATATGTAAATATCCTACCTAACAATCCATGTATTACATTACACACATAATCAGATTTTTACAAAAAGTATTTATAAAGTCTATTATGATATGTAAATGAGTGCTTTGACTAGTGGATGGGGTGTTAGTATTCCCAGACTAGTCGGCCCACTTAGATGTTACCTCAATGCTGAGCCGCTGTTACTGCGTCCCTATTACTGCACCTACTATGTGGTACTGTGTAGATGGTAAAACAATTCTCTACATTGAATTAATGCCTTGTTCAAGCGCTGTAGAAAAGAGTGCCACTTAGAAAGTAATAATGCTCTCTGTGTGCTAATTTGACAGTGACAATAACCCAATAACCTGAGTAGCCATATAACAATAAGTGTCCACTTAACATTTAAGAATGTCCCGAGTCTCCCCCTTGTACATCTCCCTTCTACACAGTATGATGCACTCCTATAGACAGTATAATGAGCCCACACTGTATAGTGCCCCCCCACACCGTATGCTGACCCCTTAGTATCCCCCAATCTGTTTGATGGTCCCAACACCTCCCTTCTACACAGTATAATGCTCTCCTATAGACAGTATTATGAGCCCACACTGTATAGTGCCCCCCACACGATATAATGACCCCTTAGTAGCCCACAATCTGTTTGATGGTCCCTACACTATATGATGGCCAACTAAATAACCACCATATGGTTTAATGCACCCCATAGGCCTCTATACAGTATGATGCACTCCCCCTAGGCCTCCATACACTATAATGCACTTCCCATAGAACTCCATAATTGTATAATGCACTCCCCGTAGACCTCCATATAGTATAATGTACTCCCCATAGGCCTCCATATACTATGATGAACTCCATATATTATAATGCACTCCCCATAGGCCTCTATACAGAATAATGAACTCCCCATAAGCCTCCATATAGTATAATTTACTCCTCATAGGCCTCCATATAGTATAATGCACTCCCCATAGGCATCTATATAGTATAATGCACTCCCCATGGGCCTCTATACAGGATAATGAACTCCCCATAGGCCTCTATATAGTATAATGCACTCCCCATAGGCATCTATATAGTATAATGAACTCCCCATAGGTCTCGATATAGTATTATGCACTACCTATGAGCTCCTATACAGTATTATCAACTCCCCATAGGCCTATATACAGTATAATGCACTCTCCATAGGCCTCTATAAATCAAAATGCACTTTCCATAGGCCTCTATATAGTATTGTGCACTCCCATAGTCCTCTATATAGTACTATGCACTCCTCATAGTCCTCCATACAGTATAATGAATTCTCCACAGGCCTCTATAGTATAAAGCACTCCCCATAGGCCTCTATATAGTACTGCAGTGCGCAGGCGCTAGGCTCCTCTGACCTTTCCTGGCACCTTCACACTGCAGTACTTTGCTCTGCCCTCAACAGGGCAGATCAGTACGCCTGCACAGGAGCCGTGACAGGCATCAAGGAAAAGGACGTCATAGCATGAAGATGGGAGTCGCCAGACCAGACCGCGACACCCATCGGACCAGACCGGCCCCCCCCAGAATGCTGTAGATAAGCCCCTGATGGTGGTGGCTGCAGATCATATACGAAAAAATAGGTGACAGATTCCCTTTAATTTATTTCAGTTCTTCAATACAAAAAGTGTAAGTCATATAGTCACTATATTTCAAGTGTTTATTTCTGTTAATGATGACTATGGCTTCCAGCCAATTAAAATCCAAAAGTCATTATATCAGTAAATTAGAATAATTAACAAAAAACACCTGCAAAGGCTTCCTTAGCGTTTAAAAAGTCCCTTAGTCTTTTTCAGTAGGCTCCACAATCATGGGGAAGACTGCTGACTTGACAGATGTCCAGAAGGCAGTCACTGGCACACTCCACAAGGAGGGTAAGCCTCAAAAGGCCATTGCTAAAGAAGCTGGCTGTTCACAGAGTGCTGTATCCAAGAATATTAATGGAAAGTTGAGTGGAAGGAGAAAGTGTGATCGAAAAAGGTGCACAAGCAACCGGGATAACCGTAGCCTTGAAAGGATTGTTAAGAAAAGGCCATTCAAAAATTTGGGGGCGATTCACAGAGTGGACTGCTGTTGGGATCATTGCTTCAAGAGCCACCACACACAGACGTATCCAGGACAAAGGCTACAAGTGTCGCATTCTTTGTGTCAAGCTACTCATGATCAATAGACAACACCAGAAGAGTCTTACCTGGGTCAAGGAGTAAAATAACTGGACTGTTGCTCAGTGGTCCAAGGTGTTGTTTTCAGATGAAAGTAAATTTTGCATTTCATTTGGAAATCAAGGTCCCAGAGCCTGGATGAAGTGTGGAGAGGCACACAATCCAAGCTGCTTGAGGTCTAGTGTGAAGTTTCCACAATCAGTGATGCTTTTGGGGAGCCATGTCATCTGCTGGTGTAGGTCCACTGTGTTTTATTAAGACCAAAGTCTGCGCAGCCATCTACCAGGAAATTTTAAAGCACTTCATGCTTTCTTCTGCTGACAAGCTTTTTGGAGATGGAAATTTAATTCTCCAGCAGGACTTGGCACCTGCCCACACTGCCAAAAGTACCAATACCTGGTTTAAAAACAACAGTATCACTGTGCTTGATTGGCCAGCAAACTCGTCTGACCTTAACCCCTTAGAGAATCTATGGGGTATTGTCATGAGCAAGATGAGAGACACCAGACCCAACAATGCAGACGAGCTGAAGGCTGCTATCAAAGCAACCTGGGTTTCCATGAGGTACGTACTGAAGTTCAGCCCTGGCATTTGAAATCACACAGGCCCATGCTGTCCCCATCCCAAAGAACCAGATGGGATACATTACTACTAATATTACCTGGATGGAGGAAAGCAAGATTTACTACAAGACCAATATTTCTAATGATACCCGTAGCTTGATGGGGTAAGTGACAGAGTCAGCGACTTTGTGTTTCGTCACAACTCTTAACAGTATGGGTGTCTTGAGAACACTGATTCTGTTAACAATGTAGTAGACAAGGCAGCCCACGATCAAACAGGCCCTTCTGGCATTTGCCAAAATTGCTAGATGGCCAGTCTGGCCCTGGCTTCCATCACACCTCAGCAGTGCCACAGGCTGATCGCCTCCATACCATGCTGCATTGATGCAATCACTGATGCAAAAGGAGCCCCAACCAAGTATTGAGGGCATTTACTGAACATACATTTCAGTAGGCCAACATTTCTGATTTTAAAATCATTTTTCAAGCTGTTATGAAGTATTCTAATTTACTGAGATAATGACTTTTGGGTTTTCATTGGCTGTAAGCCATAATCATCAACATTAACAGAAATAAACACTTGAAATAAATCACTCTGTTTGTAATGACTCCATATAATACATGAGTTTCACTTTTTGTATTGAAGAACTGAAATAAATTAACTTTTTGATGATATTCTAATTTTGAGATGCACCTGTATTAGATTCCCCTTTAGCACTGGAAATAATCAATTCAATATCAAACACTTTCACACTGGAAAAGATGTACAGATTTCTCAAAGATTATTCCATGTTTTTTTTTTTAAGACTTACTTCTTTGGACTCTCTGGCGTGCAATGACCTCATCCTAGGGTAGTTATTCTGGACAAAATGTCATGTCTCATTTGTGATAAAGGTGTTATCTCATGAACAAAGTACATTTTAATCAATTGAAGATCTGAAATAAATTAACTTTTGATGATCTAATTTTGTGACAAGCATTTGTACATTTATTTAGAGTACACATATACCGTACTTTGATCCTACATCACTAATGGATTTTTAATTATTTTGTAATTGTAATTTGTAATTACATTGTAATTCTCTATGTGGGTCACATATTATTATTTATTATTATATCGCAATTTATTCCATGGCACTTTACATATCTATTTATATTGAGTCTTACTATAATACAGTGGCATGTAAAAGTTTGGACACCCCTGGTTCTATTCACTGATCTTATGAACTGTTAAACAAGATGAAGATGAAAGGATCTCTAAAAAGGTCTACAGTTAAAGATGACACACTTCCTTTGTATGTAAGGCAAAAACAAAAAAAAATATTTTCATCTTTTCATTTTAAAAATTACCAAAAGGAAAATGGGCCGATGCAAAAGTTTGGGCAATTCTTGTTTGAGGGATTTTCATCCATTCTTCTTTGGAAAATTCTTCCAGTTCTGTGAGAATCCTGGTTCGTCTTGCATGTACATCTATTTTGAGGTCTAGCCACAGATTTTCAATGATGTTCAGATTAGGGGACTCTGTAAGGGCCACTGTAAAACCCTCAGCTTGTGCCTTTTGAGGTAGTCAATTGTGGATTTTGACGTGTGTTTAGAATCATTATCTATTTGTACAAGTTATTCTCTTTTCAACTTCAGCTTTTTTTTACAGATGGTATTGAAATTGAAAGAATTTCTTGAAATTTAATTGAATCCATTCTTCCCTCTACCCATGAAATGTTCTCCATGCCATTGGCTGCAACACAACCGAAAGAGTTCTATTTTAACCTCATTGGTCCACAGGACTTGCTTCTAAAATGCATCAGGCTTGTTTAGATGTTCTTTTGCATACTTCTGATGCTGAATTTTATGGTGAGGATGCAGGAGAGGTTTTCTTATGATGACTCTTCCATGAAGGACATATTTGTGCAGGTGTCTCTGAACAGTAGAACGATGTACCACAACTCCAGAGTCTGCTAAATATTTCTGAAGGTCTTTTGCAGTCAAGCGGGTGTTCTGATTTGCCTTTTTAGCAATCCTACTAACAGCTCTCACTGAAATTTTGCTTGGCCTTCCAGACCTTATCTTGACCTCCACTGTTCCTGTCAACTGACATTTCTTAATTATATTTCAAATGGAGGAAAGGGCAACTTGAAAATTCTTTGCTATCTTATAGGTTTCTTCTGCTTTGTGGGCCTCCACTATTTTCATTGACAGAGTGGTAGGCAGCTGCTTAGAAGAACCCATGGCTGCTGTTTTTTTGGCACAAAGTTAGAGGAGACTGCATTTTTATATACTGTAGCTGGGAATTTTGCATCACCTGGCCTTTCTAAACAATGACAGTGAATAAGCTATAACCCTAACAGGCTAATTAAGGTCTGAAACCTTGGTCAACGTTATATGAGCACACAAATCTCCAAGTGTCCCCAAACTTTTGCCTAGACCATTTTCCGTTTTATAATTTTTAAAATGTAAAAAATGACATTTCTTTGTCTAATACAAATGAAAGGTGTCATCTTTAACTTCAGGCCTTTTAGAGATCATTTAATCTTCAACTTGCTTAACTGTTTACAAGAACAGTAAATTTGACCAGGGGTGCCCAAAACTTTATATAACACTATATAGACATAGATTTTCTGAATGTTATATGATTTTAGTTTTATAATTTGTATCATGTAGCTTATATCTATACTGAATACTTTTTGACATGACCTGAAAACCACCAGTATATTTTTCTCTGCAGTACAACTCTGTTTTATGTGTTTTTAATTATTGTTTGCACATATTTATTTACAAAAGATTTATTGTTTTGGATTTTTGAATTTAGAGGAGTTTTTTCTTAATCTTTTTGTTCCAATAGTTGGCACTAGAGTTTTTTTTTATTTTAGTAACATAGTTAGCAAGGCTGAAAAAAGACATTTGTCCATCCAGTTCAGCCTATATTCCATCAAAATAAATCCCCAGATCTACGTCCTTCTAAAGAACCTAATAACTGTAAGATACAATATTGTTAGGCTCCAGGAAGACATCCAGGCCTCTCTTGAACCACCTCGACTGAGTTTGCCATCACCACCTCCTTAGGCAAGGAATTCCAGATTCTCACTGCCCTAACAGTAAAGAATCCTCTTCTATGTTGGTGGAAAAACCTTCTCTCCTTCAGACGCAGAGAATGCCCCATTGTGACCGTCACCTTCCTTGTCATAAACAGATCCTCAGAGAGATTTGTATTGTCCCCTTATATACTTATACATGGTTATTAGATCGCCCCTCAGTCGTCTTTTTTTCTAGACTAAATAATCCTAATTTTGCTAATCTCTCTGGGTATTGTAGTTCCCCCATCCCCTTTAATTTTGTTGCCCTCCTTTGTACTCACTCTAGTTCCATTATATCCTTCCTGAGCACCGGTGCCCAAAACTGTACACAGTACTCCATGTGCGGTCAAACCAGGGATTTGTACAGAGGCAGTAGAATGCTCTCATCATGTGTATCCAGACCTCTTTTAATGCACCCCATGTTCCATGGACCCCACAGCTCCACAGTGCCTTGGCAGCTGCTGCCTGGCACTGGATGCTCCAGGTAAGTTTATCATCATTGGATCCCCAAGTCCTTCTCCATGTCAGATTTACCCTGTGGTTTCCCATTCAGTGTGTAATGGTGACATTGATTCCTTCTTCCCATGTGTATAACCTTACATTTATCATTGTTAAACCGCATCTGCCACTTTTCGGCCCAAGTTTCCAACTTATTCCTATCCATCTGTAGCAGAATACTATCTTCTCTTGTATTGACTTCTTTAACGAGTTTTGTATCATCTGCAAATATCGATATTTTACTGTGTAAGCTGTTATGAATGGGTCACCGAGGAGGATAGCAGGACCAGGCTAAGCCACCAGAAAACCAGGGAGGTTGTGAACTAAGCGGATTGCAGACCCCTGATTGTATCCACACAACTAGCAGTAGCCGTGGAGCGTACCTACGATGCTCTAGATGCCTCGGCACAGCCGGAGAGCTAACTCAGCCTAAAGCAAGAAAGGTGAAATCTAAGCTGCCCCGGAGCAGACCACAAAGGAATAGATAGCCCCCAAACATATATTGTCGGTGAGACAAGATGAAAACACAAATGCAGGCAGAAAAATAGACTGAGCAAATGATGGGGCCCAGACTGACTAGACAGGACAGGAAAGGAAAGACACTGTTTGCAATCACGCAAAAAACCCTGAAAAATCCAACATGTCTGATGCTCAAAAAAACACTGAAGTCACAAGACTTCGCCCCCACTATATCAGCACTCTGGTATATACTGAAAGCAAAGCAAAAAGAGACCAATATAACAGGGGACAGAACAAACTGACACAAGCAGTAACATATGGGCGGTGATCCAGCACAGCCCCAGCAGGAGCAAGCTGACCCGCACAAAGCAGAGATAGACAAAACCAGATCAAATGCAAAAAGATTAGCAAATGAACCACTTAGCTGAACCATGCAGGAACAGAGCAGGAGACATCAGACCTCAGAAGGCACAGGAAGAAAATCACCAGCAGGGATTGAAGGAAATCAGCTGTCTTAAATACTCCAGTCAGAGACCCCAGATCTCCAATCATCATTATCATTATCAGGTGGCAAGCCTCTGTCAGTCTGACCAGCTTCACTACCTCCAGTAACCACCAGAGGGAGCCCAGAAAGAGAACTCGCAACACCTCTGTCAATCTGGCCAGTTCCACTACCTTCAGTAACCACCAGAGGGAGCCCAGAAAGAGAATTCACAACAGTAAGCCTTCTACCAGATTTTTAATGAACATGTTGAAGAGAATAGGTCCCAACACTGACCCCTGCGGTACCCCACTGGTCACAGCAACCCAGTTAGAGAATATACCATTCATAACCATCCTCTGCTTTCTATCACTAAGCCAGTTACTTACCCATTTACACACATTTTCCCCCAAACCTAGCATTCTCATTTTGTGTACCATCGTTTTGTGTGGGACAGTATCAAACGCTTTGGAAAAATGAAGATATACCACGTCCAATGACTCACTTTGGTCCAGTCTATAGCTTACCTCTTCATAAAAACTGATTAGATTGGTTTGACAGGAGCAATTCCTCATAAACCCATGCTGATATGGAGTTAAACAGTTATTCTCTTTGAGATAATACATAATAACATCCCTCAGAAACCCTATTTTACCAATAATAGAGGTTAGACTTACTGGCCTATAATTTCCAGGTTCACTTTTAGAGCCCTTTTTGAATATTGGTACCACATTTGCTATGCGCCAGTCCTGTGGAACAGACCCCATCGCTATAAAATCCCTTCCTCTCTGAAGAGGAAATTTGGAAATTTGGCGAGATCACCATGTGTGATGGGGGCTTAATACACCATACATGTTTCTCTGGTCAATTAAAGGGAATCGGTCACCCCTTTTTTGAGATATCATATAATGATATAATTCAATTGTGTGTCACATAAGGATTCTCTTAGTACTTTTGCTTCCCCCTGACCCCACACCTCCTGAAATGCCGAGACTGCCTCTGGAGACCAATTCACCACATCAGTGCCCTTTTTGGTCAAATCAGTCAGTGGTTTAACAATAACAGAAAAATGACTTATAAATTTACGGGAGAAATTAGCAAAACCCAAAAACTTCTGGAGAACCTTTAAAGAAGTGGGCTGAACTCAATCCTAAATGGCCTGTACCTTGGCCGGGTCCATTTCAATAGCAGACGGGGACAAAATGAATCCCAAAAATCAAATCCTCTGTGCACCAAAGAGACACTTCGATCCCTTAACATACAGAGAATTTTCCCTCAAAATCTGGAACACAGTCAGGACATGTTCCACATGACAGTCCCAATCACTGGAAAAGATCAAAATATCCAGATAAATGATCAAAAACTTATCCACAACGTCCTGGAAAATGTCGTTCATAAAAGATTGGAAGACAGAAGGGGCATTAGTGAGCCCAAAAGACATCACCAGGTACTCAAAATGTCCCTCCGGGGTATTAAACGCTGTCTTCCATTCATCCCCGTGCTTGATGAGAATAAGATTATACGCCCCCCTAAGATCAAGTTTGGCAAACCAACAGGCACTTTTAACTCTGGAAAATAAATCAGAAATCAGGGGTAACGGGTACTGATATTTAACAGTGATTTTGTTAAGGGAACGATAGTCGATACATGCCTTAATGAGCCATCTTTCTTGGCCACAAAAAAAAACAGTACCTAAAGGTGAAGAGGATGGTCTAATATGACCCTTCTCCAACGACTCCTTGATATAAAGTCACATAGCATCATGTTCTGGTACCGATAAGTTGAAAAGCCGACCCTTGGGAAATTTACACCCAGGCATTAACTCAATTGCACAGTCATAACTCCTATGAGGAGGCAAAGATGCAGACTTACTTTCACTAAATACATCAGAAAAATGAGCCAAATAGTCAAGAATATCATGAGACTGGGGAGAGGTGAAGAAAACAGGAGTGTCGCTAAGAACACATTGACAACCCCAACTCACCACAGACACAGATTTCCAGAACAAAACAGGATTATGAGTTTGCAACCAAGGAAAACCCAGAACAATAGTATCATGCAAATTATGCAACATCGAAAATTTACAATTCTCTTGGTGGTCCGGGGCAACCCGCATTATCACCTGGGTCCAAAACTGGGGTTTATTCTCTGCCAAGGGAGTAGCATCAATACTCCTCAAAGGGATAGGAGTCCACAGGGGTATCATGGGAAAACCACAACGTTTGGCAAAGTCAAAATCCATCAGATTCAAAGCTGCTCCTGGAATCAACAAAAGCCTTAGCGGAAAATGTAGACAAGGAGCAGATCAAGGTAATCGCCAAAAGGAACTTAGGCTGTACAATGCCCACCGCAAATGTGGGAGCAAAACGCTTTTCTCATTTAGGGCAGACAGAAATAGCATGAGAGGCATCCCCACAGAAAACACAACTTATTACGCCTTCTAAACTCCTGACGTTGCACCCTAGAAAAAACCCTATCACATTGCATGGGTTCAGAAGTTAGTTCGAAAGTCGGCAACACCTCTCGTGTAGTTTTACGTTCACGCCGATCAATTTGAATGGCCAATGACATAGAGTCGTCAAGCCCAGAGGGGACAGGAAATCCCACCATAACATCTTTTACGGTTTCTGCCAAACTCTTCCGAAAGAGAGCTGCTAGGGCATTGTCATTCCATCTAGTAAGGACTGCCCAATTTTGGAATTTTTGACAATATAACTGCAGAATCCTGACCCTGGTTGAATGCCAATAAGGTTTTCTCAGCTTGATCAATAGCATTACGTTCATCATACAACCCCAGGGCTTGAAAAAACGCATCCACATTAGCCAGAATAGGATCTCCGGGTGTCAAAGAAAAGGCCCAATCCTGGGGATCACAGCGCAGCAGGGAGATGACAATTTTAACCTGCTGCACAGCGCTCCCCGATGAGTTAGGTTACAAAGCAAAAAATAGTTTACAATTATTCTTAAAATTCAAAAATTTAGACCGATCCCCAGAAAACACATCAGGAGTAGAGATTTTGGTTCAGCAGCAGATGATTGAGCGAGATAGGCAGAAATTCCCCGCACTTCAGCAGCGAGCTGCACAACATGATCAGACAATTGCTTTGTCTCCAATTAGACAAAAAATATCCTACGGCCACAGAAAAAAAAAAGGAATAAGTATACAAAAAAATTTACTTTTTTTTTAAATTCTTTCCTTCTAAGAGTACACTAGAGTCTACAGTAAGGCTGGTGATTCTGTTATGAATGGGTCACCGAGGAGGATAGCAGGACCAGGCTAAGCCACCAGAAAACCAGGGAGGTTGGTAACTAAGCGGATTGCAGACCCCTGATCGTATCCACACAACTAGCAGTAGCCGTGGAGCGTACCTACGATGCCCTAGATGCCTCGGCACAGCCGGAGAGCTAACTCAGCCTAAAGCAAGAAAGGTGAAATCTAAACTGCCCCGGAGCAGACCACAAAGGAATAGATAGCCCCCAAACATATATTGTCGGTGAGACAAGATGAAAACACAAGTGCAGGCAGAAAAATAGACTGAGCAAATGATGGGGCCCAGACTGACTAGACAGGACAGGAAAGGAAAGACACTGTTTGCAATCACGCAAAAAACCCTGAAAAATCCAACACGTCTGATGCTCAAAAAAAACACTGAAGTCACAAGACTTCGCCCCCACTATATCAGCACTCTGGTATATACTGAAAGCAAAGCAAAAAGAGACCAATATAACAGGGGACAGAACAAACTGACACAAGCAGTAACATATGGGCGGTGATCCAGCACAGCCCCAGCAGGAGCAAGCTGACCCGCACAAAGCAGAGATAGACAAAACCAGATCAAATGCAAAAAGATTAGCAAATGAACCACTTAGCTGAACCATGCAGGAACAGAGCAGGAGACATCAGACCTCAGAAGGCACAGGAAGAAAATCACCAGCAGGGATTGAAGGAAATCAGCTGTCTTAAATACTCCAGTCAGAGACCCCAGATCTCCAATCGTCATTATCATTATCAGGTGGCAAGCCCCTGTCAGTCTGACCAGCTTCACTACCTCCAGTAACCACCAGAGGGAGCCCAGAAAGAGAACTCGCAACACCTCTGTCAATCTGGCCAGTTCCACTACCTTCAGTAACCACCAGAGGGAGCCCAGAAAGAGAATTCACAACAGTAAGCCTTCTACCAGATTTTTAATGAACATGTTGAAGAGAATAGGTCCCAACACTGACCCCTGCGGTACCCCACTGGTCACAGCAACCCAGTTAGAGAATATACCATTCATAACCATCCTCTGCTTTCTATCACTAAGCCAGTTACTTACCCATTTACACACATTTTCCCCCAAACCTAGCATTCTCATTTTGTGTACCATCGTTTTGCGTGGGACAGTATCAAACGCTTTGGAAAAATCAAGATATACCACGTCCAATGACTCACTTTGGTCCAGTCTATAGCTTACCTCTTCATAAAAACTGATTAGATTGGTTTGACAGGAGCAATTCCTCATAAACCCATGCTGATATGGAGTTAAACAGTTATTCTCATTGAGATAATACATAATAACATCCCTCAGAAACCCTATTTTACCAATAATAGAGGTTAGACTTACTGGCCTATAATTTCCAGGTTCACTTTTAGAGCCCTTTTTGAATATTGGTACCACATTTGCTATGCGCCAGTCCTGTGGAACAGACCCCATCGCTATAAAGTCCCTTCCTCTCTGAAGAGGAAATTTGTCGAGATCACTATGTGTGATGGGGGCTTTATACACCATACATGTTTCTCTGGTCAATTAAAGGGAATCTGTCACCCCTTTTTTGAGATATCATATAATGATATCATTCAAGTGTGTGTCACATAAGGATTCTCTTCGTACTTTTGCTTCCCCCTGACCCCACACCTTTCATGCATAAATACCTTTTTTATATCGGTTCAGATGTATGTAAACTGCCGCTGTCCGGTCCGATGGGCGGGGCTTATTCAACTGCTCCCCCCCTGTCTTGCTCTACACAAGAATAAATGCTTAGAGCAAGACAGGGAGGGGAGGGAGCAGGTGAATAAGCCCCGCCCAGCGGACCGGACAGCGGCAGTTTACATACATCTGAACCGATATAAACAAGGTATTTATGCATGAAAGGTGCGGGGTCAGGGGGAAGCAAAAGTACTAAGAGAATCCTTATGTGACACACAATTGAATATCATTATATGATATCTCAAAAAAGGGGTGACAGTTTCCCTTTAATTGACCAGAGAAACATGTATGGTGTATAAAGCCCCCATCACACATAGTGATCTCGCTAGCGAGAACGCTGCTGAGTCACAAGTTTTGTGACGCAACAGCGATCTCACCAGCGAGATCGCTGTGTGTGACAGCTATCAGCGACCGGCCCCCTGCCGGGTATCGCTGATCGCTGTGGAAACCTCTGGACAGTTTTGGGGTCGCTGGTCTCCCGCCGGCCAGCACGCATCGCTGCGTGTGACAGGCGGGAGACCAGCGACCAGGAGCTGGTAACTAGTGTAAATGCAGGGTTTCTAAGGGGCGTGCAGCGCCTAGAAACCTGATGTGTACCTTAGTTACCAGCGCGCTGATGCA
The DNA here is from genome assembly GCF_039654945.1 of Dendrobates tinctorius. Classification (NCBI taxonomy): domain Eukaryota; kingdom Metazoa; phylum Chordata; class Amphibia; order Anura; family Dendrobatidae; genus Dendrobates; species Dendrobates tinctorius. The sequence continues at coordinate 22,976,265 of NW_027361704.1, forward strand.
GGAAGCTGGTAACCAAGGTACACATCAGGGTTCTAAGTGACGCATGCCCCTTAGAAACCCAATGTGTACCTTAGTTACCAGCTCCCTGCATCAGCGCGCTGAGAACTAAAGTACACAGCGACGCTGCGCGCTCGGCGTCGCTGGTGCTGATCGCTGGTGAAGCTGTCTAACAGCTCACCAGCAATCATGTAGTGACACACCAGCGATTCTGACACGCTGATATCGTTGTCGGGATCGCTGGTGAGTCGCTCTGTGTGACGGGGCCCTAAATCTCCTCACTCTGACATGTCAGGCCTGTTATGTCACTCTCCATAAGGAGAAACATTACTCCTTAGGTCCCAGTCTTAAACATCTCACCTAGCCAAATCAGATCTCATATGGACGTGGGGCAATACATCGAAACACCGTGTCTGCAAATTGAGATTCTGATTTGGCTTTTATCCTAAGTCATATTGCAGGGCTCATTAAAGGGTCGATACTGACTTTTACGATTACTAGGTGGCACTACAGTTCTAGTCCTCTTCCTCCCTGAAAAGGCAATTTGCATAGGTATTTTACACAACACACCAGTTTTCTGTATGTACATGACAAGTAGACAATTTGAAGCAATCCTAACATGTTTGCGCTATAATGATACATGAAAGATATATAGATATCTTCGTACCGTGTTAGCTAGTAGATAAAAAAAAATATTTTAATATTTGCGAGTCCTCAGTGTTTGATACCGTTTAACAGGTAACTGAAATAATGGTAACAAATTGCAAGTTTTCGAGACTACTCAGATCCAAAACAATCCCAACTTTGATAGTTTATACAAAATTCAACCAATAATTGACCACTTCAACAGAAAATTTGCTGAGGTGTACAACCCCGGAAGAGACATCTGTTTAGATAAATCTCTTATTCATTTCAAAGGGAGGCTAAAATTCCAATAATACTTGGACCAGGTGCAGAATTAAAATCCACAGATTAAGGGTTTATGAAGAGAGGGTAACCACCATTGACCCCCTGTCCTGGAACTGAATTAGACAATTGTGTTGGAATTGGTACACCCTGTCATAAAAAATGTTAAAAATCCTTGAGGTCCCTCATATCTCCCCTCCTTTTTTTTTTTTCTTTCATCTACCATTTGTCTTGAGGAGACACTGGTGGATGCCTTTGTGTAAAATGGCAGTGACAGAAATGTGAAGCAGATTAACTAAAATGCAAAGATTCCTCATACAGCTCCTGGGCAGGGGAGGAAGCAAAAGACAATACTGACATTACAGCAGAAGTTCACAGAGGATTCATTTTGTGAGGTAAAATATTGTTAAAAAACAGAAATATTTTACCTCACAAAATGAATCCTCTGTGATCCCCTGCTGTAATGTCAGTATTGTGTTTTGCTTCCTCCCCTGCCCAGGAGATGTGGTATGCTCCGTATGGTCAGACACAGACAATTTTTAAAATGAACTTTCGTTCGTGGGAAAACCCATTTAATGTGACCGGCTTCCTCTGCCTGTAGACACGTTGTGCATCTGCCATCAGGATCAGCCGAATTATTCACTGCGTCTGCATGGAATTTACGCAGGCACAGTAAATCAGACCGCCGCCATCTTTGTGCAGACAGATAGCGGCGGTCACATTAAAACTGCGCATGCGCTCCTCCTGTACAAAAATGTCGGCAGTCAGTGAATCATTTGACTGATCCCGACAGCGTGTTCGCGATGGTGTTCCGGAGGTGGTACCACGCACGATGCTGCGTTTGGCGTATACAGTGTTTGTGTGTGTGTGGTGCATATGGTGCGACAGTGTGCATGTGTGGTGCGACGATGTTCCGCTGATGGTACCGTGCAAGAGGCTGGTACCACCAGCAGTATCCATATTGAGACACCCATCACTTATATATTAGATTGGAATTTCTATACATACAGTATTAATGAGACGTACATTATTGGCACTGGGATAACTAGGCAAAAATATCCATATTCTTCTTATAATTATAACCCCCTCCAAAAAGTCCCAAATCCATAGGGGCCATATAATCACCAGCAGTTAGGCCATGTTTGGTTTCTACGTGTAGATAAAATCCCACTCCAACAGATGACATCAGTCTTGAATTTCTGTGATCGCAGTATGAGGTGTTATTGCATAAATTAGGATTTCGTACAATCTTGTAGGGCTAAGACCAGCCCACAACCGGGCCTTTGTGAGGTCATCACAGGGGTGTGTGGGTGGGACTCAGGGTCTGATAAAAGATCTATCCCAGTTATCATCAGCATTTGTGCAGAGAGCTACATATCGTGTACGTATGCAGGGGCCTTGTTTATTGACAGCAATATATAAGTGCTCTCCTTCGGCTAAACTGAAACGTCTCTGCGATTGGTGTAGTAAGTTCTCCTGTTAATCTATCACGATTTCCACTCTGTTTCTGTCTTTTTGTTACTTTGTGTCGGGGTTGTCAGTCTGTGCTGCAATCACCTGTGTTCATTTTCCTTAATCAGGCTTCTACTTAAGCATAAAGTATAAAATTCAATTTTTATTAGTATATCAGGGTTAAAAAATGGTATGTGATCAGAATTACATAAATACAAATAGACAACAATTAAAATCTTTTTGTCAGGTTTCTTGTCTCTTGGTTTTTGGTTGCTCCCTTTTCCGATAGTCCATATTATTAGGTCTACTTTCACAGTAGTGCTTTATTGATGGTCTTTACATTTTGATTTACTATATTTATATATTCCACTTTTAGCACTCTGGTTTGAGTTCCCTTTCTTCTGTGTTTTATTATTCTACTTAAGCATGCTAGTTCTTCCCCCCCAGTGTCAATCGCACACTTGCTGTTGCCTGTGGAACATTGATCCCTCTGTGCGCTCCGTGCCTGACCCTGCTTGACTTGATTCTTTTCCAGAACTCTGACCCTTTGCTTGTGACCTGACTTTGCGTGTGCCTGCTCCCTGTAAACTGTTTTGTCTCTTTGGCTTTCCGGACCTCGGCTCATGTATTGGACTTGGTCTCTGACGTCCTTTTGTTGTACTGTGCCATTTCCTGGACCTGCCCTCGGATTGTTTGACCTCCCTTTACTTACAGCAAGTAGTATATATATTTGCTGTCGTGACTCGCGTCACATTACGATTGACCATTAAAATTTTTTCAGTTTCCCACCTATGGATCCGTTACATACTTTGTGTGATCAGGTGGCGAATCTGACTCAGTTAGTCCAAGATTTGGCCTTGGAACAACACAAACTGGCTTCCTCTCATGCTCAGTTACAGGGTCAGATTTCTGGTACTCTTAATGCCCCTCAGAATCCCTCTCCTCAGACCACTGTTATGACGCGCCTGTACCATCTTACATCTCATTCAGCCCCCCTGAACCTGGTATTGCACTCCCTGACAAATTTTCAAGAGAAAAGGACCAGTTCAGCTGGTGGGAATTATAATGTCACTTTTGCTGGGGGGTCCACAGACCTGGGCATTTTCCCTACCCTCTCTTGCTCCTGTACGTCTTTCGGGGGACGCCTTTTTTGACATTTTAGAACAGATCTATGACGGACCTGACAGGGTCAAAGTGAGAGACAAGGTGTTAGCACCGCTCCCCGTTTCGCCGCTCCCGCTGCCATACTCACCGCTTCCGCTTCTGGCCCGACTCGCTCCTCTGACGCGTCCTGGACGCGCGCCTCCGCTCCCCTCGCTTTCCGGCGTCCGGCGTCCCGACGCTCTCCTCCACTTCCCTCGGCCGCGCGCACTGTGCCTCTGCGCACGCGCCGGAGGGATAAGCCGCACGCCTCTGCCGTCAGCCACCTGCCTGGCGTGACCTGACCCGGACCGGCCTCCCGACCTATCAGAGGCCACCACCAGGTATTTCAGGCCGCCCTCCCTTAGTGGAGGCGCCTAACTATTGAGTTACCTCTCTGTTGTCTAGGCCGCGCTCTCTGCTCCTGTCCCCTTGCAAGCTGCGCGCTAGTTAACCCCTTGTGTCTTGTGCCTCCTGCTAACCCCTGTGTCTCCCGCCTGTGTCCCCAGTGTTCCTCTGATACTCCGGCCTGTGCCTCCTGCTAACACCTGTGTCTCCTTCCCTTTTCAGTTCGCCTCTTCCTGGGCCCCCGCCATTCTCCTCCGTCCTTCTTCCTCAGCCTCTGGACCCTGGTCATCCTGGTTCCTCTCCGGATCTTCCTCTGTTCCTCATCATCGGTTCACCCTCCTGAGCTGACCCCTGGTCCTGGTTGCCGTGGTGCTTGAACTTCCCGAGTCTGTTCCCTAACGGTCCCTGTATAGGGGTCGGTCCACTTGGTGCGCTCGCTCGGGGAGGGCTCGGCGTCACGGCCCAGTGGTTCCACTTTCGCCACCTGCGTCCGCAGCGTAACAGTATAGTCAGGCCATGGACCCCGCCGGGGCCGCTGCCCAAAAGGAGTTGGTTTTCCTCAGGGAGAACCAGACCCGTATTATGTCTTTCATGAAGACCATGGATTCCCGCTTGTCGGCCTTGCAGGCCGCTGACCCTGGTAACGCCTCCCAACTGGCCAGCCTCCAGCAGGAGCTGGTTCAACAACGGGACACCCAGTCCCATATTCTTTCGTACATGGCTTCGATCGACGATCGGCTGCTTTCCCTTCAGTCGGCTGCCGTACGCGATTCGTCCCGCAGTTCTGATCCCGGACCCTCCCCGCCTCCCAGGCTTGGTAGACCGCCTCGGTATGGCGGCGACCCCAAGTTGTGCAGAGGCTTCTTAAATCAGTGCAGGTTGCACTTCGAACTCCTGCCCCAACAGTACCCCACCGACCGGGCCAAAGTTGCCTTCATTGTCTCCCATTTGGAGGGAGAGGCACTCTCCTGGGTAAACCCCCTGTGGGAGCGGGACGATCCCGTAGTCTCCAGCCTCCAGACCTTCACTGACACTTTCCGTAGGGTCTTTGACGAGCCCGGACGGTTGGCTTCCGCCACGGAGTCTCTTTTTTGCCTCACCCAGGGCACTCTTACGGTCGGACAATACGCCATCCGGTTACGTACCTTGGCCTCTGAGATGGGGTGGAATAACGAGGCTTTGGTTGGGGCCTTCTGGCGTGGTCTCTTTGGCAAAATTAAAGATGAGCTGGCAGGGCGAGATACCCCGACCTCCTTGGAGGATTTAATTTCGTTGGCCACACGCATCGACCTCCGGTTCCAGGAACGCGCTAGGGAGACTGCTAGGGATAGGAGACCGCTTAGACCATCTGCTTCTTTTCACAGACTGTCCAGCCCACGTCCCCCTGGGGCATCCTCCAGTCCGGCGCCAGAGCCGATGCAGGTGGATCGGGTCAAGTTGGCAGAACGGCGCCGTAAGGAGAGACTGATGGAGGGTCTGTGCCTGTATTGCGGCAGCGCATCTCACTTCCTACGCTCCTGTCCTGAGAGACCGGGAAACTGCTCCACCTAGGGCAGGTAAGAGAGGCCGATCTAGGTGTGTCTCACTCCTCTCACCCCCTTACCCTTTCGGTTCAGTTGGTTTTGGGTCAGAGACGTGGTTCGGAGGTGGCCTATGTGGACTCGGGCGCGGCAGGGAACTTCATTAGGTTGAAGGAGGTGAAGAAGTATCAGATTACCGTGATCTCCCTGAAGACTCCATGTGTCATCGCCTCAGTAGATGGAAGACCCCTACGAGAATCTGTGTTCCTGGTTACGGAGGAGGTGTGCCTGCAAATTGGGGCCTTGCACCAGGAGCGGATCGCTTTCTACGTTCTTCCCAACCTTTCCCATGCTGTGCTGCTAGGTCTTCCATGACTTAGGACACATGAACCTGTCTTGGATTGGCGTTTCGGTGAGGTCCTCCGCTGGGGGCATCCCTGCCAAGAGAAGTGCCTGGGGTCTGTCCGCCCGGCCAAACCTCCACCAGCCTCCTCGGGTCCCGAGGCTCTACCAGCCGCATACTGGGCATTCTCTGACGTGTTTGATAAGAAGGAGGCAGAGGTTCTTCCCCGCATCGCCCGTATGACTGCCCTATTGACCTGCGACCCGGGACCACCCCACCCCGAGGGCGAATTTATCCCTTGTCCCCTGCAGAGACTACGGCCATGTCCGAGTATATTCGTGAGAATTTAGCTCGAGGGTTCATACGGAAATCTTCCTCCCCGACCGGAGCCGGGTTTTTCTTTGTAAACAAGAAAGACGGTTCTCTCCGTCCTTGTATTGATTTCCGGGGCCTGAACGACATTACTGTGAAGAACAAGTATCCGTTGCCTCTCATTCCTGAACTCTTTGACCGGCTGCGGGGAACCCGCATCTTCTCGAAGTTGGATCTACGCGGGGCTTACAACCTCATCCGCATTCGCCCTGGTGACGAATGGAAGACCGCCTTTAACACCCGGGACGGGCATTACGAATACCTGGTTATGCCCTTCGGTCTCTGCAACGCTCCCGCGGTCTTTCAGGAGTTTGTCAATGATATCTTCCGAGACTTGTTATACTCCTGCGTGGTGGTGTATCTGGAAGACATCCTTATTTTTTCCCCGGATCTGGCGTCCCATAGGAGGAGTGTTCGTCTGGTCCTACAACGTCTGCGGGAGAATCGCCTCTACGCGAAGCTTGAGAAGTGTCTCTTTGAGCAGTCTTCCTTGCCCTTTTTGGGCTACATCGTTTCAGATTCTGGGCTGGAGATGGATACTGAGAAACTGTCGGCTATTCTTCGATGGCCCCGCCCAGTGGGGGTCAAGGCGATTCAAAGGTTCCTCGGCTTCGCCAACTATTACCGTCAATTTGTGCCACATTTTTCGTCCATCATCAAACCCATCTCCAGTCTCACTCGCAAGAGCTTCAACTCCTCGTCCTGGCCCCCGGAGGCTGAAGAGGCCTTTTCCTGCTTGAAGCAAGCCTTCGCGACTGCACCTGTCCTACACCGACCCGAGGCTAATAAGCCATTGATCCTGGAGGTAGACGCCTCTTCCACCGGAGCAGGTGCAGTGCTCTCACAGAGGTCCCCGTCCGGCCGACTGATTACCTGCAGGTTCTTTTCAAAGGCCTTCTCGCCGGCTGAGTGTAACTACGCCATCGGGGATCGCGAGCTGTTGGCCATAAAGTTGGCACTGGAGGAGTGGCGTTACCTTCTTGAAGGGTCGGTCCATCCGTTTACCATCTTTACCGACCACAAAAACCTTGCATATCTCCAGTCAGCCCAGAGACTTAACCCTCAGCAGGCCAGATAGTCCCTCTTCTTTGGACGGTTCGATTTTGAATTGCGTTTCCGTCCCGGGCCAAAGAACATCAAGGCGGACGCATTGTCCCGGTCTCTGCAGTCTCCTGATCTGATGGAGGAACCAACTCACATTATCGATCCCGCTAAGATCATCACTGTGGCCCCGGTGAGACTGATTACTCCTCCTCCCGGCAAGACCTACGTCCCTGACTCTGAAAGAAAAAAGGTACTGCATTGGGACATTCCGCTAACATTTCGGGACATGTCGGAGTCAAGAAGACATTTGAGCTCATCGCTCGTTTTTATTGGTGGCCCTCACTCCGCCAGGATGTGACAGACTTCACGGCCTCCTGTCCCTCTTGCGCCAAGGTCAAGATTCCTAGGCGACCACCCGCCGGCCTTCTGCTTCCTCTCCCGATTCCCTCGGTTCCATGGCAACATATAGGTTTGGATTTCATCACGGATCTGCCTAACTCTTCCGGATCTACGACTATCCTGGTAGCGGTCGACCGCTTCTCCAAGATGGCCCATTTTGTTCCTCTTCCTGCGCTGCCCTCCACTCCAGAATTGGCGAAGATTTTTATCCAGCACATCTTCCGCCTCCACGGCTTTCCACAGCATATTGTTTCCGATCGAGGTGTACAGTTCACCTCTCGATTTTGGAGGGCCTTGTGTAAACTTCTGGAGGTAAGACTGGACTTTTCATCCGCGTACCATCCCCAGTCCAATGGTCAGGTTGAACGCGTTAATCAGGTGCTAGCGTCCTACTTACGGCAGTTCTCTAACGCTCATCAAGACAACTGGGTCCATCTACTTCCCTGCGCAGAATTCTCCTACAATAACCATCCCAGCGAGTCATCAGCCAAGTCTCCATTTTTTGTGGTCTTTGGCAGGCACCCTGGTGTCCCTCTACCTTTGTCCGGTTCCTCCAGTGTGCCAGCAGCCGATTCCCTGACCCAAGAGTTCTCTAGGATCTGGTCCGAAACTAAGGAGGCCCTCTGGAGGTCTGGGGAGCACATGAAGAGGCACGCTGACAAAAGACTCTTGGATGCTCCAACCTACCTCCCAGGTCAACAAGTTTGGCTTTCGGCCAAGTACATTAGGCTAAAGCTCCCTTCTTACAAGCTGGGACTGCGCTACATTGGGCCTTTCAAGATTCTCCAACGTCTTAACAACGTATCTTACAAACTGGAGTTGCCTGCGTCGCTTCGGGTTCCCAACTCCTTCCACGTCTCTCTCCTTAAACCAGTTGTCCTGAATCGGTTTCACCCGGCCCTGAACATTTCTCCTCTTCCAGTCACGTCTGATGACGTCTTTGAAGTAAAAGACATTCTGGCCTCGAAAAAAGTTAGGGGTAAAACCTTTTTTTTGGTCGACTGGAAAGGTTTTGGTCCCGAGGAGAGATCTTGGGAGCCGCAGGAGAATATCAATGCCCCACGCATTCTTAAGAGGTTTTTAGCCAGACGCAGTGGAGGGGAGTGTAAGAGAGGGGGTACTGTTAGCACCGCTCCCCATTTCGCCGCTCCCGCTGCCATACTCACCGCTTCTGCTTCTGGCCCGACGCGCGCCTCCGCTCCCCTCGCTTTCCGGCGGCCGGCGTCCCGACGCTCTCCTCCACTTCCCTCGGCCGCGCGCACTGTGCCTCTGCGCACGCGCCGGAGGGATAAGCCGCACGCCTCTGCCGTCAGCCACCTGCCTGGCGTGACCTGACCCGGACCGGCCTCCCGACCTATCAGAGGCCACCACCAGGTATTTCAGGCCGCCCTCCCTTAGTGGAGGCGCCTGACTATTGAGTTACCACTCTGTTGTCTAGGCCGCGCTCTCTGCTGCTGTCCCCTTGCAAGCTGCGCGCTAGTTAACCCCTTGAGTCTTGTGCCTCCTGCTAACCCCTGTGTCTCCCGCCTGTGTCCCCAGTGTTCCTCTGATATTCCGGCCTGTGCCTCCTGCTAACCCCTGTGTCTCCTTCCCTTTTCAGTTCACCTCTTCCTGGGCCCCCGCCATTCTCCTCCGTCCTTCTCCTTCTTCCTCAGCCTCTGGACCCTGGTCATCCTGGTTCCTCTCCGGATCTTCCTCTGTTCCTGATCATCGGTTCACCCTCCTGAGCCGACCCCTGGTCCTGGCTGCCGTGGCGCTTGAACTTCCCGAGTCTGTTCCCTAACGGTCCCTGTAAAGGGGTCGGTCCACTTGGTGCGCTCGCTCGGGGAGGGCTCGGCGTCACGGCCCAGTGGGTCCACTCTCGCCACCTGCGTCCGCAGCGTAACACAAGGATCCTGAACCTGACACAGGGGAACCGTACAGCAGAAGACTATTGTACTGAGTTTTATCAGTTGTCTTCTGAGGTCCTGTGGAATGACGCGGCTCTCAGATGCCAATTCCTCAGAGGTCTTTTGGAGTCTGTTCAGGATGCTCTGGCTCTACAACCTCCACCTGGTTGGTTGGTGGAGGCCATGACTCAGGCTATCCTCATGGATAGGAGAATGCGGGAAAGATATGGTGTGCAAAAAGAGGCTCCATTTTGTCCAACTGGCCCAGTTTGTGCACCTGAGATGGAACCTATGGAGGTTGGTGCTGCCAGCTCTAGGAGAGGAGACCCTGGCGGGAACAAGGATTATTGCTCTCTTGTGGCCAAGCTGGACATTTCTTAAAGAATTGCTTGACACTACCTGCAGCAAACAAGCTATTGGGAAACACCTAAGTCTGGGTGATTGTTGAGGTCACTCAGACTTACAAGTACCCTTTTACTCCTCTGATAAGGTGTTGAATGCTGAACTTCTTTTTGAAGATCAGTGCCTGTTCACATTTGCCTTTATTGATTGCGGATCTCCTGTTAATTTCATAGATGCGGGACTGGTTCTGAAGTTAGGATTAGGGAGAGTTAAGCTAGAAAGCTCTATTCAAATTGTGGCCATTGACAGAACACCGTTGCGTAAAAATCTAGTTTGGTTAGTTACGGTGGAGTTCACACAAGGTGGGGTCTCTTCATACGGAAAATATCTCGTTATGTTTTGGACAATTTATCTGCTGGGATTGTGTTGAGTATTCCTTGGCTACGCACACATAATCCAATTATTGACTGGAATCTGAGAGATATTGTCAAATGGGGTCCTTACTGTATTGAAAAATGTCTTAAACCTGTGAATGTTTGTTACGTTAGTCTGGAGGGTCTTCCGGAATATCTGAAAGACTTCGGAGATGTTTTTTTCAGAAAAAGAGTCTGAGATATTACCTCTTCACTGCCCCTATGACTGTGCAATTAATCTCATTCCTAATTCCAAATTACCCAAAGCTCGCTTGTATAACTTGTCTGGCCCTGAGCGGTCAGCCATAAAAGAATATATTAGCGAGAATTTACGAAAAGGTCATATTCGCCCTTCCTCATCGCTGGTAGCTATTGGATTCTTTTTTGTTAAAAAGAGAGATGGATGTCTTCATCCCTGCCTCGATTTCCGAGAATTAAACAAAATAATGGTTAAAAATACTTATCCACTTCCACTTATTCCCGATCTATATAATCAACTTTCTGGGGCCAAATGGTTTTCCAAACTCGATCTTAGAGGGGCATATAAACTTATACGGATTCGTGATTGTGATGAGTGGAAGACAGCATTTTTAACCCCTTCCTGACCTATGACGCCTACGTAGGCATCATGAAAAGTCGTGCCATTACGACCTATGACGCTTACGTAGGCGTCATGGTGTAAATCGTGCTCCTGCGGGTTGAGTGAAAGGGGTCACTGAAAGGTCACCCGACCCACAGGTACAGGAAGACTTCTACTTCACCCCGGGGGGGTGGCTTTGCTCCCCCCATGGCTACGATCACTCTGATTGGCTGTTTAACTTTCAACAGCCAATCGGAGTGATTGTAATATTTCACCAATGAAACTTGGTGAAATATTACAATCCAGCCATGGCCGATGCTGCAATATCATCGGCCATGGCTGGAGACCATGATCTGCCCCCCCACTGACTGACGAGGGAGATCTGCCGCTGTCATCAGTACCTGCTCCCCCTCCCCTGCCCCCCGATACCTCCTGAGTCCCGGTGTCCTTCCGTCTTCCATCATGGGTGCCGCCATCTTTCAAAATGGCATGCGCAGTGCGCCCACCGAATCTGCCAGCCGGCAGATTCATTCATTCATTCCAGGTACATTTTGATCACTGTGATAGACTCATCACAGTAGTGATCAAAATAAAAAAAATTGTAAATAAACCCCCCCTTTATCACCCTCATAGGTAGGAAGAAATAATAAAATGAAGAAAATATCTTTATTTTTCCATTAGGGTTAGTGCTAGAATTAGGGTTAGAATAAGGGGTAGGGTTAGAATTAGGGTTGGGGTAGAATTAGGGTTATAATTAGGGTTAGGGTTGGAATTAGGGTTAAGATTAGGGTTAGGCATGTTGGGGTTAGGATTAGGGTTAGGCTTGTGGTTAGGGTTATGTTTAGGGTTGGGATTAGGGTTAGGCTTGTGGTTAGGGTTGGGATTAGAGTTAGGGGTGTGTTGGGGTTATGGTTAGGATTAGGGGTGTGTTGAGGTTAGGGTTGGAGTTAGAATTGAGGGGTCTCCACTGTTTAGGCACATCAGGGGGTCTCTAAACGCGACATGGCACCACCATTGATTCTAGCCAATTTTGCGTTCAAAAAGTCATACAGTGCTCCCTCCCTTCCAAGCCCCGATGTGTGCCCAAACAGTGGTTTACCCCAATATATGGGGTATCAGCGTACTCAGGAAAAATTGCACAACAGCTTTGGGGGTCTAATTTCTTCTGTTTCCCTTGGGAAAATAAAAAATTGGGGGCTAAAAAATTATTTTTGTGGAAAAAAAATGATTTTCTATCCTCACGGCTCTCCGTTATAAACTTCTGTGAAGCACTTGGGGGTTCAAAGTGCTCACCACACATCTAGATAAGTTCCTTGGGGGGTCTAGTTTCCAAAATGGGGTCACTTGTGGGGGATTTCTACTGTTTAGGCACATCAGGGGCTCTGCAAATGTAACATGATGCCCACAGACCATTCCATAAAAGTCTGCATTTCAAAACAACACTACTTCCCTTCCAAGCCCTGACATGTGCCCAAACAATGGTTCCCCCACATATGGGGTACCAGCGTACTCAGGACAAACTGGAGAACTTTTGGGGGCCAATTTCTCCTGTTACCCTTGTGAAAATAAAAAATTGTGGGCTAAAAAATCATTGAGAAAAAATGATTTTTTATTTTCATGGCTCTGCGTTATAAACTTCTGCGAAGCACTTGGGGTTCAAAGTGCTCACCACATATCTAGATAAGTTCCTTGGGGGGTCTAGTTTCCAAAATGGGGTCACTTGTGGGGGAGCGCCAATGTTTAGGCACATCAGGGGCTCTCCATATGCGACATGGTGTCCGCTAATGATTGGAGCTAATTTTCCATTCAAAAAAGTCAAATGGCGCTTCCTTTCCGAGCCCTGCCGTGTGCCCAAACTGTGGTTTATGACCACATATGAGGTATCGGTGTACTCAGGAGAAATTGTCCAACAAATTTTACCATCCACTTTATTCTGTTGCCCATGTCAAAATGAAAAAATTGAGGCTAAAAAATTTTTTATGTGAAAAAAAAAGTACTTTTTCATTTTTACGGATGAATTTGTGAAGCACCTGGGGGTTAAAAGCGCTCACTATGCATCTAGATAAGTTACTTGGGGGGTTTAGTTTCCAAAATGGGGTCACTTGTAGGGAAGCTCCAATGTTTAGGCACACAGGGGCTCTCCATACGCGAGATGGTGTTCGCTAACGATTGGAGCCAATTTTCCATTCAAAAAGTCAAATGGCGCTCCTTCCCTTCTGAGCCCTGCTGTGCGCCCAGTGGTTTATGACAACATATGAGGTATCGGTTTACTCAGAAGAAATTGCCCAACAAATTTTGGGATCCATTTTATCCTGTTGTCCATGTGAAAATGAAAAAAATTGAGGCTAAATGGACATTTTTGTTGGAAAAATTAAAATGTTCATTTTTTCCTTCCACGTTGCTTTAGTTCCTGTGAAGCACCTGAAGGGTTTATAATCTTCTTGAATGTAGTTTTGAGTAGCTTGAGGGGTGCAGTTTTTGGAATGGTGTCACTTTTGGGTGTTTTCTGTCATGTAGGCCCCTCAACAGGGACTTCAAATATGAGGTGGTCACTAAAAAAAAATGATTTTGTAAATTTTGCTGGAAAAATAAATCGCTGGTCAACTTTTAACCCTTATAACTTCCTAACAAAAAATGTTTTTTCCCCAAATGGTGCTTATGTAAATTAAACATGTGGGACATGTTATTTATTAACTATTTTGTGTCACATAACTCTTTGGTTTAACAGAATAAAAATTCAAAATTTGAAAATTGCAAAATTTTCAAAATTTTCGACAAACTTCTGATTTTTTCACAAATAAATGCAAATTATCGACCTAAATTTGCCACTAACATGAAGCCCAATATGTCACAAAAAAAAATCTCAGAATCGTTAGAATCCGTTGAAGCGTTCCTGAGTTATTACCTCATAAAGGGACACTGGTCAGAATTGCTAAAAATGGCCAGGTCATTAAGGTCAAAATAGGCTGGGTCATGAAGGGGTTAACGTCTGAACGTCCCTTTGAAAATCTAGTCATGCCTTTTGGTCTAACGAATGCGCCTGCAGTTTTTCAAAATTTTATGAATGATATTTTTTCTGATTATATTGGGAGATTTATTGTGGTTTATTTGGATGACATTCTGATTTTCTCACCTGACCTGGATTCTCATCATAAACATGTCCATTTGGTTTTGCAAAGGTTGAGGGATAATTGGTTGTTTGCTAAAATTGAAAAATGTACCTTTTCTGTACAAGAAATATCATTTTTGGGTTTCATTGTGTCAACTTCTGGATTTAATGTGGATCCTGGGAAAGTTCAACCCATCATTGATTGGGCTCAACCCAGCGACCTTAAGGCTCTACAGTGCTTTTTAGGGTTCGCAAATTATTACAGAAAATTTATTAGAGGATTTTCTCAGATCGTCAAGCCTCTTATGGAGCTCATTCGTAAACGGGAGGAGCTAAAGGTTTGGTTGGCGGAAGCGGTTGGGGTATTTGAAAATTTGAAGAAATATTTTATGTCTGGTTCTGTTCTTGTGCAACCAGACCTCCAGAGGCCGTTTATTGTGGAGGTAGATGCTTCTGAGGTCTATGTGGGGGCTGTATTGTCTCAAGGTCCTGAGACCTAACTAACCTGCGACCATGTGACTTCTTCTCTAAAAAAGTTTCTCCTGAGAGAAACTATGATGTGGGTAATCGGGAGTTGCTTGCGGTTAAGTTGGCCTTTGAAGACTGGAGGCATTTTTTGGAGGGAGCTGTCCATCCAGTCACTGAGGTGACGGATCACAAAAATCTTGCTTATATTGAATCTGCCAAGCGGTTGACACCGAGACAGGCCCGATGGTCTTTGTTTTTTTTCACGATTCAATTTTTCTATTACGTTCAGACCAGGGTCTAAGAACGTGAAGGCGGATGCAGTCTCGTAGTCTTGATTCTGTGTCTCCTCCAAAACCTCCTTCCTCCATTCTTCCTCAGGGTGTTGTTGTGGCCATGATTTCCTTTGACCTGGAAGCCAAGATCCGTATTGCTCAGTCCTTGGCTCCTTCCAATACCCCTGAATGCAAGCTGTTTGTCCCTTTGTATCTCAGATTACGCCTCTTGCAGGAATTCCATGATTTTGTGTTGAGTGATCATCCTGGGGTCACTGTCACCCAGAAAGCAGTTGCTAGACTCTTTTGGTGGTCCGGTATGCATAAGAATTAGAGTTGAGCGAAACGGGTCGAAAAATTTCAAAAGTCGCCGACTTTTGGCAAAGTCGGGTTTCATGAAACGAAACCCGACCCTAGGATGAGGTCGGCCACGAGGTCGGCGACTTACGCGCCAAAGTCGCGTTTCAAAAGTTTGTTTAGCGCTCTTTTTCAGCCAATCAGGATCCACGGACACTGTGGGCAACGTGATGACATAGGCAGGGGTCACCACCATCTTTCAGAAGGGCATGCAAGTGATTGGCTTGCTTTGGTGGGCGTCACAGGGGGTATAAAAGGGCGTGCACGCCGACCGCCATCTTACTTCTGCCGATCTCAGTATAGGGAGAGGTTGCTGCTGATTCTGTAGGGAGAGCGTTAGGCAGGGAAGAAGACAAAAAACTGCTTCTGCTGCTAGCGATTTGGCCTGCACAACACACCAGTCACTGTGTGTGCAGTGCAAGGGGAGGCTATATAGTGGTGTTTCAGTGGTGTTGGTTGTTGGGCTGCCTTCTAAGGCTTCCTGACATTCCTGCATTGCTGTTTACTCACTGGTCCGCAAACTGCTTTTTTAAAAGCAATCCCAATTTTTTTTTTTGTCCTGCTGAGAAGAAAAAAAAACTGCTTCTGCTGCTAGCGATTTGGCCTGCACAACACACCAGTCACTGTGTGTGCAGTGCAAGGGGAGGCTATATTGTGGTGTATCAGTGGTGTTGGTTGTTGGGCTGCCTTTTAAGGCTTCCTGACAGGCTGGCATTGCTGTTTACCCACTGCTCTGCAAACTGCTTTTTTAAAAGCAATCCAATCTCCCTTATCCTCTAGTCACTTTTGTCACAGCTGTGCCATCGAGCCTGTGACATAGCGCTCAGATATCAGTGGGCCTCACACAATCCAAAAGTGTCCAGTGTCTACAAGTGTCTGCAGAAATTCAAAATCTCCCTTATCCTCTCGTCACTTTTGTCACAGCTGTGCCATCGAGCCTGTGACATAGCGCTCAGATATCAGTGGCCCTCACACAATCCAAAAGTGTCCAGTGTCCACAAGTGTGTGCAGAAATTCAAAATCTCCCTTATCCTCTAGTCACTTTGGTCACAGCTGTGCCATCGAGCCTGTCACATAGCGCTCAGATATTCATTGGGCCTCACACAATCCAAAAGTGTCCAGTGTCCACAAGTGTGTGCAGAAATTCAAAATCTCCCTTATCCTCTAGTCACTTTGGTCACAGCTGTGCCATCGAGCCTGTCACATAGCGCTCAGATATTCATTGGGCCTCACACAATCCAAAAGTGTCCAGTGTCCACAAGTGTGTGCAGAAATTCAAAATCTCCCTTATCCTCTAGTCACTTTGGTCACAGCTGTGCCATCGAGCCTGTCACATAGCGCTCAGATATTCATTGGGCCTCACACAATCCAAAAGTGTCCAGTGTCCACAAGTGTGTGCAGAAATTCAAAATCTCCCTTATCCTCTAGTCACTTTGGTCACAGCTGTGCCATCGAGCCTGTCACATAGCGCTCAGATATTCATTGGGCCTCACACAATCCAAAAGTGTCCAGTGTCCACAAGTGTGTGCAGAAATTCAAAATCTCCCTTATCCTCTAGTCACTTTGGTCACAGCTGTGCCATCGAGCCTGTCACATAGCGCTCAAATATTCATTGGGCCTCACACAATCCAAAAGTGTCCAGTGTCCACAAGTGTGTGCAGAAATTCAAAATCTCCCTTATCCTCTAGTCACTTTGGTCACAGCTGTGCCATCGAGCCTGTCACATAGCGCTCAAATATTCATTGGGCCTCACACAATCCAAAAGTGTCCAGTGTCCACAAGTGTGTGCAGAAATTCAAAATCTCCCTTATCCTCTAGTCACTTTGGTCACAGCTGTGCCATCGAGCCTGTCACATAGCGTTCAGATATTCATTGGGCCTCACACAATCCAAAAGTGTCCAGTGTCCACAAGTGTGTGCAGAAATTCAAAATCTCCCTTATCCTCTAGTCACTTTGGTCACAGCTGTGCCATCGAGCCTGTCACATAGCGCTCAGATATTCATTGGGTCTCACACAATCCAAAAGTGTCCAGTGTCCACAAGTGTGTGCAGAAATTCAAAATCTCCCTTATCCTCTCGTCACTTTTGTCACAGCTGTGCCATCGAGCCTGTGACATAGCGCTCAGATATCAGTGGGCCTCACACAATCCAAAAGTGTCCAGTGTCCACAAGTGTCTGCAGAAATTCAAAATCTCCCCTGTCCTATAGACACCTTGTACCTTGTTTTACATTACTATATAGTTTGTTGGATTTTGTCTACATTTCTACCAAAAATGAGGAAGGCTGGTGGAAGAGGCCGTGGAATTGGGCGGGGGTTGGCAGCTGGTAATGATGGTGTTGGTGGTGGATCTGATGGTAGTGGCAAGAGCAAAATAGGACCGAATGCAGGAGGTGTTGAGCCTGCGTCATCGTCTGGCTACATAAGGCCTCGAACGCTTAGTTTTCTAGGAGTTGGCAAACCGCTTTTAAAGCCAGAGCATCAGGAAAAAGTTTTGTCTTACATTGCTGACTCAGCCTCCAGCTCTATCGCCTCCTCTTCTTCAGTTGTAAAAAGTAAAAGCACTGAGTCATTGGAGGCTCATGTTCATGAACCACACCTTTCCTTGTGTCCTTCACCCCAACCAAGATTGAAGGATGACGCAGGCCATACTACTGATTACTCCATGGAGCTGTTTTCACATACCATGCCTGGATTATCAAGTCAAATGGTGAATTACCCAGGCCAAGATGAATCTGACATGGAGTGCACTGATGCACAGCCGCTGATGGATGATTCTGCTGGTACATTCACTCAGAGCACTACATTGTCCTCGCAGTGTACAGAGCCAGATTCTGACCCTGATGAGACTCAGGTGCCCCTTCCCGCACACTATACCACCATACACGGTGACACAGAGGAAGGTGCACATGACATAGAAGAGGAGGTGATGGATGACCCAGTTGTTGACCCAGATTGGCATCCATTGGGGGAAGAGGGTGCTGCTTCCAATAGCTCAGATGAGGAGCATCCACAGCAGACATCGACATCGCAACAGCTGTTATCTGGCAGGCCCGGAGCACTCCAAAGACAGGTTCCAAACATCAAAAGAGTTGCTGGACAGCTTGTCCAGAGGGTCAAAAGATCACAGCGTGCTAGGCCGCAAAATGTCTGCCAAAGTAGGAAGAGTGCAGTGTGGCACTTTTTTGAACAAAATCCTCATGATCAGGCCAAGGTTATCTGTAAGAAGTGCGCAAAGACCTTTAGCCGAGGGAAAAATCTGAAAAATTTGAATACCAGTTGCATGCTTAGACATTTAACCAGCATGCACTTGCAAGCGTGGACACAACACCAAACCTCAAGTGCCACATGTGCAACTGATCACAACGAAGGTAGTCAGCAACGCTACATTGTTTCCCCCACTGTAAGCCCACCGGTTAGCACAGCAGCAAATGTTAAGGTGTCGTTGCAAGGCCACAGCAGTCAGGGAATCCCACTGTTATATCAACGAAAGACTGATTCTAGGCCATCAGAAAGAACACCAACTCCATCACCATCATCAACCCTCTCTCAGTCCGCCCTGTCCACCGCTACTTCCACCATATGTAGCTCTCAAGTCCAGCTCACCCTCCCAGACATTATGAGTAGGTCAAGAAAGTACTCAGTCTCTCATCCGCGTACACTGGGTTTGAACGCCCACATTGCCAAACTAATCTCGTTTGAGATGATGCCCTTTCGGTTGGTGGAAAGCACAGCTTTCCGCGAACTCATGGCCTATGCAGTACCACACTATGACCTACCCAGTCGCCACTTCTTCTCTCGCAAAGCCATCCCAGCCCTCCACCATCATGTGAAAGACCGCATTGTCCATGCACTCAAGCAGTCAGTGAGCGGAAAGGTGCACCTCACAACTGATGCATGGTCCAGTCGGCATGGCCAGGGCCGTTACGTGTCCATCACTGCGCACTGGGTTAATGTGGTGGATGCAGGGTCCACAGGGGACAGCGGTGGTGGGACAGTGCTGCCTAGCCCACGGTATAGGAAACAGTTGGCTGTAGGCGTTCGACCCTCCTCCTCCTCCTCCTCCAGAAGCGAAAGCTCGTCCACAGAGCGCAGTCGTACGAGCACTCCATCTGCAGCTGCCACTGTTGCACACGATGTGTCCCCCTATCGAGCAGCTAGTGGAAAGCGTCAGCAGGCTGTGTTGCAGATGATGTGTTTGGGCAACAGACACACCGCCGAGGTGCTGGCCGAGTACTTGAAGCGACAAACTGAGTCATGGCTGGGCAGTGTACATCTTGAGGCAGGCAAGGTAGTTAGTGATAACGGCCGTAATTTTGTGGCAGCCATAGCCCTTTCAAAACTCAGCCATATACCTTGCTTGGCTCACACCTTGAACCTGGTGGTGCAGTGCTTCCTCAAAAATTATCCGGAGTTAACAGCCCTGCTCCAGAAGGTGCGAAGACTGTGCGCGCACATCTGCCGGTCGCCTGTACACTCCGTTCGTATGCAGAAGCTGCAGCGATTGCTCCACCTTCCCAACCACCGCCTCATTATCGACATTGCAACAAGGTGGAACTCCACCCTGCACATGGTGGAGCGGCTGTGCGAGCAGAGGCAGGCCATAATGCATTTGTGGGAGGATACTCGGCCAGGCCCTTTGAGAGCAGACATGGAGTTGACAGATGTGCAGTGGTCGAAGCTGAAAGACCTCTGTAAAGTCCTTCAGTGTTTTGAGGAATGCACACGGCTGGTAAGCGCAGACGACGCCATCCTAAGCATGAGCATCCCACTTATGCGTCTGCTCATGCAAACTTTGACGCACCTTAAGGAGCAGGCGTCTGCAGCCAATGTTGATGAGGAGGAAGAGGAGGAGGGAATCCTTGATGACATTCAGCCATTGTCTGCTCAGGGACCTCTCCTGGACGAGGTGGAGGAAGAAGAGGAGGAGGAGGAGGATGATGGGGATGATTACTTAGGGGAGGAGGATGCATCTCGTGGGGCAAGTGAAAATGTTGGCGTGGCAAGGTCTGGTTCAGGGTTTGTGCGTGACTGGAGGGATGTGGATTTGCCAGAAAGTGCTCCTCCACCCAGCACTCGCAGTGCATCATTGACACCGGGAACATTGGCCCACATGTCAGATTATGCCTTGCAGATCCTAAAAAGGGACCCATGCATTGCCAAAATGATGAACGATGACGACTACTGGTTGGCCAGCATCCTGGATCCACGCTATAAAGGCAAATTACAAAACATCATGCCACAGGAGAACCTTGACCTAATATTGGCTAATAAACAAGCAACTCTGGTAAATCGGTTGCTTGAGGCATTCCCAGCACACAGCAGCGGTGATGGTTCTCACACGTGGTGCACACAGCAGAAGTGGCGTTGGAGACAGGGGTTTCATGACAATGTTGTGGACTGATTTTTCAAGTACCGCTCACACAACTGGTAATACTGCATCGATGGAAAGTGACAGGAGACAGCAGTTGTCAACTATGGTTACAAACTACTTTTCCTCCCATATCAATGTTCTCCCACACCCAAAATGTGGATGATCTAACCTTCATTAAAATGAACCACGCATGGGTTTCCAAGGATTTTGTCCCACCTTCCTCTGATGACACATAGGGTGACAGAAAAATGGCTTGCTTTGGTCCACCTCTTCCTGGGACTTCACCTATTTCACCTTTTGCATCAGCTGAATGTCCAACATCAACATATGCCACTTTCTAAAACTCCCTAACTGTGCTGCCTCCCCCCCCCCCATGGCCGGGGTCACCACCTAGCGCACGACACCGTGCGAGTGCCGTTGCCCTGGACAGGTGGGAAGGCCGACTCTTGGGCGCGGGCACTGGTACAGGGTCCTTCATAGTGCAATCAAGTGTATCTGACGGTGGTGGTGCACACCCGCCGTCAGACACACCGCCGTACTATGAGGGGCCCAGTGCCAGTACCGACGCCCACGAGTGGGCCCCCCTTGCTTGGGCAGGGCCCCAGCATTTGCAATCTTTACCTCTCCCTGCTCCTCCGCTGTGTAGTCTGGGCCGTCAAATCCATACTGTGCCTGACACCGTCTGAGCCTGTCTCCTGATGTATAGACATATATTTTGAATGTGTACGCTATCCATACATGTTATCCGGGGAAACGGTACCCTTTCTAACCTTTGTGCAATCACGTGCAATCCATACTGGGCCTAACACCGTCTGAGCCTGCCTCCTGATGTATAGACATATATTTTGAATGTGTACGCTATCCATACATGTTATCCGGGGAAACGGTACCCTTTCTAACCTTTGTGCAATCACGTGCAATCCATACTGGGCCTAACACCGTCTGAGCCTGCCTCCTGATGTATAGACATATATTTTGAATGTGTACGCTATCCATACATGTTATCCGGGGAAACGGTACCCTTTCTAACCTTTGTGCAATCACGTGCAATCCATACTGGGCCTAACACCGTCTGAGCTTGCCTCCTGATGTATAGACATATATTTTGAATGTGTACGCTATCCATACATGTTATCCGGGGAAACGGTACCCTTTCTAACCTTTGTGCAATCCATACTGGGCCTAACACCGTCTGAGCCTGCCTCCTGATGTATAGACATATATTTTGAATGTGTACGCTATCCATACATGTTATCCGGGGAAACGGTACCCTTTCTAACCTTTGTGCAATCACGTGCAATCCATACTGGGCCTAACACCGTCTGAGCCTGCCTCCTGATGTATAGACATATATTTTGAATGTGTACGCTATCCATACATGTTATCCGGGGAAACGGTACCCTTTCTAACCTTTGTGCAATCACGTGCAATCTATACTGGGCCTAACACCGTCTGAGCCTGCCTCCTGATGTATAGACATATATTTTGAATGTGTACGCTATCCATACATGTTATCCGGGGAAACGGTACCCTTTCTAACCTTTGTGCAATCACGTGCAATCCATACTGGGCCTAACATCGTCTGAGCCTGCCTCCTGATGTATAGACATATATTTTGAACATGTACGCTATCCATACATGTTATCCGGGGAAACGGTACCCTTTCTAACCTTTGTGCAATCACGTGCAATCCATACTGGGCCTAACACCGTCTGAGCCTGCCTCCTGATGTATAGACATATATTTTGAATGTGTACGCTATCCATACATGTTATCCGGGGAAACGGTACCCTTTCTAACCTTTGTGCAATCACGTGCAATCCATACTGGACCTAACACCGTCTGAGCCTGCCTCCTGATGTATAGACATATATTTTGAATGTGTACGCTATCCATACATGTTATCCAGGGAAACGGTACCCTTTCTAACCTTTGTGCAATCACGTGCAATCCATACTGGGCCTAACACCGTCTGAGCCTGCCTCCTGATGTATAGACATATATTTTGAATGTGCACGTTATCCATACATGTTATCTGGGGATACGGTACCCTTTCTCACCTTTGTGCAATCACGTGTAATCCATACTGGGCGTGAGAACGGCTGGCGAGCTGTTAAGTAAGCTACAGCACCTGTGGTTTGCACACGTAAGTTTTTCATTTTTTCAGGAATGACGGTTAGGCCTAATTCCGGAACTGCGGTTGACCTGCACTTACTGGGAAATCATTGTTCGCGGGTAATAATTGTAATCAGTGATCCCCATCACTAACGTTGTTCAGCGGGTTATCTGCACCTGTAAGCGACAAATGCTGGCCTTTTCAGTGTAGCGCACCTGCAGCCACGGACATGTAAGGGCATGACACACCAGTTATTGGCCAATCTCATGTGCCAGAGCCTCACGTGTCCCTCTAGTAAGCCGGACTCGGACCGCGGGGCATGACGGAGTCTCGTTCGTTAACGGAATTAAGCTTGCAATGTGTGCATCTGTTCTGTAGCTGGCATGGTTGAGGTTTCCCAGGTGGAGTCGAATTTAACCGTAGGCTCCACTCCTGGTGGTGCCCTTCTGGACATTCCTTTAAGGTTCAGCTTTGCAACCATACTGCCCACGTAAAACAAACACTTTGCCTTCATGAACGCTGTTTGGAGGGTCATGACTCGTGGGAATAACGCCGCCCAATCAGTTAACCTGCTAGAGAGATCGTTCATTGCTCCCAAGCATGACATCACACTCCCTAGGAAGAAGGTAATGCCACTGTGGCGACCGTACTCCTGGGGGCGACACAAGTGCACTGATGCCCAGCCACTGCTCGATGAATCTGCTGGTACATTGACCCAGACCACTACATTCCCCTCGCACGCTACACGACCTGAATCTGACCCTGATGAAACTCAGGTTACCCTTCCCATATACAGTTCCATCTTACACGGTGACAAAGAGGAAGCTGCAGATGAAAGTGCAGGTTCGGCCCACCCGCCATCAGACACACCACCGTACTATCAGGGGCCCTGTGCCAGTGCCGTCGCCGACGAGTGGGCCCCCCCTGCTTGCTCAGGATCACAGCACTTGCAAAGTTGAAATACTGTGCAGTGAGATGGAAGATGGGGACGACGAGGAGTCCAGACAAGTACAGGGATTCCCTAGCGAGGAGACTTATTTGATTGTTTTCAATGTTGGGACAGCAATTTTTGGGGAGCACTATACTCTGGAGAATGATAGATGGGGCCCACCATACACTGGAACATTCCAAAGGTGGACATCAGACACTGGAGCAGCATTTACAGGGCCCATTATACACTAGAGCATTAGAAATGGGGCCCATTATGTTTGGAGCATTATTTGGGCCCATAAGACAGTGGAGCTTCATCCATGGGGACCAACATATACTGTAGCATTATGTGGAGCTCATCATATACTGTTTCAAACATTATATGGGACCAATGATTCTGTATGGAAAAATAGATGGGCCTCGTCATGAGATGTAAAAAGTGAGGTATTTTTCATTGTACTATACCGCTATTTCTCTGCCGTATCGGAGCATGATGAGTTGTGGTATGTGTTAAAGGGGCGCTCTTTCGCCCAGGGCACATGAAAACCTGCAGCCAGCCCTCCCCCCCACAACTTTAGCCAAATAACCCCCATTTTTCAGTGCGTAACTTGTATTATGAAGTTAATTAAGGTTGACACGCTTAAGTAAGAAGAGTTGATGCTTTTGGCATTCAAATGGGCACTGTAGGTGTGTTTCCTGTCCTCCTCTCACTGCCGACTTTTATTCCCCATTGACTTACATTGGGTTTCGTGTTTCGGGACGACCCCGACCTTTCCCTATAATCGGACGATCTTGCTCGACCCGACTTTTGGAAAAGTCGGGTTTCACGAAACGAAACGTGACCCTAAAAAAACAAAAGTCGCTCAACTCTAATAAGAATATTAGAGATTTTGTGTCTGCTTGTGAAACTTGTGCACGCACTAAAGTACAGCATTGCCGGCCGGGGAATTGGCCCCGTTGCCAATTCCAGATGACCATGGACTCATTTGTCCATGGATTTTATTTCAGATTTACCTCGGTCTGGGGGATGACTGCCATTAGTCCCATTATCTGGATTACCCAATGCTGAAACTCTTTCCAAACTGTTTATTATTCATGTGGTACGATTGCATGGGATTCCTCTAAATATCTGATAGGGGTGTATAATTCGTCTCTAGATTTTTGAGTACTTTCTGCAGTAAAATTGGGATTTGTCCTTTTCATCTGCTTATCATCCTGACACTAATGGTCAGACAGAGAGGATAAATCAGTCTTTGGCGCAAATTTTAAGATGTCTTGTCGCCGATCAACAGGAGAATTGGTCATCGTTTCTTCCGCTGGCTGAGTTTGCCTTTAACAATCGAGTTAATCAGTCCACGGGAACCTCGCTGTTTTTCTGTAATTATGGGTTTCATCTTCATTTTGGCGAGTTTTCCAGGAAAAGTTCTGAGTGTCCGGGGGTGGATGTCATCATTCAAGAGCTGGTGGATGTTTGGAAGGTTTAAAAGAACATTGGGGTGGCTCAGCATCGGCAGAAGCGGAAGGCTGATAGGAGGCACTCGTCAGGGGTCGCCTTCAAAGCGGTAGATAATATTGTTAGAGGAAAGACATACCTTAAGTTGAAGGTGCCCTTGCTAAAGTTGGGTCCTAAATTCATTGGTCCGTATTAAATTCTGGAGGTGGTCAATCCAGTTGCCTTCCGGTTAAAGCTCACTCGGTTTCGCCGTATTTCTGAGGTGTTCCACAATTCATTGTTGAAGGAATTTATTCCCCGTTTTGTCGTCTTCGCCCCCACCTCCTCCGGTTTCTATTGAGGGAAGCTTGGAATATGAGGTGCAAAGGATCATTGATTCCCGAATGGTCCGGAATTCCCTTCAATACCTGGTACATTGGAAGGGGCATGGACCTGAGGAACGATCCTGGGTTCCATCTCATTCTGTAAGGGCTGATAAGTTGGTCCAGGCCTTTAATCAGAGGTTTCCTGGGAAACCTGGGGGTCCGGTGGCCCCCTTTAAAGGGGTGGGTACTGCCACAATTTCCACTCTCTCTTTTTATTACTTGGGGTCAGGGCTATCAGTCTGTGCTGCAATCACATGTGTTCATTTTTCTTAATCAGGCTTCTACTTAAGCATGCTAGTTCCTCCCCCCAGTGTCATTCGTGCACTTGCTGTTGCCTGTGGAACATTGATCTCTCTGCGCCTGACCCTGCTTGACTTTATTCTCTTCCCGGACTCAGACCCTTTGCTTGCGCCTGCTCCCTGTAAACTGTTTTGTTTCTTTGGCTTTCCTGACCTCGGCTCGTTTATTGAACTTCGTCTCCGACTTCCCTTTGTCGTACTGTGCCATTTCCTGGACCTGACCTCGGATTGTTTTGAACTCCCTTTACTTACAGTAAGTAGTATATTTACTGTTGTGACTCGCGTCACATAATCCCCTTTATTTTATGTAACTGTTTATGCTGTATTGTTTTGTCCCTCTTGTAAAATCTTTTGTATATTTTTAATAAACATACTGTTCTGTAAACTATGCCTCGAAGCCATTAGCTACCATACAGTGTTTAACCGACCGAAACGGATTAGTGGTGGCAGCGAGTAGTCTGGGGTTATCGGAGAATTAGCGGTGACCATACCGGGGTGTGTGCACATAGCCGATAGTCGGCCTAGTGGTGCGAACAGGTTGCAGCCTTCTCCGTTGATCGTCGGCCAATCGTTTAATTGTCTGAATGATAGGGGACAGCAGAGAGCGGTTCGCTTCAAAGATCACAGTGGGTGGTATTCGTGACCTTCCCGGCCTGTGATATCAGGAAGTCCTGACAAATATAGTATCCTTGACACACCCACTCAGGGCCAGGACAAGGTATTTTGGTGCCCAAGGTAGATAAAGCAGATGGTGCCTCCACCCACCCCTCAGCCCCCAAAGGAATAGATCAGAGACTAAAGAAACAGAACCCCTAATGCCCCCCTTTTCTGAAAGGTCAGGTTACAAGCTCTAATGATCATTTTCAGATGAATTGTTACCTTTTTCACCAAAAAATATCACCAAAAGTAAAAAAGTGCTAAACTTAGGATGTCAGGGACCAATATCACTATTTGTCCCTTGTAATGTGTAAATGGTCCGCAAATAATGAGGGATTCTATATTTAACTTTGAAATTACACTCGCTGTTGAGCCTCACCCCTAAAGTACAGCACTTTTTTACTTTTGCTGGAATTAATTTTTTGGTGAAAAAGGTAACAATTTTAGTGAAAATGATCATCAGAGGTTGTTACCTAACCTATTGGAGGAGGATGCATTAGGGTCAGTCACTAATCATTAGGGTCAGTCACTAATCAGTGACTCCTGCAGAAGAATCCCTGTGTCACCCGTGTGTGCAGACGCCACTCAGCACAAGCTGGAAGAGAGCTAAAGGCTGTAAGTGGCTAAGGAGGAGCCGAAGGAGGAGCAGCCTGCATGCATGGCCTGGAGACTGGTGTGTCACATTGGGGAGCTACACAGAATGGCACTGGCTTTGAATTTGAACTGGGGCACAGGCGGTGACTGTTGTCAGTGACTTGAGTGCCTGCTACCCCCCCGGCTTTCACTGTACCAAATGTCTGCGGCGGGTGAAAGATGCCTGGCTGCTGCACACATTAGGCAATGTAAGGTTTTTGGCTTTTTTTCAACCTAACTGGGTGCCTACCCTTTGTCCTGTCCTGCACCCACTGCGCAAGCTCTCTGGAATGCACTTCCCAGACTATCAGACTGAAACCTAGCCCCGACCTATTCAAGCGCGCTTTGAAAACCCATCTCTTCTAACAAACCTACCACACCAACTACTCAGTAAACTAACTTTGCCCTGTTCCCTCCTTCCAAATACTATTCTGAATCTGCACCCTACTATTCATCTGTCTCCACACCCTCCATGCACACGATAACTGCCCTTGATAGACTATTGCACTCAAACACACGGGCTGATGACCGGATCATGCTGCTTTATATGAAAATCCCTATTTAATATAATTGCCAGACCTGAAATAACAAGCACTTTTCACCTACAGTGTCCCCCCCATTTCCTTATAGATTGTAAGCTTGCGAGCAGGGACCTCACTCCTAATGTCACTGTTTAAATTGTTTTAACTTGTATTGAATTTATTGTCTGTACACGTCCCCTCTTAATTGTAAAGTGCTGTGGAATATGTTGGCACTATATAAATAAAAATTATTATAGTGGGATGTCCTTCTCTTCACCGCCATACACTGTGTTTTGTCACTGTTCAAGGTACCACAACATAAGCCCAAAAGAAATATTGTATCCTCGATTATAATAAATTCATGGTTTTGTGCTTTTTCAACGTGCAGTCAATACGAGGACCTTACTTCAGTTTCAGGTGGTAGTTATCAAAGCCAATATGTTTGGTAGCCAAGAAAGTGAAGGTCCCTGTCATGGGGATGCCGCGACATAGAGGGGCAAGAAGATCGTGGGAATCTGGATACATGAACTTCTGCACTGATTAGAACTGCTTCACCATCCTATTAAACAGATCATGTTTTCCTTGCTATGTCATTGCAAGAGTTAACAAGTTCAGTTGATCTCATGGCGCTAGTTAATACCAATTTCTGGTGCTTTTTTGTTGTTTTTGATAACAGACCACTGTATAGTCAAATGCCATGACTGTCTTGAACTAATCTGTAACTATGTCGATATCTTATGTCATTCTTTTCTCTTCCTGTTTGAAAAAAGAAAACTTAATGTTAAAGTGGTGTTGTTAACTAAAAATCATCTGATTCAAGAAATGAGTCTGTATGATTACCTGAATGAATGGTAGATTAAGTGAAGGACACCTTTTGCACCACCAGGCAGGTGTACAATATTCACTGGACAATTGATGGTTGTGTCAGCAAGTGTACCAACAGCTTGCAGTGAGATACCACCTTGCCGGATGTGAAGTAGGGTGGTAGAGTATGTCAGACAGTGATATTAAAGGCCCCCCTAAAGAAAGGACACCAACGCTCGCAAAACGCACGTCGGGGTACGTGGCCACAGCTTGGGCAGGAGTCACCGTATAATGGGTAATTAACCCTTTGATTCTTAACCTTTAATATCACTGTATAACAAACACGGTTTTCTTATCACCACACTACATGAGCCTTACAGCAGCATGGTTTGATCCGAGTTGACTTGTCCAGCCTCTCTCAACTTTTGTTGGGAGACTGTTTGACTTAACCCCTCTTCCTACCATGTGGCCACTTATACATTGGTTTAGAATTGTTTAAAAATGGTGTTTTATTATTTTTCCCAGGCCCTAGTTTGTGGCCACTATATCATTGTCACCATTGTAGATTATCATTTTTTGCATATCCATACATATGTAAGAAAATTATTTTTAATACACTACCGTTCAAAGGTTTGGGGTCACCCAGACAATTTTGTGTTTTCCATGAAAACTCACTTTTATTAATCAAATGAGTTGCCAAATTAATTTAAAATCTAGTTCAGATATTGACAAGGTTCGAAAAAAAGATTTTTATTTGAAATAATTTTCTCCTTCAAACTTTGCTTTCGTCAAAGAATGCTCCCTTTGCAGCAATTACAGCATTGCAGATCTTTGTCATTCTAGCAGTTAATTTGCTGAGGTAATCTAGAGAAATTTCACGCCATGCTTCCAGAAGCCCCTCCCACAAGTTGGTTTGGCTTGATGGCCATTTTTTGCATACAATACGGTCAAGCTGCTCCCACAACAGCTCAATGGGGTTGAGATCTGGTGACTGCGCTGGCCACTCCATTACAGATAGAATACCAGCTGCCTGCTTCTTCCCTAAATAGTTCTTGCATAATTTGGAGGGCTGCTTTGGGTCATTGTCCTGTTGTAAAATGAAATTGGCTCCAATCAAGCGCTGTCCACAGGGAATGGCATGGCGTTGCAAAATGGAGTGATAGCCTTTCTTATTCAAAATCCCTTTTACAAATCTCCCACTTTACCAGGACCAAAGCAACCCCAGACCATCACATTACCTCCACCATGCTTGACAGATGTCGTCAGGCACTTTTCCAGCATCTTTTCAGTTGTTCTGCATCTCACAAATGTTCTTCTGTGTGATCCAGACACCTCAAACTTTGATTCGTCTGTCCATAACACTTTTTCTAATCTTCCTCTTTCTAATGTCTGTGTTCTTTTGCCCATATTAATCTTTTCCTTTTATTAGCCAGTCTCAGATATGGCTTTTTCTTTGCTACTCTGCCCTGAAGGCCAGCATCCCGGAGTCGCCTCTTCACTGTAGATGTTGACACTGGTGTTTTGCGTGTACTATTAATGAAGCTGCCAGTTGAGGACCTGTGAGGCGTCAATTTCTCAAACTACAGAATCTAATGTACTTGTCTTGTTGCTCAGTTGTGCAGCGGGGCCTCCCTCTTCTCTGGTTAGAGCCTGTTTGTGCTCTCCTCTGAAGGGAGTAGTACACACCGTTGTAGGAAATCTTCAATTTCTTGGCAATTTCTCGCATGGAAGAGCCTTCATTTATAAGAACAAGAATAGACTGTCGAGTTTCACATGAAAGTTCTTTTCTTCTGGCCATTTTGAGAGCTTAATGGAACCAACAAATGTAATGTTCCAAATTCTCAACTAGCTTCAAGGAAGGTCACATTTATAGCTTCTCTAATCAGCCAAACTATTTTCAGCTGTGCTAACATACTTGCACAAGGGTTTCAAGGGTATTCTTACCATCCATTAGCCTTCTTAAACTGTTAGCAAACACAAAGTACCATAAGAACACTGGAGTGATGGTTATTAGAAATGGGCCTCTTTCTACCTATGAAGATATTGCATTACAAACCAGACATTTGCAGCTAGAATAGTCATTTACCACATTAACAATGTATAGAGTGTATTTCTGAATAATTAAATGTTAGCTGCATTGGAAAAAACTGCTTTTCTTTAAAAAATAAGGACATTTCTAAGTGACCCTAAACTTTTGAACTGTAGTGTAGGTACTGTTCACATAGTCAGGTTTTAAATACATTGGCTAGGACTGCACTGATGGGTATACCTTGGCAGTGGTAGAGCGGCTTAGCATGCATTTTTTACAAAAAAAAAGTATCAACTAAATACTCTGTTTTGCTATCTTTTTACTAGCACTTGCTGTTTATTGTTGACTTTTTTTACAGCGGAGTATATTTTCACATTTATTGTATTTTGTTTCTGTGCTCCAGACTCTTGGTGGTGTGAACACTGTCTTACCGACTTGTTCACTGTGTGTGCGCATGGCCCTTGCATTTGTATTCTATTGGTTTCTTGCTTCTGCAAGTTTTTGGGAGGTCTCCACCCCTCTCATGTAGGCCATACACATATAAAGCCGTCTCACAAAGCATGTCCACATCAGACAATACCTCTGTGAACCCTGCTCATATAGGTACTGTTCACATGGTCAGGTTTTAAATACATTGGATAGGACTGCTCTGATGGGTATACCTTGGCGTTGGTAGAGCGGCTTAGCATACATTTTTTGCAAAAAAACGTAAATACCCTGTTTTGCTATCATCTTTTTACTAGCACTTGCTGTTTATTATTGAAAATTTTTTACAACAGAGTATTTTTTTCCCTTTTTATTGTGTTTCTCTGTGTTCCAGTCTCTTGGTGGTGTGAATACTGTCTTACCGACTTGTTCACGGTGTGTGCATGGCCCATGCAGTTGTAATCTTCTCTAATAATTTTCAGCTTTGCCCACACCTGGTTGTCTAATGATTAGATGGAGACCTGGAGAGGCCTACAAGCCACAGTGTCTTGCACCCAGTGTGAAATTTGGTGGAGGATCAGTGATGATCTGGTGAGTCCTCAGCAAGGCTGGAATTGGGCAGGTTAATCTTTGCGAAGGACATATGAATCAAGCCACATACAAGGTTATCCTGGAAAAACAGTTGATTCCTTCTGCTCAATGTTCCCCAACCCAGGACTGGTTTTTCCAGCAGGACAATGCGCCATGCTACACAGCTAAGTCAATCAATGTGTGGATGAAGGACCACCACATCAAATCCCTGTTAAGGCCAGCCCTATCTCCAGACCTGAACCCCATTGAAAACCTCTGGAATGTAATAAAGAGGAAGATGGATAGTCACAACCATCAAACAAAAGAACTGCTTAAATGTTTGTACCAGGAGTGACATAAGGTCACCCAAAAGCAGTGTGAAAGACTGGTAGAAAGCATGCCAAGATGCATGAAAGTGGTGATTAAAAATCATTGTTATTCCACAAAATACTGATTTCTGAACTCTTCCTGAGTTAAAACATTAGTATTGTTGTTTCTAAATGATTAAATGATTATGAACTTGTTTTCTTAGCATTATTTGAGGTCTGCAAGCACTGCATATTTTTGTTCTTTTGACCATTTCCCATTTTCAGAAAATAAATACAAAATTTAGTGATTGGAAATTTGAAGACATGTCAGTAGTTTTTAGAATAAAAGCAATTTACATTTTACTCAAAAATATACCTATAAAGAGAAAAGTCAGACAAACTGAAAATTTTGCAGTGGTCTCTTAATTTTTACCAGAGCTGTATATCTAAAAGGGTGTCCTCTAGCAAAGAAACTTATCAATATGAAGGGTGATACCCTGAAGATTGGGAGAGGTTAGATTGCTGGAGCCTGCACTGATCAGTAGAACGATAAACTTTCATTCCCATTAAAATGAGGTGCATATTTGATTGCTGCTCCCTTCAGTTCCTACGGGACTACAGAGCACTGCGCTGAGCTTTTTATGGAAGCCCCTTAAACAATGAATGTAGCAGCAGTCGTGCATTCAAATTGACATGCCATTCTGAAACCAAGATAAGACTATCCTGTGAGGGATAAAAGTTCAAGTTTACTCTTTAGTTCGGTGTGGGTCTTTGCAGTCAGACTCCCACTGAGCAATAAGTGACCACCAATACTATGTTTTCACCTTTTCACCAATGAACACCGTAACGCAAAACAAAATGCAATTGTACATCACAGATATGGTGTGGGAGCAGTACAATTTCTGAAGTCCCTGGTATTTTCCATCACTGTTGCACTATAACAGGGATGTGGCTAAGCAGGTATTTGCAAATAGCTGTGGCATGGGAACCTACAGGCAATTCTACCTGTGGGTTCTAGGCACCCCAGTCCAACACCACTTGTATCGATGTAAACACTATAGTTTGACCTTGCAATCAAATTTCTGTACCCCTTGTTAGTCTACCAATTTTACGTTAGGACAGATGTAAGTGACTACAGGATTAGACTATATGGGGGTTTGTAGTCACATACCATAATGTTCAGATTTCTGTTCACATTCAGTCTCCAACCATCATACTTTTCTGTTTTTATTACACATGTATAATTGAATGCTTATCGGAATTGGTTTTTTATTAAGCACATTCCACAGTACAAAGCATTTGATAAACAATATATTTACAGTTTCAATAAGCTATTCATACACATATGCTCAAATAAAGGATAAACACAGAACTAAAAAAAAAATTCCCAGTGCTTCTAATTAAATAGTATTCATGTACATATGTCCAGTAATTGTTAGCAAAATAATATCAAGAGCGCAGCCAGTACGTTAGTGTATTTCAGAATTTCTATGGGAATGAAATTTCACCTGCAAGTTACACTAAATAAAGTTACCAATATATTTTTTTAGACAACATGTTTTAGGGGGACACATGTATATTTCATACAAGCTTTATACACATCATCAAATGAGCAGTAATTTCGGGTACATAGAATAAGCAACTTGTGCTCACTGCTAAGTATTGTACAGAAATATAGGGTGACTGGACGACACTGCCATCACTGTTAGCTAGGATGTCGCTACCTGTTCCAGATGGATCCAAATGGAAAGTAACAATTACAGATTTCATTAACTGGAAATGCAAGAAAAACACACAAAAAGCAGTTACCTATACATCGCTAAATTCTGAGCAAATGTGTTGCTGCTTCTGGGTGTTTGTAAGGTTTGAAAATTAAGCAAATGTAGCTCTCAGCAAGTAAGAAGGAAATCCAAATCTCTTCACCTTCAAGTGCATCGGCTCCAGCTATTCAAGGCCAGCTATGTTACACACTTATTCCATAAGTGTTGCTGTGTGAAATCGCTCATCTCTTTGCTTTAGAAATAATCCAATATCCCACACTGCCCTCTCCTAGTCTACTGAACCGTCTGATTTCATATGGATCTCTACCTGGAAGTCCATAGTGGATGACTATGCTGATGAGAACAGGGTGGTAAAGATAGGTGCTCACAGCAGAGCTGCGTCTGGCTTAATGTAGCATTATTTCTGGAGACCTTTTGGTAATAGACAGACGTTTATTACAATACCCGGGTTAGGCCACATTCACACGTTCAGTATTTTACATCAGTATTTGTAAAAACAAAACAAAACAAAGTGGGTGATAAATCCAGAAGTGGTGCCGTGTTTCAATTACTTTTCCTCCGACTGTCCCTCTCCTGGTTTTGGCTTACAAATACTGATGTAAAATACCGACCAAATACTGAATGTATGAACGTGGTCTAACAGGTGAAAACTAATCACTTCCAAAGAGGAGCTTCACTTTAAAGGGAATCTGTCACCTCATTTTTGGCCTATAAGCTGCAGCCACAGCCATCAGGGGCTTATCTACAGCATTTTGTAATGCTGTAGATAAGCCCCCGATGTAACCTGAAAGATAAGAAAAATGAGTTAGATTATACTCACCGGGTGTCCGGTCCGGTCTGATGGGTGTTGCGGTCCGGTACCTCCCATCTTCTAGCAATGACGTCCTCTTTCTTACTTCTGCTGCGGCTCCTGCGCAGGTGTACTATATCTGTCCTGTTGAGGGCAGAGCAGAGTACTGCAGAGCGCAGGCGCTGGAAAAGGTCAGAGAGGTCCGGCGCCTGCGTGCTGCAGTACTTTACTCTGCCCTCAACAGGGCAGATATAGTACGCCTGCGCAGGAGCCGCAGCAGAAGTAAGGAGGAGGATGTCATCGCTAGAAGATGGGAGGCACCGGACCGCAACACCAATCGGACCGGATCCCCGGCTGAGTATAATCCAACTTTTTTTCTTATCTTTCAGGTTACATCGGGGGCTTATCTACAGCATTACAGAATGCTGTAGATGAGCCCCTGATGGCGGTGGCCGCAGCTTATAGGCCAAAAATGAGGTGACAGATTCCCTTTAAGCACTTTTTTTTTTCGTTTCTACACTATGAGAATACTGAATACACAATGTAGCTACAACTGAAATCCTTATAAATGAGTTCTATAATTCACTCAACATTTCTTGTGCATTTAATATAAAGAAAGATCATCCAACTTGCTTTACTTTTCACGTAACAGTTGAGAGCCCCGATTCCAAAAATAACAATGTAAATGGCAGACGTTATTGTAAATTTCAATGTTAGGCTAGTTTAAGCACTGACAACCTTCACACACAGAACGCGGTCACAGATTGGGGCTATTTACATCGGGGGACCACAGGAATCAGACTGTACACATTTGTTCCATGACAACTGCAGTACATCGCTGACTGCTGAAGTCACGCTGTTCAATAGGTCGGAGATTTACACATTAATGTCATATTAATATTCTATTCACATCCGAACAAACTTTTTACATTTTAATCAAATATAAACAGAATTACCAAGAAAAAGCCAAGTTATAGTCAAAAGCGAACATATCCAATGTCATTAGAGCAACCTGAAGACCAAGTGCATCTCACAATATAACTGCAACTTAAAAGAAAAACCGGGAAAAGGAAAATTAACACGTTAACTTTGGCACAAATCAAAACACAACTTTCAAAATGTGATGGAGTTCCATATTAAAACCTGTACCACCCGAATACTGACTAATTTACAGGGGTCTTCCTGGCTACGGGTTGTGTGTCATAATGGAGCTGAGCTCCATTGAAGTGAATGGTTCAAAGCTACAAAACCAGATGTTAACTGCAAACAGAAATGCAGATTTTGGAAGAAAGCAGCCATGTTTTTCTAATCTTAGACAACCCCTTTATATATTTTTTTTTGTAAAGTGCACCTTTCAAACAAATTTATCAATGGATCATATATTACCTTATTATACAAGAGAAAAAAGAGGACTAAAAATCTTTAGAAATCTCACCTGGAATGATTAAACCCCTTTGCCCAGGAAAAAGAAAACGTGTTTTTTTTTTTTTATAGATCGTTAACATTGTAATGAGATCTCTCAAACGACAAATTCCTTTTGTACCATAGATGAAAGAGGTGCTAGTAGTTAGAGCCGCTTGTGATATGTAGGTATTTATTTGAGTGATGGATCAGAAATGTCCAATATGGAAACTGAAGTTCTAACATCACAATGTAGGAGAGACACAAAGTAACGCAATAGTCCAGAAATGCAGAAACATTTTTTGACTTTTTTTCCAGTTTACATAACAGGTTCAACTTTTAGAATACAGAACTTTTAAAGCTTGTTCTCTGGGTTACATTAAAGCAACAGAGTACGCAGCTTATTTTTCCACTAGTGTTGCATGGCTAATCCTTTAACTTTGTTGTGTCAATTCACAAAAAAAGAAAAAAAAAAAAAAGATGAGATGCTACAAAACAAACAAGATCGATGTACATGAGTGAAAGTATTCCAACAGGGCAACAATTGGCATATACAGTTAGATTTCCGACCACATGCATGCTAAACAAAGAATTTTTTGTCTTTTAAAGTTGAAAAAATGAAGCACAAAGAACATTTGGATATGTTTGGCACCCAAAATATATTGGGAAACATTCTCCTTCAGAGTCACTAAGTGCAAAACAAATGAGGTTGCATCCTTTTGTACTTATTCCCCTCGGCAAATGTTCAGTTCTTATAGAAAATTTACATTTCAGCTTTGGATTCTAGATGCAAATTATTGAACAGAACAGATACGCATCTATTGAAGTGGCTTGTAACTTCATAGTAATAAGAATGAGAGACAATATAATTTAAACTTTCCTTATAAGTGGCACCAGTAACAATTTCCAATAATTACTAGTACATTAGCTTCTCGCAGTATCCACATATCCAGTACAGTAGTTCAGAATAGATTATCCCTAAAACAAAAAAAATGCAATAAAAATTAGAATTACATATTTACTGTATTCTTTGCTCGCAAACAGAGAATAGGTTTGTGCTTCAAATGTAGAGAAGTTTACAGAAACACAAAAATGCTTAAAATAGATGCAGTCGGGTGAAAATACTCCAGCTATGAGAAACAAAACATTAATGAAAACAAAGCCACACAGCTAGCAGCACATCATGTAATGTTCTCTATTAATCAAAATGTACACTTTTTAAGTTATGAGAATATATTTTGGATGTATATATCTTCTGTACATGTGTTTTGCAGAACGTAGAGGCCTAATTCTTTATTGTACAGGAAGTAGAGCCCTGCACATTCACAGTTGTAATAGAGAGTCTGCAGTATACTGCCTGGGAACAGGACTCTGTACATTACAGGAGTATCGTCAAGTATGGAAGCTACCAGGGGTCCGACTGCAGGGACTCCTACAGACGCGGGAGGTTACTCATGTGCACTGCTGCTCTATTCATTCTCAATGGGATTGCTGTAGATAGCCAAGTGCTGCGCTCAATGGGTCTTAGGGTACCGTTACACATAGCGACGCTCCAGCGATCCCGACAACGATACGACCTGGTGAGGATTGCTGGTACGTCGCTACATGGTTGCTAGTAAGCTGTCAAACAGGCAGATCTACTGAACGACGCAGCAACGATACGTCGATTCGCATAACGACCTCGGCGGTCGTTGGGACTTTGTCACACAGCAGCTATTCTGACGACTCAGACCTCGCTATGCGTGCTTCAGCGTTGCCTTTTCCACGCCCTTCTGCTCCGATTGGTGGCCACTACTGCGCTATCACTACGCGGTTTGCTTCAGCGTCCCCGTCTGAGTTGCTAGTGCGCTATTTATTCGTGGATCCAGTCACTGACACGGGGACACGCGATTATTATAACTGTACATGTTAAATGTTATGATTGCATATAATTGATAGCTGACCTATAAAAGGAAACGCTACAAAGATCCTAATTTAAGACCACCAATCGGAGCTGAGGGGGCATTGAAAAGACAAAGCAAAATCACGCCTGCGTCCCTGAGTTCTGAGCCGCCAACGAGGTCTCTCATCGTTATGGCGTCAAACACAGCGATGCATGCTGGCCAGCGGGACATCGACGAACAAAAAATGGCTAGGACATTCGAGCACGATCAGCGATATCGCAGCGGGGGGGGACCTTCACCGCTATGTGTCACACGTGGTGAGATGGCTGGCGACGTTGCTGTTGCGTCACAAAACCTGTGACGTTTCAGCGATCTCGCTATGTGTGAAGTACCCCTAAGGCATTACAATAAAAATGAATGGAGCAGAGGTGCGCATGATTGACACCCTCCCCCCCCGATTGTTGGGATCAGTGGGAGTTCCAGTGATCGTGAAGTTAACCCCTATGCTGTTGATAGGCAATAACTTCCAAACTTGTGAATACCCCTTTAATACATCGTGTTTTAGATGGTTAGAGGAAACATGATAACCACATTATACAAATACAGCATTAGAACAAGCTAATACATTGCAGATTCCTTCTGCTACCTATTGGTAGAATAGTATATCAGCTGTTTTTTTAATTATATTTAAGATCTTTGACAAATTAAAATTAAACAGATGTCAAAACACAACAGTTAGAAAGATGGGCAGCGTTGGGCTTTGTTGACATGCTGCGTTTTTTCATCAGGCAAAACCCTGTTCTCTTGGCAGTAAGGAAGCGGCTTATAAAAAGCAGATTTTGCGGTGTTTTGGTACAGATTCAAAGTGTCATTTTTCTACAGTTGTGTAATAAAGATCGTTTCATTCTCCAAAAACGCACGATTGTGTTTTTGCACTCACTCATTGCCTCATATGGGTGATAAAATGCTGCAAAACTTGACGTTCTGACCCCTTTCCGACATCAGGCGTAATAGTACGTCGATGTTGGACTCCCTCCCTTTGATGTGAGCTTCGGCGCTGAGCCCACATCTTTCCCAACACGTCAGTTGTTTTGAACGGGTGACATATGCCCGCAATAGCCGCAGATGGAATTGCAATCCACCCGCAGCTATTAACTAGTTAAATGCCGCTGTCAAACTGACAGCAGCATTTAGCAAGCGCTTCCAGCAGTCGTGCCGGAAATATGCAAACCGGTGACCCCCGTCACGTGATCGCGGGTCACCAGTGTGTCGGCGTGACAACACGAAGACTCCTGGAGATGGAAACCTCATGGTTGTTAGTACCGGCTTGCTGTGAGCGCCACCCAGTGGTCAGCGCTCATAGCAAGTCAGTAATTCAGCCACATAGAGGCGAACTGATCATCACCTTTATGTAGCTGAGCCGATCGAGTTGTGGCAGCTTCTAGTCTCCCATGGAGACTATTGAAGCATGCCAAAAGTAAAAAGAAAATGTTTTTAAAAATATAAAAAAAAAAATATAAAAGTTCAATTCACCCCCTTTTTACAATAAAACAAAAAGAAAATCAAACCTACACATATTTGGTATCAACGCGTTAAGAATCGCCCAATCTAGCAATAAAAAACAGATTAACCTGATCGCTAAACGGCGTAGCGAGAATAAACATCAAAACGCCAGAATTATGTTTTTTTGGTTGCCGCGACATTGCATTAAAATGCAAAAATGCAATAACGGGTGATCAAAAGAACGTATCTGCACCAAAATGGTATCATTAAAAACGTAGACTCGGGGCGCAAAAAATAAGCCTCAGGCAACCCAAGATCACGAATAATGGAGACGCTACGGGTATTGGAAAAGCATGCTTTTTTTTTTTTTTACAAAGTTTGTAATTTTTTTTCACCACTTAGATAAAAAAGATCCTAGACATGTTTGGTGTCTATGAACTC
Source organism: Dendrobates tinctorius (assembly GCF_039654945.1). Classification (NCBI taxonomy): domain Eukaryota; kingdom Metazoa; phylum Chordata; class Amphibia; order Anura; family Dendrobatidae; genus Dendrobates; species Dendrobates tinctorius. Next base: position 23,015,497 of record NW_027361704.1, read on the forward strand.
GTAATGACCTGGAGAATCATAATGGCAGGTCAGTTTTAACATTTAGTGAACCTAGTAATAAAAAACAAAAACAAAAAAACAAGTGTGGGATTGCACTTTTCTTTTTTTTACAGTTTCACCACACTTGGAATTTTTTTTCCTGTTTTCTAGTACATGATATCGTAAAACCAATGGAGTCGTTCAAAAGTACAACTCGCCCTGCAAAAAACAAGCCCTCACATGGCCATATTGACGGAAAAGTATAAAAGTTATGGCTATGGGAAGAAGGGGAGCAAAAAACAAACGCAAAATTGAAAACAGCTCCAGGGTTTTAAGGGTTAAATTGAAAAAATGCTGCAGTTTTCCAATTCAGTCAGGCATAAAAATCTGAAGCATGTGCATGCTTTTACTTTGCATTTTAAAAAATGCTGAAAAAAATAAGGCTGCAAAAACACAATGTTTGAACATAGCCCTAGTCATCTACTTTAAGTACGTTGCTTCACAATTTAATTACATGGACATTTGACAGTTCAGACAACAGTAAAAACAGAGTTCGGCTGGAGAGAGCAATGTGTTGTGGGGGCTCAGATAACTGCAGCCTAAGTATAGACCCAGCCATAGTATTGGAAGCAGCTAAGTATGTGAATGGAATAAACATGATATGATGGAACTTGAAACTGACACAAATTAGAAAATTAAATATTTTTAGTTACTGAACTTTCTACCATGTTTTTTTTTTACATGGATACATATCTATAGCGTGGTTAAACAGCCCACTTCTTACATTAACATGCTAAACATTTACAATCTGCATCGCTGGTTAATGGATGCTGAGAATGCGGTCTGCAGAGTGTGAATGAGAGGCCCTGAAAACTCACTGTACTGCTACTATAAGACACTACACTATGTACTCGCTCGTATGACGCCACACTTCAAACTCTGCAGGGAACGCAACTCTTTATCCAACATTAATAATAACATAGAAAATCACCTGGTAAGGAAAAAGTGCATGATGCTATCTGGAGATGTAGGTATATGTCCTAGATGGAGAGCGGGTTTCATTTGGAGCATTTGTAGGAACATTTAAAAAATCCCAGATCAAAATTGTATCATCGTGGGAGCTGCTAATGATTTGGAATTCATCAAACTGGAGCCGAAATACACGTCCTGAATGTTCCTGAAAAGAATTAAAATAAAGCTCAAATACAATAAAAAGTTTACAATGAAAAGCTGTGGTCAAGAATTACACGTGAATCTAACACAAAAGTGCAACACAAGTGCATACAGATTTATGGTGTAGAGTGCAGTATCCCTAGACTGCGAGTATGGCGTAGATACCGGGCTGATAAAGGGATTGGAATAAGTAGCATCTGGTTGATAAAAGTAAAGATCTGTACTCTAGAAAAAATAAACAAAAGTGCATTGATGGATAATAAAAATTCCAATTCCACAATATATATTTTAACATGATCACTAAACAAAAATGGAAACTATCCCCCAAAACAGCTGAATTGTGTTTTACTGATATTAAAAACCGTTGGCTCACCATACAGAAAACAAGCTCTCTCACAGCTCAAATTGACACACTGATGGAAAAATAAAAAACAATAAAGAAGTTCGAGGTCTCAGAAAATGGTGACTTTTTTTTAAAAAACTTGTGAATGTTTGACAGTTATAATCATACTGACCAATAGAATCATGATTCAAAGTCATTTTACCACAGAATGAACACTGTAAAAACAAACCCCCAAAAAACATGGCAGAATTGCATTTACTTTTTTCTTAATTTCACGTTACAGGGTCCCTTCCTCAGGTAGGGTGACGCCACGGCACGGTGTCCACGGAGAGCAGAGCCGGGTGAATCACAGGTTTCTCGGTGGCAGCGGCCATCTTACTGAGGCTGCGCGTGCGCAGATTGAGATCGCGGAGGCCAATTTCCTGAAGCCGAGTGCGCAGATTGAGTGCTCGGCTTCAGGAAAATGGCCGCCGCAATCTCCATCTGCGCACACGCGGCCTCCCGCGGCCATTTTCCTGAAGCCCTGGGAAGTGGAGAACTTGATCTGTGTACGCTTGGCCTCAGGAAGATGACTGCCGCCACCGAGAAACCCGTGATTAACCCAGCTCTGCTCGCCTTGGACACCGGGCCGCAGCGTCACCTCATCTGAGGAAGGGACCCTGCCCAGGTACACGCCATACCGTCCACCACGCCTCAGCATCACGGCACCTCGGCCGCAACCCCCCATGGACACCAGGCCGTGGCGTCGCCACATTTCTGGCATCCAAAGGAGGGACCCTGCTAAGGTGCACTCCCCACAGCCCACACCGATCATCAGCATCGCCTACACTGGACCCGGGGACTGCAGCATTGCCCCACTTCTCTTATCCTGAGGAAGGGACCATGCCTTCTGTGAACCTGCTGTACCACCGCCAGCCCCTCACGTAAGATACCTTAAATTTGGACAATAGGACGGACCCCCATCTAATAAAAAATCTTTTTTTCTGCTTTTTTCCCCACCCCAAAAATCGGGGTGCGTCTTATAGTTTGAAAAATATGGTAGATTACAAATTAACCCCTTCATGACCCAGCCTATTTTGACCTTAATGACCTGGCAATTTTTTGCAATTCTGAGGTAATAACTCAGGAACGATTCAACGCATCCTAGTGATTCTGAGAATGTTTTTTTGTGACATATTGGGCTTCATGTTAGTGGTAAATTTAGGTCGATAATTTTTGCGTTTATTTGTGAAAAAAATGGAAATTTGGTGAAAATTTCGCAATTTTCAAATTTTGAATTTTTATTCTGTTAAACCAGAGAGGCATGTGACACAAAATAGTTACTAAATAACATTTCCCACATGTCTACTTTACATCAGCACAATTTTGGAAACAAAATTTTTTTTCTGTTAGGGAGTTATAAGGGTTAAAAGTTGACCAGCGATTTCTCATTTTTACAACAAAACTTACAAAACCATTTTTTTTAGGGACCACCTCACATTTGAAGTCACTTTGAGGGGTCTATATGGCAGAAAATACCCAAAAGTGACACCATTCTAAAAACTGCACCCCTCAAGCTACTCAAAACTACATTTAAGAAGATTATTAACCCTTCAGGTGCTCCACAGGAACTAAAGCAATGTGGAAGGAAAAAATGGACATTTTAATTTTTCCAACAAAAATTTTCTTTTTAGCATCAATTTTTTCATTTTCACGTGGGTAACAGGATAAAATCGAAAATAAAATTTGTTGGGAAATTTCTCCTGAGTACACGGATACCTCATATGTGGTCATAAACAACTGTTTGGGCGCACGGCAGGGCTCAGAAGGGAAGGAGCGCCATTTGACTTTTTGAATGGAAAATATGCTGGAATATTTAGCGGTTGCCATGTCGCGTTTGGAGAGCCCCTGTGCGCCTAAACTTTGGAGCTCCCCCCACAAATGACCCCATTTTGGAAACTAGACCCCCTAAGGAGCTTATCTAGATGTGTAGTGAGCAATCTGAACCCCCAAGTGCTTCACAGAAGTTTATAACGCAGAACCGTGAAAATAAAAAATATTTTTCTTCCCCTCAAAAAATGATTTTTAGCCCTCTATTTTTTATTTTCACAAGGGTAATAAGATAAATTGGACCCCAAAAGTTGTTGTCCAGTTTGTCCTGAGTACGCTGGTACCCCATAAGTTGGGGGGGGGGGAACCACTGTTTAGGCACACGTTGGGGCTCTGAAGGGAAGTAGTGACATTTTGAAATGTCGACTTGATGGAATGGTTTGCGGGCGTCATGTTACGCTTGCAGAGCCCCTGATGTACCTAAACAGTGGAAACCCCCCACAAATGACCCCATTTTGGAAACTAGACCACCCAAGTGCTTCACAGAAGTGTATAACGCAGAACCGTGAAAATAAAAAATATTTTTTCCCCCTCAAAAAATGATTTTTAGCCCACTATTTTTTATTTTCACAAGGGTAACAGGATAAATTGGACCCCAAAAGTTGTTGTTCAGTTTGTCCTGAGTACGCTGTTGTGTGGTACGCTAGCTGTGTGGTGAGCACGTTGAACCCCCAAATGCTTCACAGAAGTTTATAACGCAGAGCCGTGAAAATAAATAATTTTTTCTCCACAAAAATTATTTTTTTAGCCCCCAATTTTTAATTTTCCCAAGGGTAACAGGAGAAATTAGACCCACAAAGTTCTTGTGCAATTTTTCCTGAGTACACTGATACCCCATATGTGGGGGTAAACCACTGTTTGGGCACACGTCGGGGCTCGGAATGGAGGCAGCACTGTTCGACTTTTTGAACGCAAGATTGGCTGGAATAAATGGTGGCGCCATGTCGTGTTTGGAGACCCCCTGATGTGCCTAAACAGTGGAAACCCCTCAATTCTATCTCCAACCCTAACCCCAACACACCCCTAACCCTAATCACAAACCTAACCCTAATCCCAAAAAACCCTAACCCCAACCCTAACCCCAGACCTATTTCTAACTCTAACCCTAATCGAAAAATAAAAATATTTTATTATTTGTCCCTATGGGGAGTGATAACGGGTGCGGTGATTTCCTTTTTTTTTATTTTGATCACTGTGAGAGTTTATCACAGTGATCAAAATAAAAAAAAAATGAATCTGCCGCCGGGCGCACTGCGCATGCGCCCGCCATTTTCCAAGATGGCGGCACCCATGGACCGGGACGGCCGGATGGCCGGAAACCGGGACGGCCAGAGGGGGTTAGTGAGTATCATGGGGGGGGGGATCGGAAGGTGGGGGGGGAGCGGAGGGAAGGGGGCAGATTGTGACAGTCGGTGGCAGGGGGGGGGGGTTAACTTAGTGTCTCCAGCCATGTCCGATGCTATTTCAGCATCGGCCATGGCTGGATTGTAATATTTCATCAATTTTCATTGATGAAATATTACTATCGCTCTGATTGGCTGTTAAAAGTGAAACGCCAATCAGGGCGATCGTAGCCACGTGGGGGCGAAGCCATGCCCCCTGTGGTGAAGAACAAAGCCCCCTGTATCTGCGGGTCGGGTGACCTTTCATTGACTCCGGACACCCGACCCGCAGGGGGGCTTTGAAGTCATGACACAGGGTATGCGTCATGGGTCGGATTGGCACCGACTTTCATGATGCATACGCTGTGTCACAGGTCGTGAAGGGGTTAATACTTTCTGCATCCTGACTTTTGGTCTCCTTTGTGGACTATTGGACTGTTATTTCTCTGATGTTGGTGTCTTTAGTTTGGTCTCCCTTATATTATTTATAGTTATTATTGTATACTTTATGATAAAGTAACCATTCAAAAAATAATCTATTTTATACTTTGTCGATGTTCTCCTATTTCTTCGTTTGGGCACAGTTGTTGAGGGGTTACATAGGTTGAAAAAAAGACCTTGGTACATCAAGTTCAACCCCTCTCCACCAATTGTACATATTTTGACACTGAATTGACTATAACCCACAATGTTATATGTAATGATGAAGTCATCCAGCCCTTTTTTAAAGCTGTTATAGTGTCTGCCATTACTACCTCTTGTGGTCGGCATTCCATCCTGACTGCTCTAACTGTAAAGAACCCTTTCCTATTTAGCTGCCGGAATTGCCTTTCTTCCACCCATAATGAGTGCCCCCTTTTCCTGAATATGGTCTTTGGAAGAAACAAGTCATGTGCCAGCCCTATGCACGGACCACACATTTTTGTATATTAATGGTTAAATGGGTTAATCTGGAAATTTCTTTTGTCATTTATACATACCACCAAAGTACGCAAACATAATGTGCTGGCAGGTGCTCGTGGATCCAAGGCAGCTTGCAGGTCCCAAACCTTTATTTTTCTAGAAAAAGGTAAAAGGAGATTTGATTTCACCCGAAAGAATAATTGCTTATGAAAAAAAAGTTGCACAAACATTTGCTGTAACATATATAATTACTTAAAATATGGCTATATTTGGTAAATGAAAACCTAAGGCAGCTATTATTACATTCTGTTAAGGAATGTTGTGGTCCCCTCTTTGAATTGATTACGCTGGGGCTTTAACAAATGCAAGTTATCCCTTATTCATACACAGTTTTTGGATCAGAGGCAGGGAGTAGCTTCCAAGATGGACGTGCGTGTCAGCCTTTCTTTTATAAGTGCAGCCCTGCTCTATGTAGCAGAGGCAATCAGACAACTGCAGCTTCAAGTCTGCCATGGAGACTATTGAAGCAAGTAAAAAGTAAAAATAAATGCTTTTAAAAATATTGACAAAATATAAAAGTTCAAATCACCCCCCTTTTGCCCCATTCAAAAAAAAAAATCAAACACATTTGATATTGCCACATTCAGAATCGCCAGATCTATCAATATATAAAAATAATTAACCCAATTGGTAAACGGCGTTGCAAGAAAAAAATTGAAATGCTAGAATTACTTTATTTGGTCACTGCAACATTACAATAAAATGCAATAACGGGCAATCAAAAGATCGTATCTTCACCAAAATGGTATAAAAAAAGTCAGATCGGTGCACAAAAAATAAGCCTTCACCCAACCAGACATCACGAAAAGTGGAAACATTACGGGTCTCAGAAAATGGCAAAAACAGAAGAGACCAGCGGGTGCTGTGACATTTCCCACACAGACATTTTCAAGCTGTAATCTAAATACCGTATATACTGGCGTACAAGACGAGATTCTCAGCCCATTTTTGGGGGCTGAAAGCCCCCCCCCCTTCGGCTTAGACGCAAGTCATAAGCACTGGGGTCGGTGGGGGGAGTCAGATCATATTGCCCCCCCCCCCCCCCCCCCGGTGCATCTCTGCAGCCCCCTGCTTGTCTCACGGTCTCCACCTCCTGCCATCAGCGGTCACGTGGTACCGCTCATTAAAGAGGAGTATGTCTGTTTTTTCTTTTTTTTTCTTAATTTGCAGCAGCAGCATGTGGGGATTATTCTATGGAGCATCTTATGGGAGCCTATTCTATGGAGCATCTTATGGAGGCCTATTCTATGGAGCATCTTATGGGGGCCTATTCTATGAAGCATCTTATGGGGGCCTATTCTATGGAGCATCTTATGGAGGCCTATTCTATGGAGCATCTTATGGGGGCCTATTCTATGAAGCATCTTATGGGGGCCTATTCTATGAAGCATCTTATGGGACAGCATATTCTATGGAGCTATAACCTTTATGGAGCAGCATATGGGGCATATTCTATGGAGCATTTTATGGGGCAGCATATGGGGCATAATCTATGGAGAATCTTATGGGGCCATAACCTTTATGGAGCAGCATATGGGGCGTATTATTCTATGGAGCATCTTATGGGGTGTATTATTCTATGGAGCATATTATGGGGCCATTATTAACCTTTGTGCAGCATTATATGGGGTGCATTTTGTATGGAGCATCTTATGGGGCCATCATGAACTGTATGGAGCATTATATGGGGCTCCTGATTCAATATGGATATTTAACCTACTGTCGTCTCAATTAATTTTACTTTTATTGGTACCTATTTTTATTTTTGAAATTTACCAGTAGCTGCTGCATTTTCCACCCTAGGCTTATACGCGAGTCAATAAGTTTTCCCAGTTTTTTGTGGCAAAATTAGGGGGGGTCGGCTTACACTCGGGTCGGCTTATACAAGAGTTTATACAGTAGCTCAATTCCATAACATTGCTTCTAGTGCTCTGTGTGAGGTCGGGTTTATTTTTTTTTTTTTTCACGGACAAATATTACAGTTGTGTGAACATAACCTGACAATACTTGCTGCAATAAAGCTTATTGTAGCACGTAATAGCTGTTGATCAAGCAATAAATTAGGAACATAGGAAAAAAGTTTTCTCCCACCTCTACTCCATATGCAGAGATCCACATCACATATGGGGCAGCAGCTGACAGGAGGGGGTGGGAATCCTAACTGCAGTCTATGGAGTGGATGTGATAAGCCACAGATCACAGGGGGAGCACTATGGGGGACTTAACCCTTACCTCTCCTGCACAGGACATACAACAGCACAAGCTGGGAAAAAAGAGGGAGGTATGGGTTAACTCTCACATACAAAAGGTGAGGACTCCAGTCCTCTGGCTGTGAGTGTCAGTGGGCCACACAGGAACACTCATGGGGTTGGATGTGGCCCTTGGGCTGCAGTTTGCCCAGGCCTGGATTAGTGAGGAAACCCTTAATCTTCATAAGTGGGAAGTTAGGGAATTAGAAAACATCAATACATATCTCACAAGCATCCCTCATCAGTAACCTTTGAGAACATTAGATACGCAAAACCAGTCAGAATGACACTACTTTCTGATGTGTATATATTGCCTGTATACCCTATCTTTAGGGGGTTTTACAACCCTATAAGTATATTAGATAAGCGTCCGCTTCTTCCTTTTTACATAGTTATATAGGTTGAAAAAAAAGACCTAGGTCCATCAAGTTCAACCGTCCTCCATCAATTGTACATTTCATCACTAAATTATCTATAACCCACAATGTTGTGTACTGAGGAAGTCATCCAGCCCTTTTTGAAGAGCTGTTATAGTGTCTGCCATTACTACCTCTCTTGTGGTTGGAATTCCACAGTCTGACTGCTCTAACTGTAAAGAACCCTTTCCTATTTAGCTGCTGGAATCGTCTTTCATCCACCCGTAATGAATGCCCGCTGGTCTTTAGTATGGTCTCTGGAAGGAACAAGTCATGTGCCAGTCCTTTGTATTGACCTCGCATATATTTATATATATGAATGGTTAAATGGGTTAACCTGGAAAAATTGTACAGGCGCGGCCGGCGCCATTTTTAGAGATTTTTTTCCTTCGGAATAAATTTATATCAGCAAATAAAATTAAATGCTGCTGTGCCGGCGTCTGCTGGCTGAATGTGATTTTTTTCAATACATATTACATTCAGTATGTAAAATAGGGGGCAGGTCAGTGACAGATCAGTGACCTGTCATAAGCCATCAGTATGAATAGCTAAGCAGAGCATCACATGAAGACCCCCACAAAAGACCGCCCCACAAGCCTGCCCTGAAGCACGAGAATCTCATTAACTGAAAACCTCAAATAAAGACTAAACAACCCCAAGACGGATTTTATGTAGGTTACTCAGCACAATCCTGCTGACAGGTTCTTTTTAAGCTCTTTCCTTAATTTGTTGAAATCAGCTTTCCTAACGTTCCAGGTTTTTGCATTTTCCTTTTTGAGTGTTTGATTGGAAATTACATTGAAACTAACCATATTATGATCACTGTTTCCCAAATGCTGTGACCTGTAGATCTGAAATTCTGTCTATTTGACCGGACCAGATCCAGCAGATTACCTCTCCTGGTCGGTTCATCAGAGGTAATTGTCCGGTACTGCGGATAAGAAATTGTAGCTTTTAGCACACCCAGAAGATTCTATGTCCCATTGAATGTCTGGATAGATAAAATCCCCCATAAATAAGGACCTTATTATTATATGCTGCCTTTTAATTTGTTGCAGCATTTCTTCCTCTACTAGTTCAGTTATATTAGGAGGCCTGTAGCAAACTACAATTAGCAGCTTTCCATTAGGTTTTAAGTTGAATTTTACAAAAATACACACCCCTCCATTTGTATCTTTCCTGTCCTTTCTAAATGTAGTTAAATACTTTAAATTTGTTATCCAGCCATAGGTTTCATCCGGCCAGGTTTCTATAATGCCCACCACATCATATTCTGTGACTGACATGAGTCTCCAGTTCATTCATTTTGTTTGCGAGGTTTCTTGCATTTGCCATCAGACATATAATACCATTAGCACATTTGTTATGCCTACTCAGCTCTATATTTTTCTTGCATATCCCAGCCCCCCTAGATCTTCACTGAACCCTATTGTCTCACTTTTTACTCTATCCCCTTTTCAGCACATCTACCCTTCCTCACCCCAGATCCTAGTTTAACAGCTCCTCCACCCGTCTGACCATTTTTTCCCTAAACACAGCTGCACCCTCCCCATTGAGGTGTAGCCCGTCCCTACCGTAGAGCCTGTAGTCGACAGAGAAATCAGCCCAGTTCTCTATGAACCCAAACAATTCTTTCCTGCACCAATTTTGAAGCCAGTTATTTATTTCCCAAGCTCCCGCTGTCTTTCTAGTGATGCTTGTGGCACCGGCAGTATTTCTGAAACAACCACCTTCAGCTTCTCTCCCAGCTCCCTGTAATCATTTTTAAGGACCTTCCACCTCCCTCTAACTTTGTCATTGGTACCGATGTATACAAAGACCGCTGGGATTGTCCCAGTCCCACCCAGCAACCGTCAATCCGATCCGCAATATGTGGAATCCGAGCACCCGGCAAACAACACACTATTCGGCATTCAAGGTCTCGGTGACAGATGATCCTGTCTGTCCGCCTAATTATAGAGTCCCCTAAAACCAACATGTCTGGTCTTTGCTGCACTTTTATTTCCCTTCTTGCTACAGCAGTCGTTTTCCTAGTTGCTAGGAGCAACATCCTGCTGTAATGATCCGAGTCCTGGGCCTGCATTCCTAATATTAGCCAAATAGGCATATTTACTAGGTTGTGCCAGATCACTACTGAGCTGCCGGGCACTTTTCCCCCCTACCCCTTCTTGTAACGTTATCCAGCTATGTACTTCTGGCTCCTGATCTTCCCCACCTCCACATCACTGGCCCCAGCCAGTGCATGCTCAGTGAGCTCTACACTTCTCTCCATGTTTGCAATGATCCCATGTGTTGCAAGCTGCACATTTAGAGACATTATCTGGGCTTCCAATCATGTAACATACGGATATCAAGAGCAGATACATTCACCCTCAAACAGCTATTCAAGGTATAAACTATGTTCCAAATTATTATGCAAAAAGAGTTTAGGAGTGATAAGGTTAGAATTTTTTTGTTTGTCATTTACACTCATTGATGGTGATGTGTGTCAGGGCTCTTTATATCACTGAAAGCAATTGCAGATATCTGCAAATTAGTTTGGCAGGTGTGTCCAAATAAAGGCAATACTACTTAAGAAGGCTGTTCCACATTACTAAGCAGCCTACATTTTTTGCCAAAATGGGAAAGAAAAAGGATGTGTCGGCTGCAGAGAAGCAACAAATTGTGGAGTATTTAGGTTAAGGCATGACTACAATCAACATTGCCAAGACACTTCATCGTGATCATCGCACAATCAAGAAGTATGTAGCCGATTCCCAGCACACACGTGTGCATGCTGAAAAGGAAAAATTGAGGACTCTTTCCAACAGGCAATTGCGTCAGGTTAAAAGAGCAGCTGCAAAAATGCCTTGTCATAGCAGCAGACAAGTTTTTGAAGCTGCTGGTGCCTCCAACGTCCCCCGAACAACAAGATGCAGGGTCCTTCAGAGGTTTGCAGCTGTGCGTAAGCCATCCTGTCGACCACCTCTATCCACTGCACAAGCAGAAACGGCTCCAGTGGGCCAAACGATACATGAAGACTGACTTCCAAACTGTTTTGTTCACCGATGAGTGCCGTGCAACGCTCGATGGTCCAGACGGATGGAGTGGAGGATGGCTGGTTGATGGACACCCCATGAAAACACGGCTAAGGCGCCAACAAGGAGGAGGTGGAGTAATGTTTTGGGCTGGAATCATGGGGAGAGAGATTGTCGGCCCCTTTAGGATCCCTGAAGGGGTAAAGATGAACTCCATAATCTATGTGGAGTTTATAAAACAGCACTTCCTGCCATGGTTCAAGAGGAAGAACCGTGCTTTCCGCAGCAAGATCATTTTCATGCATGATAATGCACCGTCTCATGCTGCAAATAACACATCTGCATCTCTGGCTGCTACGGGCATAAAAGAGGACAAACTTATGGTGTGGCCACCATCTTCCCCTGACCTCAACCCCATTGAGAACCTCTGGAGCTCATCAAAAGGAGTGTCTATGATGGCGGGAGGCAGTTCACATCTAAGCAACAGCTCTGGGAGGGTATTCTGTCCACATGAAAAACAATTGAAGCACAAACCATCCAAAAACTGACAAATTCAATGGACGAGAGTGTTCAGAAGCTTCTTTCGAACAAGGGGTCCTATGTGCAAATGTAACATCACCTAGAATAAAGGTTTGACTTGAAAACTGTTTGATTTCATTTTGTAATAAGCTGATAATGCTTATAATTTCACAATTGACCATTTTTTTGGTCAAAATAAAAATAAAAAGGTTAACTCTGCTGTGCATAATAATTTGGAACATGCATTTTGAGTGTTTCTTATTTTTAAAAATATACTGTTTTCATAGGCAGTTTGTTCAAAAACATTGCAATTATACTAGAATATTAGATGACTGGAAAATAACACTGACTGCAATTCATATAGGTAATTTAGAGAAAATATGAGGAAATATTTTTTGCATAATAATTTGGAACACAGTGTACATAGATCCCACAAGATGCACACGTGGTAGCATTGTCCATGGAGCACATGTTCAGTGGGGATAAACAGTACAGAAAAAAGAAAAACAATGGAAAATACCAGAGTATGCCCTTATGTTAAACTATGATATTGTGCTTAACTATGAACTTATCTACCCCCTCTGCACTTTAATACCGCATTTTCTGCTCTATGCAACCTTGTTAGACACGTTAAAGTGAACCTGTCAGCAGTAAACTACAGGCAGTGTCAGGTCGGTGCTTTTATACTGATTACAATGATACCTGGGTTGATGAAACCCATCTTGTAGTTGTTGTTTAATCTTTATTTCCAGTTTTCAGTTAATGAGATTCTCGTGCTTTTGGGCGGCCTGTGGGGGGGGGGGGGGGTGTCTTCATGTGATCCTCTGCTTACATTTTCATTTGTACAGCTTATGACAGGTCACTGATCCCTCAGTGACCTGCCCCCTATTTCACATATTGCATTTAATATGGTTTAAAAAAAAAAAAAAAAAAAAAAAAAAAAAATCAGGCAGGCACCTGCACTGTAGCATTATACGGTGAATAATATGCACATTTTCATTTTATTTACTTTGATTTAAAAAAAAAAAAAAAAAAAAAAGAAATATTATACCAAAACGGCGCTGGCAGCTGTGCCTGTGCTATAGAAAAAAAAAAAATTAGGCTCCATCAAGATGGCTGCGCCTTCACAATAGCATCGTTTCAATAGCTGCTACTGCGCAGGTGCCGTCTTGATGGAGCCTAATTTTTTTTGTCTACCAACATGGTGTTGGCTCCTGCGCAGTAGAATCTATTGCGTTTCAATAGATGCTACTGCGCAGGTGCCATCTTGATGGAGTCTAATTTTTTTTTTTTCCCAGCAGTACGTGATTGATTCTACTGCGGAGGCATGACCACGGCGCCGTTTTGATTAAGGTAATTTTTTTTCCTTAAATTTAAATAACCAAATAAAAAGGAAAAAAATGTATATTCTAGATCTTATGCTCCAGCATGATGAATGTAATTTTTTTCCCCAAAAACTAAGGTATACAGTATGTAAATAGGGTGAAGGTCAGTGAAGGATCTGTCATAAGGCATCAGTATGAATATCTAAGCAGAGCACCACAAAGATACCACCCCCCCGTGCGGACAACCCGAAAGCACAAGAATCTCATTAACTGAAAACTGCATATAGTAAACAACCACAAGACGGATTTTATCAACGCAGGTGTCATTATAATCAGCACCGACCTGACACTGTCTGTAGGTTACTGTGAACCATCATGCTGACAGGTTCGCTTTAAACAAAGGTGCCGCTTTCTCGCCTCATCTGTTTGCTTGGACTAGGGAGATGAAAATTTTTGTATTTCAGACAACTAAAACAACTCCAGTCCTCAAGGCCCACCAACAGATCAGGTTTTCCTTTGAATTGCACAGGTGAAGCAATTATCACCTGAGCAACACTAAGGAAATCCTGAAAACATGATCTGTTGGTGGGCCTTGAGGAATGGAGTTGGGGAACCCTGAACTAGAGGACATGTCAGCTCCTGTATTTTCCAGGCCCATTGTGGACACATGAGAAACTGACATATGACATTCCAGGACATTTTACATACATATCTCCTTTGAGAAGATCACTTCCCAATGCAGGTTTCACTATTAAAAGTGTTTATAACCTTTTATAACCATCTCAGAACAGGAACATTTTATTAAACACATCCAGTTGTGGAAATTATTATTCCAAGATCTATTCATTAAAATGTACTACGTTCAAAGGACAACACATTTAAGTTAACAAATGAGACATGACATTTTGTCCAGAATAACTACCCTAGGATGAGGTCATTGCATGCCAAAGAGAGTCCAAAGAAGTCAGTCTTAAAAAAAAAAAAAAAAACACAACATGTAATAATCTTTGATAAATCTGTTCATCTTTTACAGTGTGAGATTGTGTGATATTGAATTATTTCCATTGCTAAAAGGGAGTCTAATAATATGACTAACGACAATTTTCTAACATCTACAGATTTGAAGGCTTTTATTTTAACCACTATGGTGCTCATCAATTAACAGCAATTTGAAAAAAAAAATCCTTTTACGGTGTAATGCTCACACTATGTACTGTCATACTTACCCATCATATGCTCCACTGACTATCCTCTTGTTGTCAAATCTTATACAGCGGACAAGTTCTTCATGGCCTTCTAGAACTCGTAAGCATGCTCCACATTCTATATCCCATAATCTGTTATTGTGAAACAAAAATACACAATTTTACAAAGAATAACATTTGCAGTATAGATTGCATAAAGAGAAAAAGATAATTACGGGGAATTTGTCACTAAGGGTACCGTCACATTTAGCGATGCACCAGCGATCCCGACCACGATACGACCCGGTCAGGATCGCTGGTGCATCACTTAATGGTCGCCAGTGAGCTGCCAAACAGGCAGATCTCTCAGCGATGCAGCAGCGGTCGGCGGTCGTTACTTACCTGTCAGATACGGCAATGAAGACGTCCTCCTGCCCACGTCCACGCGTCGCTCGTCGGCGCCAGCAGGAAGCGGCCGACGAGAAACGGCCCAGGACTTTCTCGCACGATCAGCGATAGACAGCAGGGGAGCCGGTCGGAGGTAAGTATCACACATAGCGATATCGCTAGCAATATCGCTGCTGCGTCACAAAATCGGTGACGCTTATGCGATATCGCTAGCGATCTCACTTAGTGTGACAGGGCCTTAAGACAACCCTATTAAGTCATTTATATGGGCATGTAGGACAAAATGATACCTTGCTTGATTCCATAGAAAGCCACACTTATTAATATGCAAATAAGTTGTTAAGATCTTCGGGCCATAGATCTCCTTGAGAATCTACCTCCAGGGCTTGTTTTAAATGAAAGGAGGAGAGGTTATCAGTCTAAGAAATGTAATGACTTAAGGCCCCTTTACATTTAGCGATGCACCAGCAATCTCGACCACGACATGACCCGGTCAGGATCGCTGATGCATCGCTAAATGGTTGCTAGTGAGCTGCCAAACAGGCAGATCTCACTAGCGATGCCTCAGCGGTCGTACTCACCTTTCAGACGCGGCGAAGGTGTCCATCTTCCGCCTCCGTCCATGGCTCGCTCGTCGGCGCCAGCAGGAAGCAGACGACGAAATGGACCAGGCCAATCTCGCGCGATCAGCGATAACCAGCGGGGGAGCCAGTTGGAGGCAAGTATCACATGTAGCGATATCGCTAGCAATATCGCTGCTGCGTCACAAAATCGGTGCAGTCCGGTCCAATTGGTGTCGCCGGTCCAGGTCCGGCGCCTCCCAACTTCTTGCGATGCCGCCCTCCTGCTTGCTTCCTCACTCCCAACATCACACTCCTGCGCAGGCGTACTTCTTTGTCCTGTTGACGGAAGAGCAAAGTACTGCAGTGCGCAGGCTCTGGGCCTCTCTGACCTTTCCCGGCGCCTGCACACTGCAGTACTTTGCTGCACATAACATTTGCAGAACCTTTGAAGGGTCTATATGAAAGAAGATACCCAAAAATGACACCATTCTAAAAACTGCACCACTCAAGGTGCTCAAAACCACATTCAAGAGGTTTATTAACCCTTCAGGTGCTCCACAGGAATGTTTTGAAGAAAAAAAAACATGGATTTTTGTGATAAACTCACGGTAAAATCCTTTTCTCCGAGACGCTCATTGGGGGGTCACAGATACTGTGGGTGTATGCTTCTGCCGCTTGGAGGCTGACACTAAGTGAAAAAAAGAGGTTAGCTCCTCCTCCGCCGTATACACCCTCGCCCCCATTGCGGGCAGAAATCAGTTTGGTGCCAAAGCAGTAGGAGGACAACAAAATCAGCCTTAATACAGGTACCACATGTCCAGAAAAAGACCACCCTCATATCACATAAATAAATGTGCATTAATTAAACAAAACAGAAGCCAACTTGGCCATCAGGGTGGGTGCTGTGTCCCCCAATGAGCGTCTCGGAGAAAAGGATTTTACGGAGAGTTTATCACAAAAATCCATGTTTCTCTTTCGCCTCATTGGGGGACACAGATACTGTGGGACGTCCTAAAGCAGTCCCTGGGTGGGAGATTGACTCACCAATCCAAGCTACACACACCTCCGCCACTGCTGCTTGGAGAATCCTTCTACCCAGGCTCGCATCCGCTGAGGCCTGAGTATGGATATTATAATGTTTGGCAAATGTGTGCAGACTGGACCAGGTTGCTGCCTTGCAAACCTGTTTCGTCGAAGCCAAGTGCTGAAGCACCCAAGAGGCGCCCACTGCCCGAGTAGAATGCGCTCTGATCCCTGCTGGAATTGGCACGCCTCCAATGTGGTAGGACTCCTGAATAGTCAAATGAATCCATCTGGCTATGGTCGATTTCGATGCAGCGAGTCCCTTCCTGCGCCCTTCGGGGAGCACGAACAGCGTATCCGCCTGACGAAAAGGTGCCGTCCTCGACACGTACCTCCGGAGGGCTCTTACCACATCTAACGTGTGAAGAGCCTTTTCCATACGGGTATACCGTTGCTGGACAAAAAGAGGGCAAGACAACATCCTCATTAATGTGAATTGAGGAAACGACCTTCGGCAGAAACGGAGGGGCTGGTCTGAGCACCACCTTATCCTTATGGAAAATGAGAAACGGGGCTCGGCCGGACAGGGCCACCAGCTCAGAGACCCGCCTGATGGAAGTTATGGCCACTAGGAACCCCCTTTCCAGGAAAGGTACCGCAAAGAGACATCTTGTAGTGGTTCAAAAGGAGGTTCCTGCAGAACACTTAGGACCAGGTTAAGGTACCAGGAGTCCATAGGCGCCTTATAGGGAAGTACCAAGTGGGAGACTCCCTGGATGAAAGTCTTCGCCTGCAAATTGGTAGCAATTTTGTGCTGGAACAGGACGGACAGAGCCGATAATTGTCTCCTGAGGGAGCTTGGGGCTAACCCTGAGTCTATGCCAGTCCAGAGAAAGACCAAGATGTTGGGGATAGAGAATTGCAGTGGAAAACTACCACGGCCCCGACACTAAGCAAAGAACACCTTCCAGGTGTGATCCTAAATACGTGCCGAGGCAGGCTTCCGGGCGCTAACCATTGTAGCGACCACCTCGCGCCCAAACCCCACCTGGGTTAGAATCCAAGATTCAACAGCCATGCCGTCAAACACAAGGCCCCCGAGTTCGGGTGGCAAATCGGCTCTTGAGAAAGTAGATCTGGGCGCTCTGGTAGACGCCAAGAGACGTCGGTGAGTAGCTGCATTAAATCTGCGTACCCCGCTCGACGGGGCCAGTCTGGGGCCAGCAGAATAGCCGGAACCCCTTTCGTCCTTATCCCTTTGATGACTCTCGGAAGTAGTGGCAGCGGGGGAAATAAATAAGGGAGGCAGAATTGGTTCCATAGGAGAACCAATGCACCCACAGTGATTGCCTGCGGGTCCCTGCCCACGCAACATATGTGGGCACCTTGGCGTTCCTCTGGAAGCCATCAGGTCCACATCTGGAGTTCTTCACAGTTGACAACTCTGCTGGAAGACCTCGGAATACAATGACCCCTCTCCGGACGCAAGACCCTGCTGGCTGAGAAAGTCTGCTGCCCAACTGAAAATGACGACCGTTGATGGCGAAACTTAGAAACCTTTGATGAGGAGGACCAATGGGAATGCAGATAAGCATCCTGGATTTCGATCGAGACCAAGTATTCTCCCTGCTTCATGGCCGATATGTCTGAATGGAGAGACTCCATCCGGAAAAAGTCTGATCCTGATGGATCTGTTCAGAAACCTCAGGTCCAAAAACCAGTCCGCCAGGCCCATCCTTTTCGGGAACCTTAAACAGGTTGGAGTAAACACCCCGAGCCCTTTTGTGCTCTGGCACGGGAACAATGACCCCGTTGTGCTGGAGCGATTCGATGGCTCCTAACAGAGATATTGTCTGGGTATCCACCCTGGGAAGATAAGAAAAAAAAAACGTCTTGGAGGGTATCTGACAAATCTTAATTTTGTAACCAGAGGCCACCAACTCCTTTACCAATGTGTCGCGTGCGACCCTGAACGAGACATGGCGAAACCAGAGGCCCCTCCTTGCTGGTGTTGTCTGGCAAACGCCTTGAGTCATTTGGCTGACTATCTTTGGGATCTGGATCCCCTTGATCTGAGCTGCTGAGCACGCATTCTCCCCAATACGTTGGTTCTATAAGAGACCTGCCACTCCCTATCCTGGTTGGGGCGGCTTGAAGCGGCAAATTGGCCGCTGTGGTCCACCTGGGGTTGCAAACGGCCCAGAAACGTGCCAGAAACGGGTGGCAAAAAGGCAGTTTAACCTTTTGTTGAGGGAGAAAACCGCTCTTTCCTCCTGTGGAGTTGGAGATAAGTTGATCTAACTTTTATCCAAATAGACGGCCGTACTGATAAGGCAGGGAAGTCAAGGACTTTTTGGGTGTAGAATCAGCCCGCCATGTCCTTAACCATAGAGCTCTTCTGATAGAAAATTGCGTTGGCGGCAGCAAGTGCCGTGCAATTGGCTGCATCCACAGATGCAATGATTATGTAGTCTCCGGCCATCGCGATCTCCGATATCTCTGCAGGTAGATCTTGCCCCTGCACGACCCTGTTCCCAAGTTGCTGCGAACGAGGGAGAGAGCGCTGATCCTGACGCCTCCTATACTGAGCGAGCCAAGCTCTCCATGAGGTGATCCGTGGGATCCTTAATAGAGGAACCACTAGGTACAGGTAACAGGGTTATAGTGGCTAGGCACGAAACCGGTGGATCCACCATCGGAGATTGCGTCCATTTTCTATGAAGGTCCAGGGCAAATGGATACCTTGCTTCGAGTACCCTTTTGACCCGAGAAACGCCTGTCCGGTCGTTTCCTGTGTCGCTACACTATGTCCTCAAACTCAGGATGAGTGGCAAAAAATTCTAAGTTTCCGCTTCACTCGCTTCAACGCCACCTTATGCCCCGTAGCCGTTGAGGGATCATCCCCAATCCCCAAGGTCTGATTGACGGCTTCTAAGAGGCTGTCCACTGTTTCACGTGACCCTGGAGTATCCGGGTGTAGCACCTAGTCTTTCCTATAGCGTGGCCTTCCGCAGCACTTACCCCAATCCTGTGCCCCCACGCGTCCTGGACGCCTCTTCACCTCAAAATTGCACGCCCCAGCTGTGGGGCGGGCCTGCCAGTATATGGACCGCTCCAGGGAGGTACTTCCAGCTTCGCGGCCTAGCAGCGGGACTTCCGGCCGCGGCCTCAATTCACCCACTGCCCACAACGGGGGGGGGGCGTGGACCTTCCATGGCACCGAAAACTGGTGTGCACTACCCACAGCGTGCCCGCCGGCTAAGGGCTCCACCTGTTGATTTGCCCGCTGGTCTCCATTCCGGTCCCGGAGCTTTAAGCTGCTAGCAATTGCACACCTGATGGGAGCAGGCACGCAGAGCCCAGAAGCCCAAGCCATCTTCTTCTAACTATCCTCTTCAGCTTCTTGCTCAGGTATGTGAGGGGAGCCTCAAACCATAGGACGGTGCAGGCACCCTAGCTCCATCTAACCCCTTCAGGGGGTGAGGAGAGGGACCGTCCGCCACCTTGCAGCACCGCTGTTTTGCGTTGGTGGAGCAGTGGGGGCCGCTCGGACTGTCTTGTGCCTCTGTACAGCCCATGGTTTCAATACCTAGGGGTGGTCAGGGCTAAGTCCGGCATCATGTCCCACGTCGCTCGAGGATACGTGGAGGGACACTCGCACGTGCTCGCCCATTGATGGTTTGGGGAAATCGGACCCTTTCAATAGGATCCGTTGCCCCTATCTTATCTTCATAGAAAAAAAAAAAAAAAAAGTCTGGGGAAAAAGGCCCAGATATGTCCCACGGTGCGGGAAAGGATACGTGGAGGCGATACTCACACGTGCTCGGCCGTTGTTGGTTTGGGGAAATCGGACCCTTTCAATAGGATCCGTTGCCCCTTGTCTCATCTTCGTGGAAAAAAGGAAAATAAAAAGAAGTCTGGAGAAAAACAGACGTGTGTGCCTCCAAAGGACACTAAGCAAAAAAACGATTTCTGCCCGCAATGGGGGCGAGGGTGTATATGGCGGAGGAGGAGCCAACCTTTTCTTCACTTAGTGTCAGCCTCCAAGCTGCAGAAACATACACCCACAGTATGTGTCCCCCAATGAGGCGAAGGAGAAAAAATATTTAACTTTCTTTTACAAAAAATTGACTTCAGATTAAATTTTTTATTTTTACAAGGATAACAGGAAAAAAATGGACCCCAAAATTCGTTGTGTAATTTCTCCTGAGCATGCCGATACCCCATATGTGGGGGTAAACCACTGTTTGGGCGCATGGGAGAGCTCGGAAGCGCCATTTGACTTTTTGAAGGCAAAATTTACTGGAACAATTGGTGGACGCCATGTTGCATTTGGAAAGCCCCTGATGTGCCTAAACAGTGAAAATCCCCCACAAGTGACCCCATTTTGGAAACTAGACCCCTCAGTTTTCAGCACAAAATATTGCATTTTCATAAGGGTAACAGGAGAAATTGCACCATACAATTTGTTGTGCAATTTCTCCTGAGTACGCAGATACCCCAAATGTCAGGGAATACTACTTTTGAGGCACAGTGCAAAGCGCAGAAGGGAAGAGGCGCCATATTGGAGTTGAGATTTTGCTGGAATGATTTGAGGGTGCCATGTCACATTGGCAGAGCTCCTGAGGTGCCAGAACAACAGAAACCCCAATATGTAAACTCATTTTACAAACTACACTCCCCAATGAATTCATCTAGGGGTGCAGTGATCATATTGACACCACATATGCCTCACAGAATTTTATACCACTGAGCAGTGAAGAATAAATTACATTTTCACCACTAAAATGTTGTTTTAGCTCTAAGTTTTTAATTTTTCAAAGGCTAATAGGAATTTTTTTTTTTTTGTTTTACAACAAACTGAGGTCCATTTTTTCCTGGGTGTGCCAATACCCTACATGTAAATCGGGAAATATTTTCCAGGCACAGTGCAAAGCTCAGAAGGCAAGGAGCGCCACATTTTACTGTTATAGTTTGCAGTACCAACTGGGAGAGCCCATGAAGTGCCAGAACAGCAGAACTCTCCATAAATGACCATATTTTACAAACTACACCTCTCAATGAATTCAACTAGGGGTGCAGTGATCATACTGACACCACGGGTGTGTCACAGAATTTTATAACATTGGGCAGGATAAAAACATTTTTACCACCAAAATTTTGTTTTAGCTCCAGATTTTACATTTTCACACAAGTGGGTAAAAATGACCTCAAAATTTGTCCCACAATTTCTCCTTAACGTGGCAATACCCCATATGTGGCTGTACAGCACTACCTTAGCCATACGGAGAGACTCGGGAGGAACAGAGCGCTATTTGCCTCCTGGAGCGCAGATTTTCCTAGAAGACTTTGCGGACTCCATATACAGAGCCCCTAATTGCTAGAAGAGCAGAAACCGCCCTCAAGTGACACCATTTGGGAAACTATACCCCTTGGGGAATTTATCTACAGGTGTAATGACGATTTTGACTCCATGGGTATTTTCCAGAAACAAGCAGCAATGAATGTTGCCGAGTGTAAACTGCAAACTGCCCCTGTAGTGTAGCACCAGACTGGACCCCCCCTCCCCTGCCCGGGTGAGTATAATAAAACTTTTTATTATCTTTCAGATCGGACAGGGGGCTTATCTACAGCATTATAGAATGCTGTATATAAGCCCTGAAAGACAGCGGCCGCATCTTATAGCGGCCAGAACAGCCGACAGGTTCACTTTAACACAATATCTGCAGGTTAATAGTGTTATTTTATTTTACTCGACAGGTTCCCTGTAACCCCTTCACCATCCAGCCTATTTTCACCTTCCTGACCAGGCCAAATTTTACTATTCTGACCAGTGTCACTTTATGTAGTAATAACTTTGGAACACTACAACGAATCCCATTGATTCTGAGACGATTTTTTTCAGACACATTGTAGCTCATTGGTTGGAAATTTAGGTTGACATTTTTTGCATTTGTGAAAATTTTTAAACTTTGAATTCTTATGCCCTTAAACCTGAGTTATTTCACAAAAAATACATAAATAACAGCTACCACATGTCTACTTTACATCAGCATAATTTTTTTTATACTTTTTTTTTGTTAGGGAGTTAGAAGGGTTGAAAGTTGATCAGTAATTTCTTTTAAAAACTTTTTTACTTAGTCCCTCAATGAGACTAACTTTTTTTAGTTTGATCGCTGGTATACTGCATTGCAATATATTATACTGGTTAGTGCTGCACTGACAGGCTTGCCGATCGCTGACAAGACAACATGAGGTAATGAGGACCTGTGGGTTGCTGTGGCAACAATCGGGCCCCTCACAATGACCCATATCCGAAGGAAGAGGGAGCCCCCTCTTGCACTCTGCCTTCTAAATCAAAGGCTTGAGGCATTGTGGGCACCACTCCTGGCAGCGACAGCAGAGGACCAGCTTTCACTTAAGCCGAGCTCCCTGCAGCGATCGAGCGGACACGGCGATCCTGTGGGCATAGGAGCCATGATGTTCGTTTACGTAATTTACTTTTAAATGTGTGTTTACTTATAAAAATATATCCAACAGCTTACCTTATGGTATTATCCGAAGAGCCACTTACAACTAAACGATCCCGATACTGTAGACAAGCAATCCCACGTTTGTGCCCATTTAGTGTCCGAACAAACTCACAAGTACTAGTGCTCCAAACCTGGAATAAAGGAGAGGAAAGAAGAGAAGTAGAACACAAAAACCTCACCATCATACTTTACATAGAAGACTACTAGTATGAGAAAAAGGCTCAAAGTAAGAGGATATTTGGGATATCACGACTAACCCCTTCACTGCCAGGCATTTCCTGACATTTTGCATATCTGGTAGGCACTTATATATTTTCTAGAAGTAGACATCTAGCATTGCCAACATATCAATGAGCACTAAAAGCACATAGTGAATTTTTTGGTAAAAAAAAAAAAAAAAAAAAAAAAAGGAACAAAAATGATTTAATGGCAAAAAGTGTGACCCAAGCGGAAAATGAAACTGCACACCTCCATAAAATAAGTTTATTATGTGCAGAGTCCATATATACCACCTAGGCCAACATTGTATATATCTTCTGTAGCTTTTATTGATGCCATTTTGGGTTATAAGTGGCTTTTTGTTCTATATTTCCTTGCCTCACAAAATATAGAATAGCAATTCTGGCACAGTTTTGTTAATGGTGATCCCTGCCTGGGATAAAAAGCATGCTCATGTTACAGCTTGGGACAATACAGACACCGATGCCAAATATGTATAATGTATACATAGCTTAGCACTTTGTTTGCAATAAAATAAAATTTCTAAAAAAAAAAATAAAATATTTATGAATGTCGCCATATTGTAAAAGCTGTAATTTTTCTTTACAAAGCTGTGAGAGGGCTTATTTTTACGTGACACACTGTACTGAAAAAAATATTATACTACGCTGCACAGACTTTCACTAAAGAGATTAGGATTCAGACAGCATAGACCAAAAAGCCCAACAGTGAAGCACAGCAATACTGGGCTTTCTTCAGCAAGGTGTTTTATTGTACTTACAAAAGATCCAGAAAAATTAGCATATAAACCATCAGGTAGAGGCCAAAGAGTTGGACGTGTGAGCTGCCACATAACTGCAGCTCTCATTTTAATCCAACATGTTTAGCAGGGTCACGACTAAGGTGGCTATTCTGTACTCTCCACGAGAATCTCAGCCTTAGAGATCATTCACGGGACCACAATTTCAGTCCCGAGGGCTGTCCTTGGAAAAAAACTGACAGCGCTCGGACTAATGTCATTTAATCGGACAGCGTAGATGAGTGATTTCTTTTTCCACTAACCAAATCTACATGTGAATGGGGAAATTGCAATTTGTAGTAGTTTCTTTCATAAATCAGATGACACTCACCTCACCCATTTAAGATGGGTGCGAGAAAAAAAACCCAAAACAAAACGGATGCCATACAGACACTGTGTATAATCAGATTTTTATGAATACATTGCAGTTCTATAACAAAGGAAGCTGTAAATGGTCTTGTAAAGGATTAATAGATGCTGCTGTAAAAAAAAAAAAAAAAAAATTGTATCCAGACTGCGCAAAAATGACACACGAGAATAATCATCCCACTTTTCTGGCTCATACCCTGAATGATTTTTTTTCTACGTTTGTTTGAACAGACCCAAAAACCTTCAGTATATTGGGCGGGGTCACAACTACAGTGATGATTCTGTGCTCTGAGAATCTCAGCTGAAAAAAAAAAAAAAAAAAAAAGCCCTGACCTATTACTGTACATGAGATTCGGGCTGGGGAGGATCCAGTTTACCCTTCCCTCCACAATGTTTATGTGCTCAGGAAAAAAAGAGGACCCAATTTATGTTTAAATTTTAGTTTTCCTTTTTAAGTTTTCTCAGTTGATCATATACTGGCATGTCGTGATCCCTTTCATGACCCCCCATCTATGTCTTTTGGTGATGAAAATTTAAATGGGATTATTCCAAATCAGATTCACAAAAACCATATCTAATACACCAAGTAAAATCTCAATCTTTCTGCATTGCAAAATATATGCATTCCTAAATTTTTTGTTCTTAAAACAATGAAGGTGCTTTGGTCATATGAGCTTTAGCCATAGAATATGGCAGCGCTGTCTGTTCTCTGTATAGATGAAGATTTAATCTTCTTGTTTGTGAGTTTTATCTACATAAGATCATGTCTGGCAGCAGACACCTCCATGGCTGTAAAGTGCTTTAGGCAAATAATTGCCAGGTTTAAGAGTCACTTTTGGCTAGGTAATTGGGACAGGAAAATATTCCTTCCCAATTGTGGTGATATGGCAAATCTGAGAAACAGGTGAAACAAGTTGCCATTTTTACAGGTCTTACATATGGTAATATGACATTTGAGTTCAGTTCTAGGTAGACACATCACAGATCTCAGCCTTTTGCAGGGTTCTCAAGCAAATTATTCCACTCACCTTAATTGTCCTATCTCCAGACGCTGATACAATATATTTATCATCAAAATCAACCACATTAACTGCAGCGCGATGGCCAACCAGAACACGCCTCAGTGTGATATCTGTAGGAGATGCCATATCCCAGACAGCGATAGATCGGTCCTTAGAACAGGTCACCATCAAACCATTGCAGAATCGAAGATGAAGTACTGCTTCATTGTGATGAATGAGTGTGTTTAGCACCTCCCCACTTTTCACATCCCAAACTCTACAACAAAGAAAAACTTAAATCAAATAAAAAAGGAACTATAACAGCCTACTAAATAGTAAGTCATCAGCTTTTAATCGCTGCTAAATATTTTCCAACCACTTCTTAAAGCAGCACACCAAGACCTCATGGTATTAAAAAGACGAAAAATAAAAATGTTCAAAATATTAATAACCATAAACATAATTCTTGTGAGCATTAAAGAAGATTTCCAGAGTAGGAAATATATTTTAGTATAGATATTCAAGAGCAGGGCGACCCAGGGACCAGAGCAGGGCGACCCAGGGACCAGAGCAGGGCGACCCAGGGACCAGAGCAGGGCGACCCAGGGACCAGAGCAGGGCGACCCATTGAGAACAAACCCCATCCTCGTGCTCTCTAAGGCTAGGTTCACATTTGCGTTCCTCAGAGCTGCAGAGTTCCTCCGTGAAGTTCCGCCCACTGCCGCACCTCCTCCGGTCAGCTCTGCCTACATCTGCATGCAGCCTGCGTACCTATCTTTTACATTGAGTACGCAGGTCGTGCGGATGTGTCATTTTGACGATGCAGCGAACAAAAATTGCAACATGATGCGTTCGCCGCATCGTCAAAACGACACGTGCAGACGCATCTGCATACATCCGCACGGCCTGCGTACCCAATCTTATAGATAGGTACGCAGGCCGCATGCAGATGTAGGCAGAGCTGACCAGAGGAGGTGCGGCAGTGGGCGGAGCTTCACGGAGGAACTACGCAGCCCTCCACAGCTCTGAGGAACGCAAATGTGAACCTAGCCTAAAGTGATGTGCAACAGGATGTCTTGGACGGTTATGTTCACAAGTTGCGTTCTTGCTGCATTTATTTCTGCAGGCAAAACCTGCACAAAAAGTAGATTTTACTACTTTTTTTGCTGCATTTTTTAATCAGGGACATTTGCCTCTTGGGCATGCTGACAATTTAGGGACACCCCCCCCCAAAAAAAAAAAAACATGATGCAACTTCTTGAGTTTTCTGCACCACAAATGCAGCAAAACTTGACATGTGCATTTTTACACTTACTCATTGCTTTCTATGGGTGCAAAAACGCGGAAATTAGTGAGATCAGGAGAAAAAAAATTGTGTGCATGAGGTTTCTGAAATCTCATAGCTTTTGCTAGTCCTGTAAACCGCAGCTTAAAATTTATATTAAAAAAGCAGAGCAAAAACGCCACATGTGAACACAGCCTTAGACGTTAAAGGAGTTAAAGTCCCTGAAGACATTGTCCCTGGTGGGATTTAAACCCTGGACCCCAAAGCTTCTAAGCAACAAAGCCAACCACTGAGCTTCCATTCAGCCATATCAGTAATTGTCTTGTCATACAATGCAAAAAAACAAAAGCCTTGACAGTTCTTCATTGTGTAGCTTCTCCCACTCATATCCATAAATTATTATTGGTATAAGGTGCAATTTGATCCCATAATGAGGACAGATCAGTAAACAAGATTTGAGCAGATTTTGTGATTATTGAACACCAGAACATACCTGACAGTGGAGTCTGAAGAACCAGTAACTATGACTCTTTCGTCGTACTGTAAACACAGGACTGACCCAGTATGTCCTGTTAGGATTTTTAGACACTCCAAGGAGGTTTTGTCCCATATCTATGAAAAACATTTAAAAAAAAAAAAATGGATCTACAATTTTTTTACTCTCTTTTTTGCACAGTAAGTAATTTGTAAGGAACTAATCTATAACAGAATATGCTCAGTGACAGGCCATTTTTCTGTCCCGTCAAAACAAAAATTAAATGTTTATTTCTATTTGAAACAATAGAAGCCAAAGACAACCGAACAGACCTCTTTATTTACAACGTACTTCTCTTTGAAAATAATAAATACCGAACACATCAACATTATGCTTTAATAATTTCAGAGTTTAGCTGCTAGCCTTTTTGTTATTTTTTATTGATGGCCTATTCTAAAGTTAGGCCATCAATATCCGATTGGTGGGAATGCGACACCATGAACTTCAGCAGCCTTGAACTTTCAATCATAGGGGTGGGCTGGCTTGGCTTCAGTCATCACTCAGCAGAAAGTGAGCGCTAATGTATGATAAGCCATTTATTAATTTTTACACATGACAGGTTTCCTTTACAATGTTTACAAAATGTTATACTTTGATAGAGGAGGAAACACACACACACACACGTGCATCTCACAAAATTAGAATATCATCAAATTTATTTCAGTTCCTCAATACAAAATATGATACTCATATTATATAGTCATTACACACAGAGTGATCTATTTCAAGTGTTTATTTCTGTAATCTTGATGATTATGGCTTACATGCTGATGACAAGGATGTCATCATTGTGTACCTGTGCGGCATGCATTTTTCCCGCGATGTGCGTAAAGAACCTGACATGTCTGTGGGTTTTTCCTATGGACACATGGTCCGTGTGACAAACCTGACATGTGCGCACCACCGTTGAATACATACAATGGGTGTGCTTGTATCCGTATTTGCGTTCCTTAAACGGACCACATATGGACACAAGAAACAGGTGTGAGAAGAGGGGTCTAAGGGGAAGGGAGGAGACCACTGATGGATGTATAGAGGGAGTACCCCTTGTACCTCCCCATTATATCTGTCACAGATCCTAACAGACTTCCTACAGCTTTACTTATGGCAGTCCCAGATGCTGCTGTTAAAGGGAACCTGTGACCAAAAAAAACCACAATATTAATTTGCAGATAAGGGGTTAATCTGCAGGATAATAGCGTTATTAACCTGCCTGGCGCCCGCACATAGCCAACCGCTGCAGAGAGAAAATTAACTTAATTTCCCCTAGCAGCGTTCCGGTTTCAGACACAGGGGTGGCCAGCAATGGTTCAGTTACTGTTCTGAGTATAGAGAGAAGCAGCTATAACCACATCCCACGTCCTGACACTGGTTATGCATTGGTGTGGCTGTCAGTGCCGGAGTTCAGTTACAGATGTGCTCTGCATACTCCGAGCAGTGACAGAACCAGGGCCGGCTATGCCCCCCGTGACAAACCCGACCGCTGCTGGGGGGAAAAAAGTTCATCTTCTCCCCACAGAGTTCGGCTATGTGCGGGCAGGTTAGTAGCACTATTAACCCCACATCTGCAGGTTAATAGTGGTTTTTCTGGTGATAGTCTCCCCTTACCTACATTGGACGTACTATTCCGTCCATGTGACCTGGGACCTAAGTCCCAAGGACGGAATAGTACGTCTAGTGAGATCAGCGGCGCTCACGTGGTGAGCGCCGCTGATCGCGGCCGGGTGTCGGCTGATTATCACAGCTGACACCCGGCACAATGTGTCAGGGGCGGTCACGGACCGCCCCCGACACGTTAACCCCTTGCACACCGCGATCAAACACGATCGCGGTGTACCGGGGGTTAAAGGGAAGCATCAGCAGGGAGGGGGCTCCCTTCGTGCTTCCCTGAGCCCCCCACAGCAGCGCAAATGCAACATGGCGTCAGATCTCAATTCCGGCCAATTGTGCGCTGAAAAAGTCAAATGGTGCTCCTTCCCTTCCAAGCTCTGCCATGCGCCCAAACAGTGTTTTACCCCCACATATAGGGTATCAGCCTACTCAGGACAAATTGCAAAACAACTTTTGGGGTCCAATTTCTCCTGTTACCCTTAGGAAAATAAAAAACTGGGGGCAAAAATATCATTTTTGTGGAAAAAAATGATTTTTTTATTTTCACGCCCAGGTGTTATAAACTTCTGTGAATCACTTGGGGGTTCAAAGTGCTCACCACACATCTAGATAAGTTCCGTGGGGGGTCTAGTTTCCAAAATGGGGTCACTTGTGTGGAGTTTCAATAGTTTAGGTACATCAGGGGCTCTCCAAACGCACATGACACCCGCAGACCATTCCATCAAAGTCTGCATTCCAAAACGTCACTACTTCCCTTCCGAGCCCCGACGTGTGCCCATACAGAAGAATAAGAAAAAAACAAAAAAGAAACAACAAAAATATATAATATAGATAATTATACAGCCAAATAAAAATTAAAAATTAATAAATTAATAATTGACCAATGTGTTTCTTCCAAAGAATGGATGGCAGACCATCCGGTATGTATGAAAAAAACAACTGCTGATGTAACAAAGAGAACCAGAATAATGGGAATGTATATATAAACACTAAAATAGAGGCAAAATATATATATAAAATAAGCCCTTATTAAAATTATGGCCAGACAACAACAACGGCAATATATGAAAAAACGTATAAAAAAATGGCAAAAAAAACGCATAATACATAAATGGTTAAGTGTCTGTACTTATAATAATATCACCACTATAGAATAGAAAGTGTTAAATGAGTCATATATAATGATCCCTATATATAGCAACCAAGAAACATGGTAGGCACAATAAAACCAAAAATAAAATATAAAGGTCAATAGTGAAAAATGATATATATATATATATATATATATATATATATATATATATATATATATATATATATATATATATATACACACACATACATACATATACACACACACACACACCCAGGATTAGTGAGAAACTAATATATATACCTATATACAAGTGATTAATGTGCACCAAAAAAATTATATATATGTGCATAAACAGATGATGGTAAAAAGGAAAAGAAATAAATAATGTGCGCCAAAAGGTAGCTATATAAAAGCTTATCATGAAAAGCGCTATATGGCAGAAATAAACCAGGGACAGAAGCCAGACAGCACATGCGCTAAACAATGGTAAAAAGGCCACAAAAAAAACCATGAAAAGCGCTATATGGCAGAAATGGGCCAAAACCATAAGCCAGACAGCACATGCGCTAAACAATGCCGCATAAATAAAATGGGCCACATTAAGTAAGACCTAATATACCTGGCAATGGCTAATGAAGCGCTTGCACAGAAGATGTGTGCCCAAACTATGCAGCACTATAAAGCACAATGCACTGCTTGGAGGACAAATGCTGAGGCAATAATCAGAATAATGAGCTACAAGGGCACACCGCAATGGGACGCCCATGCAGCAAAGACTGTCCTGAAAATATAACGCAATATAGCACGATTGGTTACGTAGAGAGTGAATGACCAGAGAGTGGTGAAGGCGGTGTGCCAAAAAGAACGCACCCCGACGCGCGTTTCGGAAAAGCCCCCTGACGAAGTGAAGCCCTTGGGGGTTCAAAGTGCTCACCACACTTCTAGATAAGTTCCTTGGGGGGTCTAGTTTCCATTTGTGGGGGGTTTCCACTGTTTTGGTACATCAGGGGTTTTCCAATCGCGACATGGTGTCCGATCTCAATTCCAGCCAAAAACGTCAAATGGCGCTGCTTCCCTACCGAGCTCTGCCATGCGCCCAAATAGTGGTTTACGCCCACATGTGGGGTATCCGCGTACTCAGGACAAATTGCACAATAACTTTTAGGGTCCTGTTACCCTTGGGAAAATAAAAATTGGGGGTGAAAAGATCATTTTTGTGGAAAAAATAGGATTTATTAATTGTATCGCTGTACGTTATAGACTTCTGTGAAGCCCTTGTGGGTTCAAAGTTCTCACCACATATCTAGATAAGTTCCTTGGGGGGTCTAGTTTCCAAAATGGGGTCACTTGTGGGGGGTTTCCACTGTTTAGGTACATCAAAGGCTCTCCAAACGCGACATGGCGTCCGATCTGAATTCCAGCCAATTTTGCATTGAAAAAGTCAAACGGCGCTCCTCTTCTGAGCTCTGCCATGCGCCGAAACAGTGGTTCCCCCCCACATATCAGGTATCAGCGTACTCAGAAAAACTTGCACAATAACTTTTGCAGTCCAATTTCTCCTGTTACTCTTGGTAAAATAAAAAAAATTGAACCTGAAGTATTTTTTTTGTGAAAAAAAGTAATGTTCATTTTTTTTTTTAAATATTCAAAATTCCTGTGACGCACCTAAAGGGTTAATAAACTTCTTGAATGTGGTTTTGAGCAACTTAAGGGGTGCAGTTTTTAGAATGGTGTCACTTTTGGGTATTTTCTATCATATAGACCCCGCAAAGTGGCTTCAAATGTGATGTGGTCCGTAAAAATAAAATGGTGTTGCAAAAGTGAGAAATCGCTTGTCAATTTTTAACCCTTAACTTCCTAACAAAAAAAAATTTTGGTTCCAAAATTGTGCTGATGTAAAGTAAACATGTGGGAAATGTTACTTATTAAGTTTGTGTGCTGTATCTCTGATTTAAGGGCATAAAAATTCAAAGTTGGAAAATTACGAATTTTTAAAAATTTTCGCCAAATTTCCATTTTTTTCACAAATAAACGCAAGTTATTTGAATGAAATTTTATCACCAACATGAAGTACAATATGTCACAAGAAAACAGTGTCAGAATCACCAGGATCCATGGAAGAGTTTCAGAGTTATTACCTCATAAAGGGACAGTGGTCAGAATTGTAAAAATTGGCCCGGGAGTTAACGTGCAAACCACCCTTGGTAGTGAAGGGGTTAAGCCTCATGTTGCCAAGGTAACTGCAAGCATTGTGTGGTGGGAAAGGGGAGATCATAGATGGAGGTACAGAGGGAGCCCTATCTGTACCTCCACATTATAGCTGTCACAGGTATTAACAGACTTCCTATAGCTGGCAGAACCAGAGGCTGCTGTTAAAAAGCTTCACGTTGCCATGGTAACTGCAGACCTTGTGTGGTTGGAAGGGCAGGCCCCTAAAGGAGGTACAGTGATCCCCCTTTCAGTGACAACCATGAAGCTTCTAAAGTGTTAAAACTGTCGCGAGAGACGTTACCACTGAACATAGCAGTTGCATATAATAGCCGATACCTGCTCCTTCAAGAGAGTGCACAGCTCCTGAGCCAGCACAACATCACTGCAGTAACTGTACCGCAGCTAGTATTAAATCCCAATCGCCCATGATGTAATAATACATCAATGGGTGAGCAGAGTGTAAAGGAGCACTCCTTCCATCAAAATGCAATCATTATATTGCAATGTGTAATTAAAATTGGTGATTTTGCCCTTCTACCCAACTAAATCTTCTCTTTTCCATTAGGTATATGACAGCAAGTGATTAAAAAGGAGATTTTTGTGTACTCACCGTAAAATCTCTTTCTCTTAGCCTTTAATTGGGGGACACAGAACCGTGGGTGTTATGCTGCTGTCCACTAGGAGGCGACACTATGCATAATCTGAAAAAGATTAACTTTGGCTCCTCCTCTGCAGTATACACCCCTGGACGGCGTCAGCCTTCTCCAGTTTTGTGCAAAAGCATTAGGAGGAATATACCAGAAACATAACCATGCCTGTAAAAAAAAAGGCTACTATAAACAGGCTCAAACAACAATATGAGAACCCAACCGTAACAACGGCCCGCAAGGGCTACAGGGTGGGAGCTGTGTCCCCCAATTAAAGGCTAAGAGAAAGAGATTTTACGGTGAGTACACAAAAATCTCCTTTACTCTGTCGCCTTATTGGGGGACACAGAACCGTGGGACGTCCTAAAGCAGTCCCTGGGTGGGAAGCAGTGGACGAATATTGTGCCGACAGTCCCCTAGACTTGGAGTACTGCCGCCTGCAGGACCCGTCTACCCAGGCTCGCATCCGCTGAGGACTGGGTATGCACTCTGTAGTGTTTTGTAAATGTGTGCAGGTTAGTCCAAGTGGCTGCCTTACACACTTGATGTGCTGAGGCTTGATGCCGAATGGCCCAAGAGGCCCCTACCGCCCGCGTAGAGTGTGCCGTGATACCGGCCGGAAGAGGAGAATTGTTGAGGCGGTAAGCCTCTTGAATGGTGGACTTGATCCACCTAGCAAGGGTGGCTTTGGAAGCCGGTAGGCCCTTGCGAATGCCTTCTGGAAGAAGGAAAAGTGAATCAGACTTCAGGAAAGGAGCAGTCCTAGACACGTAAACACGCAATGCCCTGACAAGGTCAAGCGTATGCAGAGCCTTCTCTACCCTATGAACGGGAGCCGGGCAAAGAGACGGTAGTGATATTTCCTCATTGAGGTGGAAGCTGGACCCGACCTTCGGAAGGAAGGATGGTACTGTACGGAGAACCACCTTGTCCTGATGAAAAACCAGGAAGGGTCGTCTGCAGGAAAGAGCTGAAAGTTCAGACACCCTGCGTAGCGAGGTGATTGCCACCAGGAAAACCACTTTCTGCGATAGAAAGCGGAGTGAGACCACCCTAAGGGGTTCAAAAGGAGGTGACTGTAGTGCTGTCAAGACCAGGTTGAGGTCCCACGTCTCCAACGGACGTTTGTAGGGGGGAACCAATCGGGAAACCCCTTGGAGAAAAGTCTACACTTGCGGCTTGTTAGCAATACGCCTCTGAAAGAGCACTGAAAGCGCTGAGACCTGGCTCTTCAGCGAGCCCAGGGATAGCCCGGCGTCCAGGCCTGACTGAAGGAACCCGAGGGCCTTTGGAAGAGAATAGGGAAGTGGAATCTGCCCACGAGAGTCGCACCATGTGAAGAAAAACCTTCCAGGTACGATAGTAAATCCTGGCTGAAGTTGGCTTTCGAGCCCTGATCATGGTTTTAACAACGTCCGGTGAAAAACCTGCTTGGGTCAAAACCCAGGTCTCAATGGCCACTCCGTCAAATTGAGAGCCCTTGAGTTCTGGTGGAAGAACGGGCCTTGTGACAGGAGGTCGGGACGTGTGGGGAGACGCCAGGGAGCGTCTGCTGTGAGTTGCACGACGTCGGCGTACCATGTACGCCTGGGCCAGTCTGGAGCGATCAGAATGGTGGGAACACCCTCTTGTTTGATCTTCCTCAGGACTCTGGAGATCAGGGGGAGGGGTGCAAAAATGTACAGAAGCTGGAACTGGGTCCAGTCCTGAACCAGGGCATCTGCTCCGAGCGATCGCGAATCGCGCGTCCTGGCCATGAAATTGGGAACCTTGGCATTGAGATGGGATGCCATCAGATCCACGTCCGGGGTCCCCCAACGATGACAGATCTGACCGAAGACTTCGGGATGGAGAGACCATTCCCCAGAGTCCATTCCTTGTCGGCTGAGATAGTCGGCTTCCCAGTTGTCCACGCCCGGAATGTGGACCGCGGAGAGTACCGACCTTGCATCCTCCGCCCACTGTAGGATACGCGTTACTTCGGTCATCGCCTGGATGCTGCGGGTGCCGCCTTGATGGTTCACGTATGCCACTGCCGTGGCATTGTCCGACTGTACTCTGATATGAAAGTCTGCCAGCAAGTGATGGAAGGCTTGCAACGCCAGGAAGATGGCCCGAATTTCCAGGATGTTGATGGGCATGGTCGATTCCCTTGGTGACCACCTGCCTTGCGCTCTGTGATGTAGGTGCACCGCGCCCCAACCCATAAGGCTTGCGTCGGTGGTCAAAACCTTCCATTGACCGGAAAGGATTTTCCCCTTGCAAGCGAGGTTGGCTTGAGCCACCAGTGCAGGGACCTCCTGGTGTTTGCTGATAACCGGAACTCCCTGTCGAGGGAGAACGGATTCCTGTCCCAGGACTTGAGGATGGCCAGTTGAAGGGGTCTGAGGTGAAACTGGGCAAATGGTACCGCCTCCATTGCTGCTGCCATCCTGCCAAGTACTCTCTCCTTGCGACACTAAGCAAAAACTGGAGAAGGCTGACGCCGTCCAGGGGTGTATACTGCAGAGGAGGAGCCAAAGTTAATCTTTTTCAGATTATGCATAGTGTCGCCTCCTAGTGGACAGCAGCATAACACCCACGGTTCTGTGTCCCCCAATAAGGCGACAGAGTAAACGGAATAGCTTTATGTAGAAACAGGAGGTCAAATTTCCCTGCATGACTTGTCACTACAAAAGTCTCTGTCAGGAGGAAAAGAGAGCAGCTGGGTCAGGCATTGAAGACCTGATTGATTTTTGCAGGAACAATAGACTTCCTGTTTCTACTTAGAGCAGAGAAAAAAGAAGAATTAGGCCTCTTTCACACATCCGGTTTTTGTCATTCGGCACGATGCGGCGAAATTTTTAATAACCGGATCCAGCACCGGATCCGGTTTTGTCCCATAAGCTTTCATGGTTGCCGCATCGTGACGGATGGTTATGCGTCGTGTCCGGTTGTTGCCGGACACGGCATAAATTAGCCGTCCGGCATCTGCAAAAAACGTTCTCTGCAACGTTTTTTGTCAGCGCCGGACCGGCTTTTTCCACAGCGCATGCCCGGACTCTGTGAATGTTAACCCCACAAGTGCCCGGCGAGAGAGAGAGAGATCTCTCTCTGTCACCCGGACACTTGTGAGAGATCTCTCTCGCCGGGCACTTGTGGGGTTAACACTCACAGTGTCTGGGTGAGAGAGAGAGATCTCTCTGTGGGGTTAATCCCACAAGTGCCCGGCAAGAGAGAGAGAGATTCTCTCGCCTGGACACTAAGTGTTAACCCCCCATGTCTCTCTCTCTCCACCCCCCTCTCCCCTCCCCTCTCCTATCCTCTCCTCTCCTCCCCTCCCTTTCAGCAGCGGTCTCTCATCGGCTGCCTCTGTCCACCTCGTCCTGCGGCTCCTTTAATAATGTCCGAGCCGTATCGTCTCGCCGCATACCACATCCGGTGTCACGGCTGCAGGCCGGATCCGGCGGCCCGGCTTTTCGCCGCACCCCACACACCGGATGTGTGAAAGTAGCCTTACCTGGGTAGAAAGGCAGAACGAGCAATTGTAAGTGCTATAACACTAAAATGCCACATCCTATATATCACTCAATGAAATATTCTAGTTGCAATTTTTATTCATTACATAGTGGAATGTGTTGAGAACAATAAACATAAGAATGATCAATGTAAATCAAAATTATTATCTCACAGAGGTCTGAATTTAGAATGATACTGAAAATGAAAGTGGAAAAACAAATTACAGCCTGATCAAACTTCAGAATAAATGCCTCAAGACAAGGAAATGATGCTCAGTAGTGTGTGTGGCCTCCACATGCTTATAATAACTCCCTACCATGCCTGGGCATGCTCTTGAGGGATCTCCTCCCAGATCTGGAGTAAAGCATCAGTCAACACCTGGACAGTCTGTGGTGTAACGTTGCGTTGGTGGATGGAACGAGTCATGATGTTCCAGATTGGATTCAGGTCTGGGGAACGGGCAGGCCAGTCCATAGCATCAATGCCTTCATCATGCAGGAACTGCTGACACACTTCAGCCATATCAGGCCTAACATTGTCAAGCATCAAAAGGAACCCAGGGCCTAGTGCACCAGCACATGGTCTCATAATGGGTCTCAGGATCTCATTACTGTGCCTAATGGCATTTAGTGTACCTTTGGCTAGGACATGGTGGGCTGTGTGGCCCTTCAAAGAAATGCCTGCCAACAGAGTTACTGATGCCCTGCTAAACCAGTCATGCTGGAAGATGTTGCAGGCCGCAGAACATTCTCTACAGCGTCTCCAGACTCTTACTTCCGTCACATGTGCTCAGTGTGAACATGCTCTCATCCGTGAAGAGCACAGGGCGCCAATGTCGAAACAGACACATGGATGTTATTGGCCTGCTGGAGGTAATTTTGCAGGCAGGACTCTGGCAGTGCTCTTCCTGTTGCTCCTTGCACAAAGGAGGAGGTAGCGGTCATGTTGCTGGGATGTTGCCCTCCTACGGCCCCCTCCACGTCTCCTGGTATACTGGCCTGTCTCCTGGTATCTGCACCATGCGCTGGACTCTGTGCTGACAAGAATCAGCTACCCTTCTTGCCACAGCTCGCATTCATGTGTCATCCTGGATGAGCTGCACTACCTGAGCAACTTCTCTTGGTTATAGACACCGCTCTATGCTACTGTACAGTACCTCTAGGAGTGAGTGCAATGACAAAATGCTAAAGTGACCCAAACAGCCAAAAATGATGAGAACAGATAAATGGTCTGGTCACCCCCTGCAGAGCCATTCCTTTATAGAGGTTGTCTTGCTAATTGCCTATCATTTCTATCTGTTGTATGTACCATTGGCAGAACAGCAGGATAAATTGATTCACAATCAGTGTTGCTTCATAACTGTTGATTTCACAGAAGTGTGATTTCACAGAAGTGTGATCGACTTGGAGTTACACTGTGATGTTTAAGTGTTATTCAGCACGTTTTTGATGAAAACTTTTTTCCACTTACTGCATAGTGTATAAAACTAATCATGCAAAAGTTTTTTTGCTCTAAAGTTGTATTCCAATAAATATATTTTATATTCTAAATGGCTTGATCATTGTATCATAACAATGATTAAAAGCCTGATGTTACCATTTTACTACAGTACCTTTATCACTTAAACATGAGCCACATATGAGGGATTCAGAGTCATGGAAATTGTGAAGTCGGAGTTGGAGTCGGAGGTTTGGCTTACCAACTCCACAGCTCTGGCTAAATGTATATTAGTTTCACGCCAAACCATGTACCTCTTATAATATGACATGTAGTTCTTTAAGGCTGGATCATTTTTGGCATTTAATCTGAGAGCACCATAATGTAGCCACCGCGAGCCCCTTCCAGGGGTTGTCACTAGGTTGTGTGTTGTAGTTTCAATGCAATCAGCAGGAAATTAACACTATAGGGACCACAGTTTCACAGCTTAACCTGCAGAGCTGTCACCATTGAGTAGCAGCTCGCTCACAATGCAGTGTGCACAAGAAGTTGCCAGGCAGGTGTGTGGGTTGGGTTATATACAGTTTAACTGTTAAGGCCCCGTCTCACATAGCGAGATCGTTAGAGAGATCGCTGAAACGTCACAGATTTTGTGATGCAACAGCGACCTCGCCAGCGATCTCGCTACGTGTGACACGTAGCGGCAACCAGGCCCCCGCTGCGATGTCGCTGATCTTGCTGGAGTGTCCTGGGCCATTTATTGATCGCTGGTGTCCTGCTGGCCAGTGCACATCGCTGTGTTTGACACCGACGAGCGACCTGGTTAGCGACTCAGAAATCATGAACACATGCGTGAGTCGTCAGAATCGCTGCTGTGTGACAAGGTACCAACGACCGCCAAGGTCGTTATACGGATCGGTGCTGCGTCGTTGGGCAAATCTGCCTGTTTGACAGCTTACTAGCAACATTTAGCGACGCCCCAGCGATCCTTACCAGGTCGTATCGTTGTCAGGATCGCTGGTGCGTCGCTAAGTGTAATGGTACCCTTAGCTCTGCTACATCTCCACCAGACAAAACAGATATTCCATGAAAACTACACCAAGAAGCCCAGTAAGTGATGAATCTCTGGAATCAGGCTTTCTAGCCTTTTGTTATGCTGTTCTCAGATTAAATAGCAAGAACTTGCTGACAGATTCCCTTTAATATCAGAATGAGGTGAACAGCTCCACACGCTCTGCCACAGATCAGCAGAATTCCTGTTTCATCACTGGTGATCACATCTTACCTTAATCGAGTTATCCCGCAGTCCGCTGATTATCTTCTCATCGTCATACTGAAGACAGTAAACACCTTTGCTGTTCTCAGAACGGCACTGGATTCTCTGAAGATTATGCCTTCCGCATCTCCAGTTTGCTTCTATTGTCTAAATTGGGAACAAAAACAAAACCAAGTACAAATAAAGGAATAAGCATCCAACAGAAATGAAAAATGCCACCTCTGCATCTTCGGATGAAGCCAAAAGCCACCAGAATGGGAGCTAAATGTGATGCATGGTTTGCAACCAGCATGGGGTATCCCCAGGGCTGATGTTACGGGTGGGCAGCAAACTGGGCAATTGCTTAGGGCCCCTACTCCCTTAGAGTAAGTGTACACGTTGCAGATTGTGCTAAATCCGCAGGTCAAAAGACCTGCATTTTACCTGCGGATTAGCCTGCGGTATGACACCTGGTAATGGAGCAGGCGTCAAACTACTGCGGATTTCGCACAAAGAATTGACCTGCTGCGGATTTAAAACCGCAGCTAATCCACGTGGAAAAATCCGCAGCATGTGCACAGCGTTTAATTTTCATTGAATATAAAGCTACTGTACAACGCAGCAAAATCTGCTGCAGATCCGCAGGGCCAAAAACACTGCGGATCCGCAGCAGAATCTGCAACGTGTGCACAGCCTTAGACTACGTTCCAAAGATCATATTTTGGAGAAATTTTAAAGTTGCATAATTTCTGCATCTATTTTTTTTGTTTAGGAAAAACAATAACACAGGAAATATATAAAGCCATTAGATTAGACATATTTTCCAAAACATCTGTAATGTGAACAAGAATCCACATGTGACCTTCTTTTCGTCCACTTTTCATATTAACATAGGACGGAGAGTGAAGAGAAAAGAGCAGAACTTCAGGCATGAAGAAAGACAAAGAAGAGTAGATGGGGAGAAATAAAAGTGAGAAGAGTTAAACAGAAAAAAAAAAAAAAGAAAAAAAAAAGGTGGTGGGTGGGATGAAAAAGGGAGAGGACCACCCCAATCCAGGCATCCATTTGAACAAATCTGCAAGCAAGAGAGCACCGTTCCCCAGAAAGCAGGATGCTGTGAAACAGAGCAGCAGTGTTCACACTAAGGGCTGATTATTATACATTCGTGTGAGCAAGCCCTTAAAGTCGAATGCTATCTGATGCTTTTGTTGGATAGCAGTTGGACCAATGTTATACTATGGGGCAGTGCACATTTGCGCTTTTTTTTTCTTCCCCTAAAGGCCTAATTAGGTAAACTGACACTCGGCTCAAACTTGGAGCAGAGTGTCATTAACATAACTGAGCAGAATATTTCGCATGAAAAAATATACGCTCGCTAACCCTGGCCTAAAAGCAAAACAACCAATTTACATCAGGAAGATCACGCATAATGCCGCACTACATAAAAGAAAAATATTGGGCACTATGACCATCTCTTTATGCCCAATTTTTTGTACAGCATTTTTATTTTCAAACTAAAAATCCAACACCAGTGCAAACATTACTTACCTCAATATCTTCAATAATTTTGGGGTAAAGTGATCTGTAAAATGAATTTGGTGGGCCATCAGTAGGTCTGTTTTTAAAAAGATATTGATCCCTAGAAGGGGAGGAGGAATAAAAAAAATCAATTACATTTTCGCAGTAAAGCACTGGGACAATGACTGGGCTGAATGAAGTATGAGGAACACATACCATTGCCTTCTTTCTGATAAACCCTTCCACAATGGATCAGTACGGACCATTCTCTCGATGAGCTTCTTCCACAGCATGCCTTCTGAAATCACCCTTTGCCATTCTTTGCATACAAGTTCTGCTGCGCACAGTGATCGAGCATCCAAGTAGGACAGTATATTTTCTGCAATATGCTCCAAGCCCTGTTCTGTAAGTGAGGACAACCATCAAGAAACGTTAAATCGGGTAAACGTTTTAAAGACCATTTATGATATAAAAGAAACGTGTCCAATCTATTAAACCTTTGTATAGAATGAACCACTGACATAGTGTTCTTATAACGTTCCAGGAGGCCACAAGCACCTTTTCTCTACCTCATATTCCAATCTTTAAGCTCATGTTTGCCATCTCCTCGCGGCTTAGTGCCACCAACAAATTGCATACAGAAAACATGCAGAACCAAAACAAACAAAGGGGGGGAAAAAAAGATTGAAAACAGTGTGATTACTTGAAACATAGCTTTATTACCTATAGAAACAACAGACATTTGTGAACATTAACACTATTTCTCTAGCGACTTGTGGAGCATTTCACAAGATTTACCTGGTAGTGCCGTAATGAAGTCTCGTTGCAACATGGGCTTCAAGTAAGAATTAATATGACCATGTTGGTAGTGACACATTCGGGAAATAAGATGTTCAACAAATTCAACCTGATCTGATTCAGACCACTGATCAAAAAATTTTATACACAAGTCCTTCTCTTTCTCATAATTTCCATCAGATGTGCGCTTTCTGGATACAATCACTGACGATGTTCCATTAGTTATCTGTAAAAGGAAGGGGTGGGGAATAATCCATCTGTAATAAGGCCATGTATACCATTAGACACGGGTATCACTGACTGATATTTTGATACATAATAAATTCCAAACTTGTGTGTCAAGTGAAAGCAGAATGAGAAAAGGATCCAGAAACCAGTAAGCTCGATATGCTCTATACCTGGCTGAACTAACCCAAGGTAAAGAGAATCTGTCACCAGGCTACAGCTACCTACTCGGAGAGCAGCATAATGTAGAGACAGAGACCTTGATTCAGGCAACGTGTCCATTACTGGGCTATTTGCTGGAGTTCTTATAAAAGTCACTGTTTTATCACCAGGAGATTACTATTAGAGGACTAACTAGTAAGCCTGTTGCCAGGTAGTCCAACACACCACCACCAACTGGCAGCTTTCTGCCCATGCATAGTGTACACAAAAGCTGCCGATCAGTGGTGTGGCAGGGTTATACAGGGCTAAGCACTCAGAGATCTGGTACAAACTGTGCAGCTGCACAGGGGTCCACCTGCACCCCCAAACAGATAGCAGCTTATGTCACAGACACACTACTGCACTACTTTAACTTTTTTTTATTTACTAATTTTTTCTTCAACCACTGGGGGTGGCAATTTGCATTTGCTGGTGCGTGTCTGAACAAGACCCATACACACCTCAAATTCACCATCCCCTGCATATAAGAGACTGCGGTCAGTCTCCGACCGCTTATCCTGCATTGTAGGTGCCTCCAGCTGTGACTTGGGCATGATCCCCGGACCCAGAGCAGAGTATCTAATACCCGTCATGTGCAATACGCCTCAGAGCAGTGTATCTAATCCCATCACGTGAGAGACCCCCCAGGAACCATGCATCTAATGCCCATCATGCGTGATACGGCCCAGAGCAGTGCATCTAATGCCCATCATGTGTGATACGGCCCAGTGCAGTGCATCTAATGCCCATCATGCGCGATACGGCCCAGAGCAGTGCATCTAATGCCCATCATGCGCGATACGGCCCAGAGCAGTGCATCTAATGCCCATCATGCGCGATACGGCCCAGAGCAGTGCATCTAATGCCCATCATGCACAATACGGCCCAGAGCAGTGCATCTAATGCCCATCATGCGTGATACGGCCCAGAGCAGTGCATCTAATGCCCATCATGCGTGATACGGCCCAGAGCAGTGCATCTAATGCCCATCATGCGTGATACGGCCCAGAGCAGTGCATCTAATACCCATCATGCGTGATACGGCCCAGAGCAGTGCATCTAATGCCCATCATGCGTGATACGGCCCAGAGCAGTGCATCTAATACCCATCATGCGTGATACGGCCCAGAGCAGTGCATCTAATACCCATCATGTGTGATACGGCCCAGAGCAGTGCATGTAATGCCCATCATGCGTGATACGGCCCAGAGCAGTGCATCTAATGCCCATCATGCATGATACGGCCCAGAGCAGTGCATCTAATGCCCATATTACATCATTGCTCCCACAGAAGTGGATGGCGCGGTATCACATATTACATACGGTGCATCTAATCCAATCCTGTGTGACATAGTCCGCTTAGCCCTATATCTAATCCCATCATGTGATACATTACACAGCCAGGGCTCAGGTCCAATTCCAGCTTCTGTTATACTTCACTTATCTAAATTGCAGCACATAATGCGCTCTGCATATCCTACCGCAGAGTATGATACAGCAAGCAGCACCAACCAACAGAATTAGCGCTGCCAGCCGTCTTTGGTGACATTGTTCACATCTCAATATCACTGTACAGTCACCCACAAAATGACTCCATAATGTGATACTAAACTTCACCCTCCCTTATCCTTTAGCAAACGCCCAGAAAGGGAGAGGAGCGAGGTCACTGATGTGAGCAGATCCAGCCCACATTTACTGTAGCACACAATGTAATTGTACACTAGGTTTTCGTGGCAAAATTCAGCAGCTATTCCAGAGTATAAAGTGGAAAATATCAAAAGTAAAATTTTTCATTTTTTTTAATGCAGTAAAAAAAAATTTTTCATTAAATACTTTATATTTTTTCAATTGTTGCAAAAAAAATTGTGATAGGACTTTCATGTTAAAGGGAAGGTACTAACACTTCAATGCAAGTCATTGAAAATTGACCCTTTCCTATATCAGGCATACATTTACGCTGATGTTCTAAAAGCCACGGGTGGAATCGCGATCCACCCACGGCTATTAACCCGTTAAATACCATTGTCAAACTCTGATAGCGGCATGTAACATGCGCTTCCGGCAATTCTTATACTTAGGCTAGTTTCACACTAGCGTTTATTCCACGCAGCGCACGGCGCCGCTAAGCCCCGCCCGCCCCATCCGGTCATCGCCGCCTACTATCGCACATGTACGCTTGCGATCTGCGCACCCTATCTTTAGCAAAGTACGCTGGCCGTGCACTAGTAGGATTTTGGCGTGTGCTGCGCACTTTTGAAGGTGCGCTGAACGCTGCATGTTGCATTTCGGCGTGCTCGGCGCACCTCCAAAAGTGCACAGCGCACGCCAAAATCCTACTAGCGCACGGCCAGCGCACCCTATGCTAAAGATAGGGTGCGCAGATTGCAAGCGTCCATGTGCGATAGTAGGCGGCGATGACCGGATGGGGCGGTCAGGGAGCTGGCATGGGGCGGGGCTTAGCGGCGCCGTGCAATAAACGCTAGTGTGAAACTAGCCTTACCTTTTGTTTTTTACCATGCTCATGATATACCGTATAAACTCGATTAAAAGCCGACCCGAGTATAAGCCGAGGGCCCCCCTAATTTTGCCACAAAAAAAAAAATGGGGAAAACTTATTGACTCACGTATAAGCCTAGGGTGGGAAATGCAGCAGCTACTGGTAAATTTCAAAAATAAAAATAGATACTAATAAAAGTAAAATGATGGCCCTATAAAATGCTCCAAATAATATATGCCCTATATAATGCTGCACAAAGGGTAATGGTGGCCCCATAAGATGCTCCATATTAACCTCTTAACTCCCGGAGCTTTTTTCGATTTTTCGTTTTTCACTCCCCTTCTCTCCAGAGCCATAACTTTTTTATTTTTCCTTCAATATGGCCATGTGAGGGCTTATTTTTTGCAGGACGAGTTATACTACTGAACGATCCCACACTTGTTTTTTACTTGGCTTTTATGCTAGGTTCACTAAATGCTAAAACTAACCTGCCATTATGATTCTTCAGGTCATTACGAGTTCATAGACACCAAACATGTCTATGTTCACTTTTATCTAAGTGGTGAAAAAAAAATTCCAAAGTTTGCTTAAAAAAAAAAAAAAAAGTGCGCAATTTTCTGAGACCCATAGCATCTCCATTTTTCGTGATCTGGGGTTGGGTGAGGGCTTTTTTTTTTTGTGCAAATATGTTCTTTTGATCTCCCATTATTGCATTTTAATGCAATGTCATGGCGACCAAAAAAACATAATTCTGGTGTTTTGAATTTTTTCTCGCTACGCTGTTTAGCGATCAGGTTAATCC
Organism: Dendrobates tinctorius; assembly: GCF_039654945.1. Lineage (NCBI taxonomy): Eukaryota > Metazoa > Chordata > Amphibia > Anura > Dendrobatidae > Dendrobates > Dendrobates tinctorius. The sequence continues at coordinate 23,060,447 of NW_027361704.1, forward strand.
TTTTCTTTTTTGTTGATAGATCAGGGGATTCTGAATGAGGCGATACCAAATGTGTATGTGTGATTTTTTTTTTTTTTATGGTTTTATTTTGATTGGAGCGAAAGGGGGGGTGATTTGAACTTTTCCGTTTTTTTTAATTTTTAAACTTTTTTTTTTTTTTTTTTTACTTTTGGTATGCTTCAATAGCCTCCATAGGAGGCTAGAAGGATGCAACACTTGATCAGCTCTGCTACATATGGGCAATGAGCAGATCGCCCATATGTATCAGATTTACTGCATTGCTATGAGCGCCGCCCGATGGGCGGCGCTCACAGCAATGTGCCTGCAACAACCATAGTGGTCTCTATGAGACCTCTGGTTGTCCAGCCAACGCGTCACCGACCCCCGATCACGTGACGGGGTCGGCGATGCGCTCACTTCCGGCCCGGCGGCCGGAAGCGTTAGTTAAATGCCCGCTGTCAGCTTTGACAGCTGGATTTAACTAGTTAATAGGCGCGAGTGAAATCGCGACTCTGCTCGTGCCTAATGCAGGCACATATCAGCTGTTTAAAACAGCTGACATGTCGCAGCTTTGAGGTGGGCTCACAGCCGGAGCCCGCCTCAAAGCAGGGGATCCTTACCGATGACGTACTATTAAGTCATCGGTAAGAAGGGGTTAATATATGCCCTATATAATGCTGCACAAAGGGTAATGGTGGCCCCATAAGATGCTCCATATTAACCTCTTAACTCCCGGAGCTTTTTTCGATTTTTCGTTTTTCACTCCCCTTCTCTCCAGAGCCATAACTTTTTTATTTTTCCTTCAATATGGCCATGTGAGGGCTTATTTTTTGCAGGACGAGTTATACTACTGAACGATCCCACACTTGTTTTTTACTTGGCTTTTATGCTAGGTTCACTAAATGCTAAAACTAACCTGCCATTATGATTCTTCAGGTCATTACGAGTTCATAGACACCAAACATGTCTATGTTCACTTTTATCTAAGTGGTGAAAAAAAAATTCCAAAGTTTGCTTAAAAAAAAAAAAAAAAGTGCGCAATTTTCTGAGACCCATAGCATCTCCATTTTTCGTGATCTGGGGTTGGGTGAGGGCTTTTTTTTTTTGTGCAAATATGTTCTTTTGATCTCCCATTATTGCATTTTAATGCAATGTCATGGCGACCAAAAAAACATAATTCTGGTGTTTTGAATTTTTTCTCGCTACGCTGTTTAGCGATCAGGTTAATCCTTTTCTTTTTTGTTGATAGATCAGGGGATTCTGAATGAGGCGATACCAAATGTGTATGTGTGATTTTTTTTTTTTTTATGGTTTTATTTTGATTGGAGCGAAAGGGGGGGTGATTTGAACTTTTCCGTTTTTTTTAATTTTTAAACTTTTTTTTTTTTTTTTTTTACTTTTGGTATGCTTCAATAGCCTCCATAGGAGGCTAGAAGGATGCAACACTTGATCAGCTCTGCTACATATGGGCAATGAGCAGATCGCCCATATGTATCAGATTTACTGCATTGCTATGAGCGCCGCCCGATGGGCGGCGCTCACAGCAATGTGCCTGCAACAACCATAGTGGTCTCTATGAGACCTCTGGTTGTCCAGCCAACGCGTCACCGACCCCCGATCACGTGACGGGGTCGGCGATGCGCTCACTTCCGGCCCGGCGGCCGGAAGCGTTAGTTAAATGCCCGCTGTCAGCTTTGACAGCTGGATTTAACTAGTTAATAGGCGCGAGTGAAATCGCGACTCTGCTCGTGCCTAATGCAGGCACATATCAGCTGTTTAAAACAGCTGACATGTCGCAGCTTTGAGGTGGGCTCACAGCCGGAGCCCGCCTCAAAGCAGGGGATCCTTACCGATGACGTACTATTAAGTCATCGGTAAGAAGGGGTTAATATATGCCCCATATAATGCTGCACAAAGGTTAATTGGTGGCCCCATAAGATACTCCATATTAAAATAAACCCCATATAGAAGCTTGGGCTGATAAATGGCAAATGAGCTTTAATGGGGATAAATGTAAGGTCATGCACTTGGGTAGAACGAACAAGATGTATAATTATCTGCTTAATTGTAAAACACTGGGCAAAACTGTCACTGAAAAAGACCTGGGTGTATGGGTGGACGACAAACTCACATTTAGTGGCCAGTGTCAGGCAGCTGCTGCAAAGGCAAATAAAATAATGGGATGCATTAAGAGAGGCATAGATGCTCATGAGGAGAACAATATTCAGAATTGAGAGTCCTCAGTGGTTGATACCTTTTAATGGCTAACTGAAAAGATGGTAACACATTGCAAGCTTTCGAGACTACTCGGGTATCTTCATCAGGCATTGACTAATACAACATCTGAAGAATCTGAGTAGTCTCGAAAGCTTGCAATGTGCTACCATCTTTTCAGTTAGCCATTAAAAGGTATCAACCACTGAGGACTCTCAATTCTGAATATTTTTCTATCTACTGGCTAACACGGTACAAAGATATACATCTTTCCTGTATCAACATGAGGAGAACATAATTTTACCTCTATATAAGTCACTTGTGACGACCACACTTAGAATACTGTGTACAGTTCTGGTCTCCAGTGTATAAGAAAGACATAGCTGAACTGGAGCGGGTGCAGAGAAGAACGAACGAGGTTATTAGGGAACTAGGGGGTCTGCAATACCAAGATAGGTTATTACACTTGGGGTTATTTAGTTTGGAAAATCGAAGGCTTAGGGGTGATCTTATTACAATGTATAAATATATGCGGGACGATACAAAGACCTTTCTAATAATCTTTTTACTCTTAGACCTGTGACGGGGACAAGGGGGCATATTCTACGTCTGGAGGAAAGAAGGTTTAAGCATACTCACAGACGCGGATTCTTTACTGTAAGAGCAGTGAGACTATGGAACTCTCTGCCATATGATGTTGTAATGAGTGATTCCCTACTAAAATTTAAGAAGGGACACGATGCCTTTCTTGAAAAGTATAATATTACAGGGTATATACACTAGTTTCCCTAATATTGCATTGATCCAGGGAGCTAGCCTGATTGCCGTAGGTGGAGTCGGGAAGGAATTTTTTTCCCCAAAGTGAAGCCTTCTGTTTGCCACATGGGTTTTTTATTTTGCTTTCCTCTGTATCAACACGTTAGGGCAAGTTAGGATAGGATATGGGTTGAACTAGATGGACTTAAAGTCTTTCTTCAACCTTAATAACTATGTTACAATGTTACACATAGTGCTGCACAAAGGTTAATGGTGGCCCCATAAGATGCTCAATATTAATATATGCCCCATATAATGCTGATGCTGCGATTAAAAAAAAGCGTTGCCGGCCCTCTGCAGTGACTGTTCAGGCAGAGGGCTCGCACTAAACACGTCATCGTGCCCTCTGACCTGAATGTCACAGCCAGAGGACCCAAGAGACACAACGCAGTGGTGGAACTGGACAGGTGAATATGGCATGGCTGGCTCACCCTCCCCCAGTCCTATTCACCCTCCTGGCGTCTGCATATCAGGCTCTGCTACATCTCAGTCCCGGCGTCTGCATCTCCCTTCCAGTCTTCTTCCTGTGCTGGTCACATGGTACCGCTCATGAAAGTCATGAATATGGACGTGTCTCCACTCGCATAGGGGTGGAGAGCATATTCATGACTTTAATGAGCGGTACCATGTGACCAACACAGGAAGAAGACAGGAAGGGAGATGCAGACGTCAGGACTGAGATGTAGCAGGGCCTGATATGCAGACACCAGGAGGGTGAGTATCATGTCTCCTGCTCCCCGCCGCCTTTCTGGCGTATGACTCTTGTTTAAGTCGAGAGGACTTTCAGCCCAAAAAAGGGGCTGAAAAACTCGTCTTATACACGAGTATATACGGTATATGGCATAGCACTAGCATATACTAGATTTTGCCTGATCACTCATGAACAGGAGGTTTTTGATTACTTATGCACTTGCTCTGTTTCCTCATAATCTATAAGAAATTATTGTGACTAATTTGCCACACTAGTTGATTCATTTTCTGTCTTATCCCTGAAGTTATAACGTATACATGTACTTTTATATAGATTTGTATCCATTATAAATCAATTTCCACTTTATTTGAATATATCCTCTTGCAGGGCAGCAGTTTTCTATTAAACCTACCTCCCTTTTGCATTTTTTGACTACAACCACTAGATGGAACCGTAATAAACTTAATCATGTCTACACACAGAATGTTGACGTAATGTTTTATACAAATTGTCAAAAAACTACGTATATCTATTAAATTTATTTATAAATGGATTGTTTACCACTTTTTGTCTTTGCTGGGGTTTTCCCCTTTTCCTGTCTTTTATTTTAATGCTTTAACAATTTGCATAATAAAGATTAAATTATTTTTATTAATACTTTTGTATCTGGTTAGTTCGATTCGTGGTGGTATTCTAATTCAAAGTAAGTTTGGGAGGAGCCTTACTTATACAAATATACAGATTATTTGATACAACCTTTATGCAAGAAAGCTAAAAACAAGATAACCACACACAAAAAACCAACAACTAACCGTGTCACTTATAATGGCCCTACACTCGGGCCCTGAAAATTTCTACCTACCAGCGGAGGTTGGCACCCAAAACCCAATCGAGATTGGCGCCCCAGCTCCACGGTGGCTGACCCTGATACTCCTAAACAACCCTGGACTGGTGCAGCAAGCAGTCACTCATTTGACCAGGAAAGGAGAGTACAGGTGTCGCCGGTGTAGGTGGATTCATAGGCAACAATAGAAAAAGTGCAAACAAGTGCTAGGAACACAAGACAAAGTGACATGTGCAAACATATGAGTACCTGACTGTACCGTCCCTGTGACTGAAACCTTCCTGTCAGCGGAGGTTGGCACCCTACTGGTCAGCGGAATGGCGCCCCCGCTCCACGACGGCTATCCCTTCAGTCCCTGATGTGGCTAATCTTATACCAGATAGGGGTAGCATAATGTTAAATTAACAGAAGGTGCATTTTAACCCAATGGTCCATTTGTGGCTCATATGGAAAAAATTAATAAATCATATTGATAACAGTGAAGGTACTCAAGGTTAGTAGTTGATTAAGAAAACCTCAACACGTTTCTCCTAATCCGATCATCAGGAGGTAGTCAGATGCTGTGTGAAGAATGACCCAAATTATATATATATATATATATATATATATATATATATATATATATATATATATATATATTCAACAATCCCGAGGTTAGCCACTGAAAAGTAACCCCTCCTCCATGTTCAGTAGGTACTATTGACGAGATGTAGCCAAATGGGGCTAAAATATAGGCTAAAGCTTATAAATGGCTGTATGCTCCAGCTCTATAATCAGGAATAAGGTGATATGAGATGGATCAGCCTGTCCGTGATAGGTAGATGTAATTGTCGATCAAGCTTACGGCCAGCGTGCGTTCCACATGGAGCGCAAAATTAACTCGCAGCTGTTGTCTGACACTGCTATGATGCAATGGCGCTAGAAACACTTCCTGCTCCACTGTCCAAGATGAACCGCGCATGTCAGCAACACTATATATATGGGGGATTTTGGTCATTCTTCACACAGCATCTGACTACCTCCTGATGATCCGATTAGGAGAAACGCATTGAGGTTTTCATCAACTACTAACCTTGAGTACCTTTACTGTTATCAATATGATTAAGTTTTTCCATATGAGCCACAAATGGACCATTGGGTTAAAATGCACCTTCTGTTAATTTAACATTATGCTACCCCTATCTGGTATAAGATTAGCCACATCAGGGACTGAAGGGATGGACATCGTGGAGCGGGGGCGCCATTCCACTGACCAGTAGAGTGCCAACCTCCGCTGACAGGAAGGTTTCAGTCACAGAGACGGTACAGTCAGGTACTCATATGTTTGCACATGTCACTTTGTCTTGTGTTCCTAGCACTTGTTTGCACTTTTTCTATTGTTGCCTATGAATCCACCTACACCAGCGACACCTGTACTCTCCTTTCCTGGTCAAATGAGTGACTGCTTGCTGCACCAGTCCAGGGTTGTTTAGGAGTATCAGGGTCAGCCACCGTGGAGCGGGGGCGCCAATATCGATTAGGTTTAGGGTGCCAACCTCCGCTGGTAGGTAGAAATTATCAGGGCCCGAGTGTAGGGCCATTATAGGTGACACGGTTAGTTGTTGGTTTTTCTGTGTGGATGTCTTGTTTTTAGCTTTATTGATTAAAGGTTGTATCAAATCTGTATATTTGTATAAGCAAGGCTCCTCCCAAACTTACAATTGATTTTTGAGCTTACGCTGTTATTTGACTTTGATTTGGTATTCCAATTCATAACGAGTTTCTTCGTACCTTATGCCACAAATCTTACTCCATTCACCTCTTAATGAAGTAGCTGCCTCTGACTCCAAGTCAAGAACATAATTTAATGTGCAGCTGGGTACTGCAGAACATCTCCTACTCTTGAATAGGAGTCGTTTTGTCGTACCCTGCAGCGACTGCTACACATTGGAGTTTCACAGAGCACCTCCGCTCCATGGGTTTACATCTGGCCACTGCTGGAGCAAATAACAGCTGACCGGAGGTGGTGCTGGGTGTCAAATCCCTCAGGGTCAGATACTGATGATCCGTCCTCAGAGGTGGTCCAATCATGAGGACCTAACACAGGAAATTAAATGTAAATTCAATACCAAACAGAACATACTTATAAAAACAATTCCTTGTTCCTACCTGCCATAAAGTGTTTTTCTTTGGAGATTCGTCTTCATTTTGATCATCCATAACAGAAGTTGTCTAAGAAAAGAGAAGATAAATATTGTAAAAACTTGTATAACATAAAAAAAAACACCACACAACTAACATGCAAAATAAAAAATATATAACTGCACAGTTTTCACTTGAGAACAAAGATCTGTTGGAATCAAAATTAGGAAAGCAGAAGACAATCATGTTTCATAGTATGAAAAATACTAGTGATTTACTTCCATTTTTCTTACGTTTCCTTAGTACACAGTACCATAGATATGTGCAACCTGCTGGCTTGCTGCTATTAGAAGGAGATAATTTTATATTCAGCTCCTCTTCAAGCCAATGGAAGACATATACAGTTCATCTCTTAGGCCAGGATCACACATGCGAGGAATACGGCCGAGTCTGGCATGTTAATACCCGGCACTGCCTCCGGCACTTGGGAGCGGTGCGTGCGGCCGCATAGCAATACATGGAGCCGCATGCTCCGCTCCTGAGTGCCAGGTATTAACATGCGAGACTCAGCGGTGTTCCTCGCATGTGTGATCCCGGCCTTAAGGCTCCGTCTCACATAGCGAGATCGTTAGCGAAATCACTGAAGCGTCACCGATTTTGTGACACAACAGCGACCTCGCTACGTGTGACGCGTAGCGGCGACCAGGCCCCCGCTGCAATATCGCTGACCGTGCTCGAATGTCCTGGGCCATTTTTTGATCACTGGTGTCCCGCTGGCCTGCATGCATCGCTGTGTTTGACGCCATAACAACAACAAGCAACACAGTAGATCAAATTTCACCATTTAATGAGCAGGGTGGTCTAACGACCGACTTTCGGCAGCCTACATCCAGCTTTAGTGGTGGCAAGAGCATGTTCACAAGCAAATGAATGAAAAAATAGAATAATGGAGATCCACTTCCAACTAAATTAAACAGTGAAACATCTCAAAATCATTCACATTGCTAGTTTTCAAAAAAAAAAATAAAAATTTATCGCTGGAATGAGAAGTATAAGGCTGTGTGCACACGCTGCGGATTCCGCTGCGTTTCCGCAGCGGTTTTGACCGCTGCGGACACGCAGCAGTTTTAGCTGCGGTGTACAGTACCATTCATTTGAATGGGAAAACAAAAAACGCTGTGCCGACGCTGCGGAAAAAACCGCGCGGATTTGCTGCGGTTTTGAATCCGCAGAAAGAATTGCATGTCAATTCTTTCTGCGGAAACCGCTGCGGGTTCCTATCTCCACCATTGTGGAGATAGTGAATCCGCAGGACCAAACCGCAGGCAAAACCGCAGATAATCCGCAGGTCTTTGGACCTGCGTATTATCTGCGGTTTTTGCAAAATCCGTGCGGATTAATCCGCAGCGGAATCCGCAGCGTGTGAACGTGGCCTTAAAAGGGTATTCTGTTGTTACAACATTAAGGTATAGGGCCATTACATGCAGCCATCAGGACTCCAGATGTGTCCCCTCTGGCACTTCAGTCACTTGCTGTCTCCATAGAAATGAATGCAATATTCTGCGATTCCACTGCCCATCTGATGCCATTCTATCATTGTGGTACCAGAAAACATGGCAGATCCTACTGATATAGCAGCAACCCCAAGATCTGGAAAACTGAGTTAAAATTAATGTTCCCTTTTTTGGGAATTCAAGGACCATTATTTTATAGTACAATAGTGTAGTTATGCCGCAGAATAATGTGATGGTGCAGCCCATACATCGAACGGCCGGCTTTAGATACAAGACTTCAGTTGTAAATGGATCACATACTGGCATCCTTGAGAATCTCTGGAGAGAGACAGAAGCACACACAAAATAGCGCACTACCGTCTGGAAAAGGAGAAGTATAAGCGATGGCAGCGCCCAACTGAAGGTGTTGTGTTCAAAAAAGGAGAAATTAAGGAGTTTTTTTATTGAATAAAAATATAAAAAAACTTTATTAACACAATCAAGTTAAAAAAGACAAATATGAAAATTCAAAAATGTGCAAGGAAGGACACCAAAAAGTGAGGTAATAACATCAGGAACAATGAAACCGGATGGTTTAAATGACTCCTTGAATTTTGCACATTTTCTCTGAAAAACTGAATTCTGAGTAATAACTGACTATTCCCTCTATTTGTATCTTTTTAACTGGTTGTGTGTTTTTCTTGTTTTCAATTTATATTTTGATTTTTCTTTTGTATAGTTTGTATCCTTTGGCTTCACTCTCCTGCTGTACCTGGATACAACCATATGTCCATATCTTTGGCCTCTATGACAAAATGTTTGGTAAAGACCTCCCGAAGAATTCATTTAAACATAGGATCCTAATGAATACTAGAAGATAACTGCAAAATTGTAGGGATGTTAAAATTGGGGACTTTTGTTTGCTGACTAATTTCTATGTTGCTGCTGTATATGATGGAGGTTTTCCTCTTTTATATGCAATGTGTATTTCTCTTTTGCTGCTGGGGTGGTCTGCTTGCCGTTTATTTCTGCCCCACGTCATCCAGCATCTTGGCGTCGCTGGCGCGCGACTGGGAGTCATGACAACCTCCTGGCTCCTGCTTGCGCGCGGTGATGTCTGACCGGGTCACGTGGCTTCGGTGCGGGCGGCCGCAGGCATTGGGTACACACAACCCAACAGCGGCCGATCACATGATATACACGCGATCGGTTACCACGGATACATAAGGTCCTGCAAGAGACTTTTTCACACACCTTCCATTGGGAAAGCACGGCAAATATGCACCAAAACGCGCGTCGGGGTGCGTCCAGTGGGGTACTTCAGTATTGGGTAAGATTGCCTTAAACTGAACTAGCCTATGAAAGGATCATATATGTAATAATTCTATGGGATGGATTTTTTTATGTTGACCTTGTACACATGAATTATACTGAGGATTGTATGGAACCTCAGTTTATGTCCTGACAGCTGTGGGCATGCTCATACTGATTAATCCGTGGGGGGTTTCATCTTTCCCATTAATGTTCTGTGTACTGACAGCGGTTTTGTAACTGCACATAATACTGAGTGTGATCTCACTGTTTGGAGTTCTTCCTTGCACATTTTTTAATTTTTATTTTTGTCTATTTTAACTTGAATTGAGTCAATAAAAATGTTGATATTTTTATACATAAAAAAACTCCTTTATTTCCCCTTTTTTGAGTGCAATTATCATGGAGTGGTATTTAAGTGGATAAGTGAATTTTGCTTTGGTACTTAATATGAGTCTGGGTATTTTTGCATTGAGTGAAGGTGTTGTGTGCAGGCACAACACCTATGAAGGCATGGAAAGCAGCTGCTGCCCTGTGTCTGGACGAAAGGGTTCTTCCAGAGGTGTAATGTTGAAAATGGATGCTGGCACATTTAGGGAGACTGCACTACAGGAATAAAGAGCCTTGAGATTCCAAAATATTTATTCAAAAGCATTTCTGTGCTGGACTGGTGCTTTTCTCAATGTATAAAAACCAAGCGCACCTGTCTAAACGTACCAATATATCGGCAGCCTTGAAATATCATGAGTGAGTGGTATAGCCACTTGGGATGGCATCCAGCAATGCAGGTGAGCAGCACGCACAGTACCGCCTCATGTGCTTCCATGTTAAATACAATGAAAATCAGGAACCGTGGTCACAGCAAATATCAATGCAGATGAGCAGCACGCACAGTACCGCCTCATGTGCTTCCATGTTAAATACAATGAAAATCAGGAACCGTGGTCACAGCAAATATAAACATCTACTAATCCTCAATGTTCGCAGTCATGAAAACGCAACTGGTGCCCATTGGTGCTTATTCACACATCATGGAATTGCTGCAGTGATTTTGCAAAAAAGAAAAAAAAAAAAAATCATGGCACATAACTGTAAGGCTATGTGCACGCGTTGCGGATTTGGTGGGTTTCCGCAGCGTTTTTGGATGCGCAGAATTGCATCAAATCCGCAGTCTAGTACAGTACCATTGATAGTAAATGGGAATTTGAGAATCGCTGTGCACATGCTGCGGAAAAATCCGTGCGGATTTGCAGCGTTGCTTTTTTTTTTTTTTTGCAGTCAATTGTTTGTGCGAATCAGCAGCGTTTCTGCATCCATTGACTTACATTGAGAAAGACAAATCCGCACATCAAAAAATGCATGACAATCCACAACAAATAGAAATCCGCATCAATTCCACATGAAATCCGCAATCATTTTTACCTGCATTTTCTGCCAAGAGATGCAGATTCTGTGCGGAAAATTCCGCAGGCAAATCTGCAACGTGTGTACATACCCTTAGACGCTCCAAGTGAGGAAGGAAGATTCTCATTTGCCACTTCTTAGGTTAGTGCAATAAATATGGACAGCAAGCTGTCCAAAGCACACATTATAGAGGTTTCAAGCATCATAGATGATAGCTTAACGGCAGTCAATTATGTACTGTACAGTTGGGCCATATTAGATGGCCTTTTAATCCAAATTTAAAAAAAAAAAAAAAAAAAACTTCTTGCATAAAAGTCCACAAAAAATGTTAAGATTTTTTTTTATATCCTAGCCATAGCAGAAACAAACAGGGCAGGAACCATAACGCCAACACTCCCGTCTCCTCCCACCAGCTAAGAATCAATTGTAAATTATGAAAGAGTCTAAAGAGAGGAAAACTGGTGAAAATACAGTAATTCTATATGCACAGTATATACACACAATAGATAATTCTGAAAGGTTGTACAGTTACCCTTCAGGCTTCACACATGGTAGAAAATATCAACCATGGGTTTGGTTACAAATTTACAACAAAATGCGCAGGTAAGGCCCGTTTCACATTTCCGTTTTTTGACGTCAGTCAAAATACGTCACTTTTAGAAAAAACGGATCCGCCCCTTTTTTGGCGGATCCGTTTTTTCCCCCATAGACTTACATTAGCGGAGGATTTTGACTGACGGTCGTCCGTCTCACCCGTTTGACGGATCTGTCAGAATTTTAGCGGCTCCCGGGCACAGGAGACGGACTCAAACATTTTTTCAGAGCAACGGTCCGCTATTTTGGATTGCGCATGCCCGGCAGATTTGCTCTGGCAGGAAGTTTAACCCTGAATAGCGTTCCGGACAAGCAGATAAAACAAAAAATCTGTCTCTCTCTCAGGCCGCGGTTGCTTTAAATTTCACCCTCTTGCCGGCTGCAGCGGATCCGTATACATAACGGATCCAGTGGCATCAGTTTGGCCCATGACAGAGACTGATCAGTTTTTTAACCGCCTGGCGGATTTTCAATGACCTTGAAAGACGGAAATGTGAAACAGGCCTAACACGTGGAATTTGTTGCAGCTTTCTGCCTGTTCCACGTTGTAAGCATTGAATAGGGTGAAAAATCACAATGAAATTCTGCATAAGTTTGCTACAGATATGAAACCCACACCATGCGTGTGAATGTTTTACCGCAACATGTGACTGGGATTTTTACAAAACCCATTTACTTGTATTGTACTCTAAATTGCTGGGAATTGGAAGTGCGGAATCCGCAAAGAAAACATCAACTTGGCCTTAAAGCCAAAGGTGAAATGTAGAAAGATATTATTTAGGAATAGCTGCTGAACACAACAAACTGATCACACAAGGTATAAAGCGATCATCTCTACACTACAGTATTAATGAGAAAATGCCATTGCTGTGTGAAAGGATGAGAGCCGATGCTGCATGGGTGAGGAGCACATAACGGATGACATTGCAAGGCATGCACTGTCTGTAGCCTCCCATGGATGAATGGAAGTGTGTGGACACGTTGGACCTGAATGCCAGGAGAATGCAAACAAGGAATTTAAAGGGAGTACAAGTCACCTCTACAGAGAAGTGTAAAATCCAAGGCCACACACAAACCCAGTATAGCCAATGGTCAGCATGGAAAAAAATAATCTTACAAAGTACCATTCTAGAATAACACAACAGAAAGACAGTTTCCGCATCTATCCAACAGGTGAACACGACTGGCCTGTCTTTAAATACAGCCAACTGACTGTGGTGGTCTCACTCATGGACATTATATAGAAGCCAAAGGACACAGCCGGTGGTCACCATCTTGGTAAAATGCTACAGAATCCGGTTATTGCACGTAAAGAAAGCGATAGATAGCTGTAGGCTCAATTCACACTACGGTTACTGCTTCTATGGATAATGAAGCAATCCCAGTTATGCTAGTACATAGACACATTGCAGCTGCTGGTGTCGGGCAATACAGTTACTGACTGCACTTTTTTTTTTTTTAACAGACGAAAGATGTAAAAAACGTGTTTCACAGGGGATGCTTTACGAACAAAGGCTAGAGGATAACCGCTTCAACTACCCAAGAGAACAGCACCGAGGAAGAACAAAGGGCAATCTGATAGGCAACCTCATGGGTGAAAGAATAGCCTTTAATATCTGTCCACCACATGTAGCCGGAATTGGCGCTGATAATCACTACTAAGATACGTGCCATCGGGAAGCTAAGAAGGTGGTACAAAGTCAGTATAACATGATATTGGAGCCAAAACAATAGACCATAGTTCATTCTAAAAGAAATGAGTTCTCGTTCTTCTCATGCAGAGAACTTAAAAGGCATGCCATTCTTTTTGTTAAAAAGGAAAATAAATACCATGCTCTATGGGTTTCACATTTACACGAACACACCAAATTACATACCAAACAAAAGTCATGCAAAATGAATTTACTGTTCAGAACTTCATGTCAAAACATAAAAAAAGTGATGGGTCGTGCATAGACAGAGCATACACATAACAGTACAAGAAAGAAGAAAGGCACCTGGAGACATCTGACACTGGGCATGCTCTGCAGGCATCTCAGTGCGCACATGCTCTCTACCAGGTTGGAGCAGCCTAGCCACAAAGACCTTGGCACAGAACACTGCAGGGTGACAAAAAGGAAGGAGAAAAGAAGCCGTTAGATGCCACAAAAAATTTTCAGGCAGGCAACTTATGAGAATATTAAATGTATGTAAGAATGGACGAGCAATGCATGCATTCACACTAACAGAAACGAGCTGTAACATACATCTATTAATACTCTGCCATCACCAGATCTAAATTCACAGAAAAAGATTTATAAATTCAGGGAAACTGAAGTCTACAAATCTAAACTGCACTGAGAAGTTGTCCACTAGGTTAGTGGTCTTAATAAAAGAAAAAATGGCCAGTGTATATATTAAATGATGAAAATGAGTATTTGTCACAGGAGATCGAGGTGAAATAAAACCTTCTTAAAGAGATTTGTTTGGATAAGTTTCATTGTACTTTAAGGGGTTTGGCCTCTCCCTGGTTTTGTCTTATAAATACAGATTTATAACACTGACTCGTGTCACACGTCAGGGATTGTCCTTGCACGCAGACAGGCCAAATTTCATCTGTGTTTTCGGGCAGAGTTTGGGAAGTGTGTTGGTGAAACACTTGGTAAAAACCAAGTTATTCTCGAATTTGTAAAAAAAAGAAAAAAAAAACTGATGGAGGTTTTCTCCAGCTTCTCCTATCCGTTTTCACAGATCCATAATCATGCATTAGTGACCATTATCTGATACTCCGATCCCCATCAGACAAGCATACGTGCTTTTCCGTGGATCATTTGGCCGAGGAAGGAAGAAAAGAATAGTTGGACATGTGAAGCACCCATAGACTATTATAGCCAAACACGGACAGAACTCATGAGAAAAGGACGACGCGTGAGGGAGCCTTTAGGCTCATTTCATCATGGTGGTGGTTTTATAGCCAAATATCTATAGAGAAATATGGGGCATCGTGTACTAATGAGGAGAGATATAGAGATAGCTATAGATATCTATCTATACACACACACTTATCAAAGGCTTTTCAACAAAAACTCAAAAATACCAGTGAGGATACCTGCGTAAAATGTGGGACAATGCTGCCACTAAAACACTTGTGAAGCCATAACAAGCATTTTTAACCTCCAGAGGTTTTTTAGTTTACATGGTTTTTAACACTATTCAAAAAGACCAATATGTGACAGAATCTTAGGGTGGGTTTCCACTTGCCGCCCTATGGCCATTACCTGACCTATTTGGAAAGGCATGTATGTGCTCATGCGCATAAAACGATAGTAAAAACGAGAACCATTGTTCTCGGCAGCACCTGACCAATTGGACATTGACTGCTGAGGACAATGATACGTAAGCAAGATTAAAATTCATTTCACCCAACTAAGGAGTGTTTTACTCGGTCGCCTGGACTGGCTGCCTGCTTATTCAGGCTGATTAATGGAAAGCAAGCAATCATAGGTTCACTTGTTCCCAATAATCAGAGGGGGTACATCCATGTGCTTAAGGCCTCGTGTACACAATTGTGAAAATCAGACATGCAATACGTCATTTTGACAGACACCACCAGTCCCCATGTTATTCAATGAGGCCATGCACATGTCCAGTTTTTTTCCAGACCACGTAGTCAGGGGGAAAAATTTGAAAAGAAGAAAAATAGAAGAATCGGAGAAACGCGCGTTGGGGTGGGAGACAGCAAAACTTGGCTCAAACCGAGGTATCATTTAGTATGCACTTTATTCAATGTGGTTCTTACCTGCACTGTCATACTTTACATGCGATGCTACGAGTTACTATATCACTGTATTCATTGCTCTTTAGACAGCAACAACAGTCTTTTTTCCATGCACTGTGGCACTTTAGGACCATTTAGTCAGCACTAGTCTATGAATATATTTTTGGTTGTATTTGTTGTATTCCAGACATATAGCAATAGTAGACTATGCACTGTGGCACTTTGTGACTACTTGATTAATCCTCTCTGTCTATATGAATATTACCATACCTTCATTCTAATGTGATTGGCAGTTTCTTCTTTTTTGTATAGTCGCATGCACTTTTGCTTGCATGGTACAACAGGCACTTTAGCCTAGGATTGAAAAATATTGTGCAATATATATCTATTCATGTGGCCAAATATGCAGGTGATTGTAACCACTTTAGCTTAAACTTTATATTCTACCTATAAAAAGGATGCAAGTCAATTTTCTCTGTTCCTGTAGTCTGACATGAGGCATCAATTTTATTTTTTATCTTTGACGTAAATGTATTAATAAATGTTGCTAGTTATTAATTACATATAGGCTGATCATGCTACTCTCATGTTTCTTTCTGGACTATCTAGAGAGGAGGTCTAGTAGTTCCCTTGGGGAATAATCTATATACAAATACCATATGTTATGCCCATCTTTGCGTCAGTGATGTTCTGTTTGCGACGGTTAATGTTACATAGTACTTTATAAAACAAAACCAAAAATCAATAAAAATTATATGATTAAAAGGAAAAAAAGACGGACACTGACGGATCAAAGGCCAGAGAGAGTCCACAGTGCCTTCATCTGCCTCATTATAGGGAATCTTTTACCAGAGGTTCCATCTGAACCACATATTTCAGAGCCAAGCCTTACTACAATCTTTGGGAGGCAGAATGGAAAAATCAACAGCATATGAAGAATTTTATTTATTTATTTTTTTTACGCCGTTCCTCATGCAGTATACGTAATTAGGCAACTTTATTCCTCAAGTTGGTGCAATTACAACGATACTAGATTTATATCTTTGTTATGTTTGGCTGCTGTCACACTCTAAAAGAAGCTTTTGATTGCAAAATAAAGTTTTTGCATCACCACATTGAGAGCTATCATTTTTTCGACTTTTATGCCAAGAGAATCATGTGAGGGCTTGTTTTTTGTGGGACTAGTTAGCATTTTTATTGGTAACATTTTCGGTCACATGACATTTTTTCATCGTTTTCTATTATGATTTTTGGGAGACAGAATGAAAAAAACTAGCAATTCAAGAACCTTCTTTTTGCTTGGCTTTGTGGGTGGGGTTCTGCTTGAGGGGGAGGGGGTGTTTATGGCATTTCCCATGTGATAAGTGATTACAGCGAAATCTCATTTATATAATTTTTAGTGCTCCTGGCAGAGATAGAGTGGGCACCGTTTCTGTGCCGCGCACAATTACCATGACGTATCTATACGTCAAAGGTTGTGAATAGGTTAATGAGTTTGACTCCAGCACACCAGTGTGAAAACCTGCAGGTCTTAATGAATCAGGGCCATAATGTTTGCTCCTCTGACAATCTATGAACTAATGCAGACTTTTCAGGAACTATCAGACACATTAGCTCCTCTCTATATTAGTTATGATGAGCTAGAAGAGTATAACAGTCAGGTATTACCAGAGTCAGTACAGTCCGCTTCATAGACAGCAGCAGCAAGTCCTAAAGGAGAACAAACAAGCTGTGCTACGTACAGGTACGTAAGTGTAAGAACTACAAATACTTCACAATTATTTGACAATGTCTCTCCCATGTGTTGCCCATAGAGAAGAGCGACTTTGAATTTTTTAGGGTCGAGTCGGGTTTCATGAAACCCGACTTTCTCAAAAGTCGAGTCGAACGAAATCGGCCGACTATAGGGAAAAGTCGTGAAACACGAAACCCAATACAAGTCAATGGGGAGAAAAGTCGGCAGTGAGTGGAGGACTGTAAACACACCTGGCATGAATTTTAACCCTAGAGGCGGCGAAATCTCTCTCTTCTCTCTCCCACTCCGGCTACGCTTCTCTCATTGGCTGAAAAAAGTCACGCGCAAGCATTCGGCGAAACCTGACTTTGGCGCTTGGGTTGCCGACCGCATGGCCAACTTCACACTGTGGTCGGGTTTCGTTTCATGAAACCAGACTTTGGCGAAAGTCGTCGACTTTTGAATCTGACCGACCTGTTTCGTTCAACTCTAGCTGCCCAAATAATTTGTGCCAACATCCCAGCAATGTCACCGCTTTAGATCAAATATATTTTATATAGAACCTGTATGGTGGCAGTTTTAGTCATTGTGGTTCTGTATCAATGCCACTTGTTAAAAATGGGAACATTGGATATTAAAATGTCATCACGTCCATGCCATCAGGTTTCATAATCCTGTTCACAGCAATAACATTTTGCAAAAAAGTATTTTTAGTTGTTTTATTAATGGAATATATTTTACACAACTTGTCCTATATGAGTTATCGTAGAGTATATCTTGTTGGTTATGGTCTCCATATAAAGTTATGCTTTCTTCATTTTTGTTTTCCATGTTAACATTAATTCAGATGCCATAACACCTAAAACAAAAGATATTAAGGGTGTTAAAGGTTTTTGCCGTATAAACTGATAGCAGCATGATATAGGAGTTGAGAGCTTGATTCCAGCAATGTGTGACTTACTAGGCTGTGCTGTTGCTTCAATAAAATCAGCAGATGATCACTGCCGGACTGGGGGTTTAGTATCTTGGGGCTCATGCAGATATCTGAGTAAATCGGTCAGACGCTGCACCGCATGGCACAGTCTGATCGCGGGTCTCCAGAACGGATTATCATGTATTTATAGGAGGTTGTAACACTAGGGTCATGGCCAGCCCATGAACTGCAGTCCGAGATTGGACAGATTTGCACAGACTTTATTTAGTACAACCAATATGCAAAACACCATAAAAATTATTGAGAGGTGTTGCTCCAAGGGTAATTATGCAGAGTAGCCTAAAGACACCCCTCCAAAAACAGAATCCTGTCAGGAACACCCCCCTTAGTAGAGACAATAAAAGTAGCATACTGGGTGCTCAAAATAAAAAGTGCCAATATCTATGGAACCATATGGCTGATTTAAAAAAAAAAAAAAAGTATGCTCAGGGGAGCAGCAGGAATAAAATGAGAGCACTGGCTACATTTTACCTAGTGAAAGGTCCTCCTAGATATAATTACAACACAAAGATTCCATAGTAACATCAATATGGCAGTCTCTTCATTAAATGGCATTCTAGGGCTAAAAATAGAGATGAACATGACATTCTGGGATCCTTGCTGTTATAGGTCTGCTCATGGAGCCACTGATCACCACATTACATGGTAATCGGGGCATGGCTCTTAGGCCTGTTTCACACTTCCGTTTTCAGGCGTCAGTCACAATCCGCCGTTTGGGAGAAAAACGGATCTGACGGATTTGCCTGGCGGATCCGTTTTTTCCCCCATAGACTTGTATTGGCGGCGGATTGTGACGGATGGCCTTCCGTTGTGTCCGTCGCACAGCGGATTCGTCATAAAATTGGGTTCCGTCTGGAAAAAACGTCCATAGGAACGTTTTTTGTCTGCGTCGAAAAGGCGTACCGTGACGGATCCGTCGCCTGGCAGAATGGACGCCTATGGGCGACGTATCCGTCCCCGTCCATCAAATGACAGTCAGTTGACGGATTCTGTTTCTTTAAACTGAGCACGCCCAGAAGATTTTCCTTTGATGAAATTTAACCCCAAAACCCATTCTGGGACAAATATTCATTCTCTCTCTCAGAATCTGTCCCTTTAAAATTCCACCAACTACTGCTTCAACGGATCCGTCAAAAAGCGGATCCGGTGCATCAGTTGTTTGCAAACTGCAACGGATCCGTCTTTGACGGATTTTGACTGACACCTGAAAACGGAAGTCTGAAACAGGCCTTAGGCACCCATCAGGTGATTGATGTCTGATCATGCCTATTAGAATACCGGTCACCATACATTTGGGTATTTCCACACAGCATCACAAACAGGTAACTGAACGCTTACTATAGCACACTGTGCTGTCTACAAGTATGAAGGACCCTCCTGTCTTCACCAAAAAAAGGCAGGGCATCTACTTTAGAGCCGCACATGACACAAACATTGGGCTTATTCTGTGGAGCTGTGAAAAACAGGATATTTCAGAATAAGGCCTGCTAAAGACCACAACTAAAACATCTCCCTACTGTATCCTCACCCATCCCTTGTAGATTGAACCCTGCAAAGGAATACGTGGATTTCGTCCGCGCTGCCCAAATAATGAAATTACAGAACGTTAATAAAGTTTGACAGTGGTTTATTCTACACGTTTCAAGGTTTTTTTACAACCTCTTCTTCAGGAAATACCACATGGTATTTAAGCCTATTAATATCAGCCCGCAGCAGTCTGCATAGCCTTTACTGGTTATTAAAAACTAGATGGTGGCCGGATTCTAACGCATCGGGTATTCTAGAATATGTATGTAGTTATTTATGAAGATTTAAGACGCGGGATTTCCGTTACAAACAGAGAGACAGACAGAATTAGACGATTAGGCCGGCATCACACACAACGTAGAAAAATACAGACCGTATTGTACGTCCGTAATACACATAAATGGTCCCTAAATAGTGCTCCGTATGTCATCCGTTGTCAGGGTGTGGCCGCGTATTTTTCCCATGTAAGCATCCGTATGCCGAGAATTTCTTGCAGGCTTGCAAAATGGACATATAATGGAGCCCTATGACAGGTATTCAAACACAAACAAAAGGATATATACACATAGAATGCATATATATATATATATATATATATATATACATACATATATATATATATATACACACATACATATATACACACATACATATACATACACACACACATAGTGTTCCAAATTATTATGCAAAAAATATTTCCTCATATTTTCTCTAAATTACCTATATGAATTGCAGTCAGTGTTATTTTCCAGTCATCTAATATTCTAGTATAATTGCAATGTTTTTGAACTAACTGCCAATGAAAAAGTATATTTTTAAAAATAAGAAACACTCAAAATGCATGTTCCAAATTATTATGCACAGCAGAGTTTTCAACCTTTTTATTTTGAACAAAAAAATGGTCAATTGTGAAATTATAAGCATTATCAGCTTATTACAAAATGAAATCAAACAGTTTTCAAGTCAAACCTTTATTCTAGGTGATGTTACATTTGCACATAGGACCCCTTGTTCGAAAGAAGCTTCTGAACTCTCTCGTCCATTGAATTTGTCAGTTTTTGGATGGTTTGTTATTCAATTGTTTTGCATGTGGACAGAATACCCTCCCAGAGCTGTTGCTTAGATGTGAACTGCCTCCCGCCATCATAGACACTCCTTTTGATGATGCTCCAGAGGTTCTCAATGGGGTTGAGGTCAGGGGAAGATGGTGGCCACACCATAAGTTTGTCCTCTTATGCCCATAGCAGCCAGAGATGCAGATGTGTTATTTGCAGCATGAGACGGTGCATTATCATGCATGAAAATGATCTTGCTGCGGAAAGCACGGTTCTTCCTCTTGAACCATGGCAGGAAGTGCTGTTTTAGAAACGCCACATAGATTATGGAGTTCATCTTTACCCCTTCAGGGATCCTAAAGGGGCCGACAATCTCTCTCCCCATGATTCCAGCCCAAAACATTACTCCACCTCCTCCTTGTTGGCGCCTTAGCCATGTTTTCATGGGGTCTCCATCAACCAGCCATCCTCCACTCCATCCATCTGGACCATCGAGCGTTGCACGGCACTCATCGGTGGACAAAAGTTTGGAAGTCAGTCTACATGTATCGTTTGGCCCACTGGAGCCGTTCCTGCTTGTGTGCAGCGGATAGAGGTGGTCGACAGGATGGCTTACGCACAGCTGCAAACCTCTGAAGGACCCTGCATCTTGTTGTTCGGGGGACGGTGGAGGCACGAGCAGCTTCAAAAACTTGTCTGCTGCTATGACATGGCATTTTTGCAGCTGCTCTTTTAACCTGACGCAATTGCCTGTTGGAAAGAGTCCTCAATTTTTCCTTATCAGCACGCACACGTGTGTGCTGGGAATCAGCTACATACTTCTTGATTGTGCGATGATCACGATGAAGTGTCTTGGCAATGTTGATTGTAGTCATGCCTTGACCTAAATACGCCACAATTTGTTGCTTCTCAGCAGCCGACACATCCTTTTTCTTTCCCATCTTGGCAAAAAATGTAGGCTGCTTAGTAATGTGGAACAGCCTTCTTAAGTAGTCTTGCCTTTATTTGGACACACCTGCCAAACTAATTTGCACAGTTATCTGCAAATGCTTTCAGTGATAAGAGCCCTGACACACATCACCATCAATGAGTTTAAATGACAAACAAAAAAATTCTAACCTTATCACTCCTAAACTCTTTTTGCATAATAATTTGGAACACAGTTTATATCTATAATATAATGGGCTAAGCGTCACTCTGTCTGAAGCCTCTATAGACTGCACAAGCGCGACGCGCCTGCGCAGTCTCGACTCAGAGTGACGCAGACCCCCAGGAGATCGCGGTAATGCGTAAGCACTGAATGCATACCGCGATCTCCACAAACCTTACCAAACTCGGTGAGGCTGTTGCCGGCGGGGTCTTGCGTCTTCAGGTGTCTGGAGTGGGCGTGTTGTAGCACCGAAATTGGCGCTTGCGCAGTCCGTGCTTACCGCCGCCATTTTGTTGAACACACTGCAGTGTGTCTTCAAGAACATGGCGGCGGAAAGTGAGGACTGCGCAGGTGCCAAGTCAGGCACCACAACACGCCCAGAAGAGGACAGTGCTGGACACAGGGAAGAAAGGTGAGCATAATTTTTTTTTTTTTTTTTCTTTTTTTTTTATAATGTGTGCAGTTTAATAAGGGTGAGGGGGACCATTCATATCAGGATTGGGGGGTGATGGGGACCATGCATACCAGGAAAGGGGGGGTGAGGGGACTATGCATACCAGGATAGGGGGGTGAGGGGATCATGCATACTAGGATTGGGGGGTGAGAGGACCATGCATACCAGGATAGAGGGGTGAGAGGACCATGCATACCAGGATAGGGGGGTGAGAGGACCATGCATACCAGGATAGGGGGGTGAGAGGACCATGCATACCAGGATAGGGGGTGAGGGGACCATACATACCAGGATAGGGGGGTGAGGGGACCATGCATATCACGAAAGGGATGAGGGGGTGCCATGCATACCAGGATTGGGGGGTGAGGAAACCATGAATACCAGTATATGGATAAGGGGGTACCATGCATACCAGGATTGGTGGGTGAGGGTACCATACATACCAGGATAGGAGACCATATACCAATAAAAATGCCCGCCACCCGGGCGTAGAACGGGTTCATAGCGAAAATTATATATATATATATATATATATATATATATATATTTATTAATTATACACACACACAGTGGGGAAAAAAGTATTTAGTCAGTCAGCAATAGTGCAAGTTCCACCACTTAAAAAGATAAGAGGCGTCTAATTTACATCATAGGTAGACCTCAACTATGGGAGACAAACTGAGAAAAAAAAATCCAGAAAATCACATTGTCTGTTTTTTTTTCATTTTATTTGCATATTATGGTGGAAAATAAGTATTTGGTCAGAAACAAGCAATCAAGATTTCTGGCTCTCACAGACCTGTAACTTCTTCTTTAAGAGTCTCCTCTTTCCTCCACTCATTACCTGTAGTAATGGCACCTGTTTAAACTTGTTATCAGTATAAAAAGACACCTGTGCACACCTTCAGTCTGACTCCAAACTCCACTATGGTGAAGACCAAAGAGCTGTCAAAGGACACCAGAAACAAAATTGTAGCCCTGCACCAGGCTGGGAAGACTGAATCTGCAATAGCCAACCAGCTTGGAGTGAAGAAATCAACTGTGGGAGCAATAATTAGAAAATGGAAGACATACAAGACCACTGATAATCTCCCTCGATCTGGTGCGCCACGCAAAATCCCACCCCGTGGGGTCAGAATGATCACAAGAACGGTGAGCAAAAATCCCAGAACCAAGCGGGGGGACCTAGTGAATGAACTGCAGAGAGCTGGGACCAATGTAACAAGGCCTACCATAAGTAACACACTACGCCACCATGGACTCAGATCCTGCAGTGCCAGACGTGTCCCACTGCTTAAGCCTGTACATGTCCGGGCCCGTCTGAAGTTTGCTAGAGAGCATTTGGATGATCCAGAGGAGTTTTGGGAGAATGTCCTATGGTCTGATGAAACCAAACTGGAACTGTTTGGTAGAAACACAACTTGTCGTGTTTGGAGGAAAAAGAATACCGAGTTGCATCCATCAAACACCATACCTACTGTAAAGCATGGTGGTGGAAACATCATGCTTTGGGGCTGTTTCTCTACAAAGGGGCCAGGACAACTGATCCGGGTACATGAAAGAATGAATGGGGCCATGTATCGTGAGATTTTGAGTGCAAACCTCCTTCCATCAGCAAGGGCATTGAAGATGAAACGTGGCTGGGTCTTTCAACATGACAATGATCCAAAGCACACCGCCAGGGCAACGAAGGAGTGGCTTCGTAAGAAGCATTTCAAGGTCCTGGAGTGGCCTAGCCAGTCTCCAGATCTCAACCCTATAGAAAACCTTTGGAGGGAGTTGAAAGTCCGTGTTGCCAAGCAAAAAGCCAAAAACATCACTGCTCTAGAGGAGATCTGCATGGAGGAATGGGCCAACATACCAACAGCAGTGTGTGGCAACCTTGTGAAGACTTACAGAAAACGTTTGACCTCTGTCATTGCCAACAAAGGACATATCACAAAGTATTGAGATGAAATTTTGTTTCTGACCAAATACTTATTTTCCACCATAATATGCAAATAAAATGAAAAAAAAACAGACAATGTGATTTTCTGGATTTTTTTTTCTCAGTTTGTCTCCCATAGTTGAGGTCTACCTATGATGTAAATTACAGACGCCTCTCATCTTTTTAAGTGGTGGAACTTGCACTATTGCTGACTGACTAAATACTTTTTTTCCCCCAATAAATAAATAAATATATATATATATTTTCGCTATGAACCCGTTCTACGCCCGGGTGGCGGGCATTTTTATTGGTATATGGTCTCCTATCCTGGTATGTATGGTACCCTAACCCACCAATCCTGGTATGCATGGTACCCCCTTATCGATATTTTTTTTTTTCATATTCTATGTGTCTATATCTATTCTTTCCTTTCTTTATTAAACCTGTCAGTGTGATTTTATTGTATCGCGCACTGAATTGCCGGCTTTTCTAAAGGACACCGGGTGCGTATTTCTCGCAAGTCACACATCTGGTCCGTGTGTAATGCGTTTTTTTTGCACACCCATAGACTTGCATTGGCGTACTACGGTAGACATGCTGCGATTGTCTCGGCCCGTAAAAAATATGCGAGAAAAATACGGCTGATGGGAGCTACCCCATAGAGAATCATTGGTCCGCGTGCAATGCGTTTTTTAACGCCTCTCGCTCGTCCGTATTTCGCTTTAGTGTGACATCGGCCTTATATAGTAGATATTTATGCAGACTTTTTAGATTTTTTCTACAATTCTTGTTTTTAACGACATTTTCTGGCTTATCTGTTTCCAATGGCACCTGAGGGGATGCTATGGTTACGCTGGTCAGCTGTAATGATCTATTGCCTGTCCCTGTGAGAAACTATTTTCTGAGGTATTAAAACCTCTTTATTTACACTTCTCAGTTTATGTCATTTGTGAGAAACTCTCCTCTAATCCGAGGATATAACTGCATGGGACATTGGTCGTCATGGTAATGCAGCTCCTACCTACCAATAGCGTTTTTTCATCTATGTAATTTTGCTTCGGGACGCCTACATACACCTTCCTTAGGGTTGCCCCGTGCTAACCGGAGGGGGGGGGGGGTTGCCGTTTTTTGTCTATGCTATCACTTGGCACATCTATGCTAAAGGTCCTGTCATTTAGCGCTGTGGGCGTCATCTTTTTTCCTATTGGTGACGTCACCGCTACCCAGTGTTCGGGCGGTGTAGAAAATTGCTTTTGGAAGGCTTCTGGGATCGACTTTGGGATTGCCCCTTGCAGTCCGGGGGGCTGGACCCTCATCTGACCTTGTTTTCCCTGGGCACACCGCTGGTGAAGGTTCCGTCACTACCTGCTGCACGCGCCATCTTCCTCCTCTGTGGTGACGTCACCGCTACCCGGTGTTCGGGCGGTGTGAAGATTTCCTTCTAAACAGCATCTGCGTCCCGCCTTAGGCTTGCCCCTTGCCGACCGGGGGGTTTTCGCCCTCCTCTGATCAAGTTAAGGCAAGGCACATCGCTGGTGAAGTTCCTGTGGAGGATTACTGTGGGCGCCATCTTCCGCTACCTTCATTATCTTGGATTTTCCCGTCACCTTCCTTGGGGATGCCCCTCATGGCCTGAGGGGTCTGTGATCTATTTTGGACTTTTTTTCACCGGGCACACTGCCCTAGAAGATCTTGCTGCAGACCGTTGTTGTCTCCTGCTCCCCAGCTTCTTCTCCCAGGCTGGTGACATCATCGCTGCGGCCCAATCAGCGACACGGGATTTCCGTTACAGACAGACAGAATTAGACTATTATATAGTAGATAAAGGGGACCCCACATCATTTTTTTTTTTTTTTTAACCAATGTGCTAAACACCAGAAAAATGATCAAGAGGTGTTGCTCATAGGGTAATTATGCAGAGTATCCTAAAGACACCCCTCGAAACAGAATCCTGTTAGTAACGCCCTCTTAGTAAATAAAGACCATAAAAATAGAATTAGTCTTACCGGTAATTCGGTTTCTAGGAACCTTCCACGACAGCCATATCGGAGGATGTCTCCCCGCCCCTAATGGGGGACAGGAACTGCACAAGATGTTAAATAACCCTCCCCTTCCTGCTATCTCTAGTGTTTTTTCTGGACACACTAGCATCTATAGTTACCATCAAGGTGTAGGAAGCATCCAATAAGAGTATCAGATAGGGAGGGAAATTAGTGCCGTAATGGAAGGTTCCTAGAAACCGAATTACCGGTAAGACTAATTCTATTTTCTCTAGTCACCTTCCACGACAGTCATATCGGAGAAATACCAACAACTAATCTTTTAGGGAGGGACAACAGCCTGCAGGACATATCTGCCAAACGTTAAATCCCTGTTGAAATTTACTGTATAGTGTCTGGTGAATGTATGTACAGACAACCAGGTGGCGGCTCTGCATATCTGCTCAGAAGATGCGTCCCCTCTTCCTGCCCATGATGTTGATACTGACAAGTAGAGTGGGCTTTCAGAGATGTAGGAGCAGGAACGTTCTGTGACTAGTAGGTGAGGCGGATAGCTTGCCTGATCCAATTCGTGATTGTAATTTTTGCGGCCTTTTTGCGTTTATTCCGACCGGAAATTTGAATAAATAATATCTGGTCAATCCTCCAACTCTCCGTCTGCTGGAGGTAGAAGAGAACTACTCTACAGACGTCCAGGGTGTGAAAGGCTTCTTTCGTGTTGGAGGAGTTTGTACAGAAGGAAGGTAATACAATGTCCTGGAACCTATGAAAGTTTGAGACTACCTTAGGCATAAAGGAGGGATTTAATCTTAGGAAGATGCTATCTTCCGTGATGGTCAAGTATGGCTCCTGTATTGAAAGGGCCTGTAAATCTCCTATGCGCCTTGTGGTAGTAATTGCTACCAAAAACACAGTTTTTAGTGTTACGTTTTCCAGAGCCGTGGAAGACAGTGGCTCAAACGGTTCCCTGGTCCAGCCTTTGAGAACTAGGTTAAAGTCCCACGGAGAAACTGACTACGGAGTCTGGGACGGATTCTAGTTGCTGAGGTTATGAATCGCTTGATCCATCGATGGCTTGCCAGATCTTGATTGTAAAATGAACTAAGAACTGACACCTGTACCTTTAGTGTACTAGGAGTGAGCCCTAGAACAAAGCCGTCCTGAAGAAATTCTGAGATCTGTGTGATATTAGGATGGAAGGGGTCCAGGGCACTTAGGGAACACCAAGATGAGAACATCTTCCAAACCTTCCCGTTAATGGCGTTAGTCATGCTCAGCCTAGAATGGCCGGTGGCCCTGTAGAGTTTGGATCACTTCCTCGGAAAGGCCTTAAGCCATTAGAATTCCGGCTTCAGTAGCCAGGCCGCAAGGTTCATTCTGTGCGGGTCTGGGTGCAGTAGAGGGTCTTAGTAAAGGAGACTGGCCCTCTAGGGGCAAAAGTATTGGGCCTTCATGAGCCATGTTCCGTAGGGCTCCGTACCAGCTTTTCCCTGGCCACAAGGGAGCCACTAGGATTGTAGCGACTTGTTCTGCCCGTATCTTCTGCAGTGTTCTCGCTACCGTGGGAATCGGAGGGAAGATGTATGCCAGATTGAACTGCCACGGATGGGAGAAGGCATCTACTCCCCACGCTCCATCGGTGGGACTGAGGGAAAAAAGTTTCCACCTTCGGTTTTGTCGCTGGCAAAAAGGGTCCACATCGCGATTTCCCCACCTTGACACCAGAGGCAAAAATACTGTTTGGTCTAGGCTCCATTCCCCGAAATGAACGTCCTTCCTGCTGAGGAAGTTCGCCTGCCGATATGGACAACAGACATTTCTCTGCCCAAGAAAAATTTCTTGAAGCTACCAATTTTTTGATTGAAGAATTTCGTGCACCCTTGGTGTCGGATGTAGGACCCTGTAGTCGCATTGTCTGGGCAGACACGTACATGATGATTTGGACAAGGGTTGATGCTGCTTTCAACGCTTCCTCCACAGTTTTCAGTTCTCTCACATTTGAGGAGCTGGCTCTGACGTCTGGCTGCCATACCCCCTGGAAGTGTAATTTCTCCACTATAGCATCCCAGACTCTGACTGGCATCTGGGGTGACAATTTTCAGGGAGAGCTGATCCCAGCTGATGCCCCGCGGGAGGTTCTGGTAGTCCAGCCACCATAGGAGATACGCCTTCACATGACCAGGAAGAGGGGTTCCCTTGGTCAGAGTATTCTGATACTTCTTCGAACACCGGAGTACATAGGACCGAAGGAACCGAGTATGGGCTTGAGCCCAGGAAACAGTTTGGACGCATGCTGTAAGCGAATCTAGAATGGACATTGCGTCTCAGGGTTGGTGCTCTCTGGTCTCCGAACCAGAAGGACCTCTGAACCAGGTCGAGTTGTCGTTCCCTGGGTAAGAAAGATGTTCGCCTTCCTGAGTCCAGGAGTATCCCTAAGAACTTCTTCCCTGACGAAGGAAGAAGGTCTGAGCTCTCCAGGTTGGGGATCCAACCCAAGGACTGTAAAATCTCCAGGGACTTTCCTACGTCCTGGTTCAGGCGACACATGGATGGAGCCCTTATTAGAAGGTCGTCTAGGTATGGGACAATGCAAATCCGCTGCTGGCAAATGAAGGTCACTGCCTCTGCCATTATCTTGGTAAACACTCGAGGGGCTGATGACACCCCAAACAGCAGGACATTGAACTGGTAGTGGGGGACCCTGGAAAACCGCAAACCTGAGGAATTCCCTGTGGTCTGGATGAATCAGGACATGATAGTAAGTGTCCCTCAGGTCTATTGTGGCAAACACCCAAATTGTCCTATGAGGGGGATTGCCGACTTAACCGATTCCATCCTGAATTATCTGTACTTTACCACTTGGCTCAAGGGTTTTAAGGTTATTATAACCCTGCTTTCCTGAGGGTTTTACAAGTACGAAGAGGCGAGAGTAGTGGCCTCTGCCTACCTCGTGTCGATTTGCCCGCTGGTCTCCCATTCTGGTCCCGGACCTGCTCCAAGCCGCCTAGTGACACCCAACGGGAGCAGTCACGCACAGCGTGGAACTGGGGAGATCGCCTTGCAGACGTGTCTATGTCTGACAGCAAGGATTTTTGGAGGTACGCCTGCAAGGACGTCACTCTTAGGCATTGAGGGGGAGGACTCTTGAACCTCAATCTCAGTCCATCGTGAAAGGTGTGAATAACCCATTGGTTTGAGGTTATGGATTGCAACAATCTATGAAATTCAAGGGCCAGCCCCCGACTGGAGAACCGTGAATTCTGGGAGGACTGGTCACGGGGAGGGAGACGAAAAAAATCGTTTCCTAGGTTCCGGAAGAGACTTCTTTTTATCAGTAGCATTCTCTAGGATATCATCCAGAGCTGGGCCACATAATTTCCCTGAAAGAGAAACGTATAGACGTTTGACATAAAGTCTCCTCCCCAAGCTTTCAGTCACAGAGTTCCCCTGGCTGAGTTGGAGAGGTAAATGCATGAACCGTGACCTGCAATTGCAGGCTGGCCTCCCATTCGGTTCCCAGCCCAGGCTCAAGGTGCTTAGCAGCCGCCACCTGACGAACCTAGAAGGGCCGGTTGGCACCGCAGATTTTGCTGCTACCCGGACGGACTTAGCGGAAGCATCCGCTAGGAACCCTGTCGCTTTTGTAATAGGGAAAGAGAGTCAAGGGTTTCTTCCCTGGAGGTCCCGAGTGAGGTGATCCTCCGGCGTACGCCACCAGCAAACAGGGACCCGGCTACACACGTAGAGGCTATATTGGCTTTAAGCAGGGTTGCGGAGGCGTCCCAGGATTTCCTGAGCAATCTTGCCATTGAGAGTTGCCCTTAAATGGAAGAGCCGCTCTCCTGCACATCCACTTTAGGGACTTCCCATAAGGAGACATCTCCGTCCAAGGGAAAAACCGATTCCTCAAATCTGAGGTGACACCAAGTCTCTCTCGGGAGTGGCCCATTACCAGCCGTGAAGGCTTCAGCTCCTCCAATCATCTCATCTTATATAGAGAATTCCACTTCCTCCTAACTAATCCAGTCTCTCATTCCCGTCCCAGCTTCAAGCTGCTTAGCGGCCATGACGAATGTAGTCATGCTCAGCCTAGAATGGCTGAAGGCACCTTCGGAAGAGAAATAGTATTCCCAGATCTGAGGGTGGAAGTGGAACCCTCATTTTCCCAAGCATCCTCTCAGTTAGAGGTATCAAATTCACCCGAGTCAGATTCCACAGGTGCCTATTTCCTCCTAGCAGGAGAGGGCTGTGGCTGGGAAAATGTCGTCATAGAAGATTGGACTTCTTGTCCGATTTGAGTTTTTATACTGTCCAGTAGGGAGGGCTGCTCTGTACGTAATACATCGTCCGTGCAGGGCTGACAAAGCTACTCCTATATGAAGACGAGGGTCTGGAACCACACCTGGTTTATTCTTTTTAGGGTCAGAGGGCTTGTCTCCCTACAAGAGAAGGCATACTAAGCCACCTCCGAGACTACTCTGGACAGAAAAGGGGGGACCCACCCCGCTACTTACAGTAGGAGGGTGACGCTGTGCTCCGCAGTAGCAGGCAGTAAGGGTTTGTCGCCGTCCATGGTCAGTCTGCCACAGTCACTGTACAGATAATGGCCTTACCTGGACGCACCCAGACCAGGATTAGTATAACCGAGGTCCATCCAGCGTGTTGTGTGCTCGTGCTCCTCCTCCCCTTGGTCCACGGGTGGGGGTCATTTCAATCACCCCTCCCCACAGCTGAATTCCCCAGATGCTCAGCGGCTGCCCATGCACACTCGGCGGTGCTCCATTCTGGTCCCGGCCCGCCTCAAGCTGCTTAGCGGCTGCCTGACGAGAGCAGCCACGCTCAGCCTAGAAGGGCTGGTGGCTGGGGCCCCGGACCGCACTCGCAGTCCGGTAACTGCAGGCCGCGCATGCGTTCCCGCCTGGCACGCAGGTGGAACGCAAACCGGAAGTTCGGCGCCAGTCCCAACGCCACCTCCGGTGTGCACGTGCGGCGCCCGGATCGCATGCCGCATGGGAAGGAGGACGCCAGGGAGCTCCAGGAGGACCCCGGACGCACAGCACCGCCCCGCTTTACCCCGCTGAGGGGGCACAGGAGGGGCGGGCAAGGGTCCCGAGTACCACCACAGTGGAGACGGGAGCAGCCGTCCTAC
Organism: Dendrobates tinctorius; assembly: GCF_039654945.1. Lineage (NCBI taxonomy): Eukaryota > Metazoa > Chordata > Amphibia > Anura > Dendrobatidae > Dendrobates > Dendrobates tinctorius. The sequence continues at coordinate 23,091,686 of NW_027361704.1, forward strand.
GGAGGAGCGCAGAGCCGTTGACTGCCCGGCGTTACAGGCATCTGATGTTGTAGTGCCTCTGGTCGCCGGCCACGGCAGCACTATCAGGACCTCTTCATGCCCCATAGGGGACAGGAAAAACACTGGAGATAGCAGGAAGGGGAGGGTTATTTAACCTCTTGTGCATTTCCTGTCCCCCATTAGGGCGGGGAGACATTCTCCGATGTCTGTCACTGAAGGTGACTAGAGAAAAGTAGCATATTGGGTGCTCAAAATGTGACCAATATCTACGGAACCATATGGCTGATTAAAAAACGCTTTATTCAATAGACGGCAGCATTTTGGAAACAGCGGACGTGCTGTGTCCAAAGTGCAGCCAATTCCTGATAGCCTGCACATACCCTTAGAGTATTGATAACATACATTAAAGGGTCTCTGTCAGTAGGCTTAGCCCTAAAATAAGATCTTACCAGCTCATTTACATAAAAGGAAAAACATGGCTTTCCCAGGAATAAGATATCAGATCGCAGAAGTCAATCATTATATTCTGCTTCCTCTGACCTACATGTCCATATATAGACAGCTTGAGAAGATGATCCTACTTTCATGTATTCCCTATCCCCCAATTCCCCAGGAGTCAATTGAGAATGTACAACAAGGCAGATGTGACCGTAAGACAGAATGCACTTTTATCCTAATGTCACTTGCAGCTTGCCTGTTTCCATTTGAAAGTACACATAGAATGGTAGAGTTGGAAGGGACCTCCTGGGTCATCTGGTCCAACCCCCTGCTCAAAGCAGGCTTCACTAAATCATCCCAGACAGATGTCTGTCCAGACTCTGTTTGAAGGCTTCCATTGAAGGAGAACCCACCACCTCTCGTGGCAGCCTGTTCCACTCATTGATCACCCTCACTGTCAAAACGTTTTTTCTAATTTCTAATCTGTGTCTCCTCCCATTCAGTTTCATCCCATTGCTTCTAGTCTTTCCTTACACGCAAGATGATCATTTTCCATACTGCGACGTGAAACACATGCAGTGCTCACAATATCGCAAGTAGAAAATTGTGGCTGGTTTAATTTGAAGAGTTAACTTTCTGGATAGTGTGCGAGTATGTGTGTACATATATTACGTAAACATACACGTTCATTTATTTTTAGAGCGCCATTGATTCCATGCTCCTGTATATGAGAAGGGGTTACATACAAAATACAAATAGAAATTAAAGAGCACAAACTAGAAGTGACTGGCACAGAAAGGAGGGCCCTGTACTTGCAGGCTTACATTCTACAGGATATCTGGGAAGGAGACCGTAATTCAGGGGGTTATGGCAGCTTTGGTGATGAAGTGGCAACGGGGCATTGTTGGCTGCAAGTTTTCTTGAAGAGATGGGTTTTCAAGTTCCATCTGAAAGCTCCAAGTGTGGTGGATAATCGAGACAGGTCTTGGAGGTGACTGGGTGAGGAAAGTATGAGTGTTTAAGAGAGGAGGTGGTATTCGGAGGATTGGAGGTTGTCCGTTGGGATCTCTTAGATTGAAAAAAATAGTAGGGGTCCCAGGAAAAAAGGGACAGCGACAGAGAGGGCCGGGTGAAGAGGTAATGTGAGTAGAAGAGGATAAAATGTGTGTTTAGAAAGGTATGAGAAGATTATTTACACATACATACACATAAAAAAGATCATAGGAAATTAAATACAATGTATTTATAAGTTCTCTTACCAACTGGTTATAATGTACTTTCAATATTGTGATCACTGCAATCCTTTCATAATTATATATATATATCATACATATATATATTATATATATATATATATATATATATATATATATATATATATATATACACACACACACATACACAAATATTATATATATACACATATATACACACACATTTATATATATATATATTTACATAAAAAACACACACACATATACATAAATATATATATATATATATATATATATATATAGCGAGAATGAGTGTGTGTTATATATACATATAGATGTATTTATACATAAATGCATAAATATAAATATGCATCCGTGTATGTATATGTGAGTATGTTCATGTGATCTATGTACACACAATCCAGATATTGGACTTCCCATATTACCCTCTGTCTTCCAGAATGCTAGATATACCGTATATTACTGAAGGAGCGCTGTGTATACAGGAAAGGAACCACTAGCTGCGCTTCCTCCTGCCTGCCTAATGATCATACGATTGCCTCGTGCCAGGATTAACCTGGTGCTGTTGGATTTCACCAAATCCAGATTTGGAGCGCAGGCAGGAATTTGAAGTGAAACTGGGGTGATTATGAGAATCACAGGAGAGAGGCGTGTGCGAGCTTCCACAGGATCCAGTTTGAGCCAAATCATAGGAGCAGGAGGGTGCACATAAAGGCTGGAAAGCACAGCATTTCAACTAAATATAAGGAAGTGCAGCACACCACAAAATAAAATTAAAAAACAAACTATTCGGCAATCAAGCCATGATTAAAAAACATTAAGAAACCTGACGCGTTTCAGGTGCAAAAAACGCACCCTTACTCATAGGATACACTAGTAAAACAATGGTTACAATAAATAGTAACAAAAAAACAATCAAAATTAATTAGCAATCACCAGAATATGCATGAACATGTGAAAAGCACAACAATTTGAGAAATGCCTTCAATAGATATAGAACAAATCTTTTCTTGAGTTCATTCCTTTTAGGAATCTTGTGTCCAGTTTCAAAATCCAATATGCCTCTCTTGTAGTTAGCATTTTCTGTTTGTTTCCACCACGTATGGGACTGCAAATTTTTTCAAAAGCGTAAAGTAAAATTAGTAACATCTCCATGGTGAACCTTAACAAAATCCTTTGACGCGCCACAATAAGACGCGTTTTCATTATGTGTATTAGTAATATGTTCAGCAGTGCGTTTTTTGATCTTTTACTACAACCAATATATTGCATCTGACATGGCACACAGCAAATGCAATATATCACGTACTGTGTGTCACAATTCAAGAAAGAGGCATTTAAAAAAACCTTTTGCAGACAACCACGTTCAGAGAAAAAGACTGATGTTTCAAAAGACTCGGACATAGTGCACTGCCCAAACTATATCCTCTTCTAGCCACAAAATTACAGCCATCAGCAACAATTTTGCGCAACTTCTCATCCTGATTAACAATAGGAAGATATTTTTAACTATATTTTTAATAGTTAAACTGGGGGCTGTCAGGGTGTGTGCACACGCTGCGGAATGCTCTGCGGATTTGGCAGCGGGGATTTTGTAAAATCTGCAGGTAAATCTGCAGGTCAAAAGACCTGCGGTTTTACCTGCGGATTAGCCTGCTGTTTTGCCCTGCGGTTTTTCATCTCCACAATGGAGGAGATGGCAAACCGCTGCGGAATCCGTAGAAAGAATTGACATGTCAATTCTTTCTGCGGTTTTGAAACCACAGCAATTCCGCAGCGTCTGCACAGCAGTTTTTTTTTTCCATAGGGTATAAAAGGTACTGTACAACGCAGCCGGATCCGCAGCAGCCAAATCCGCAGCGGATCCGCAGCAGCCAAAGCCGCCGCAGCGGATCCGCAGCAGCCAAAGCCGCCGCAGCGGATCCGCAGCAGCCAAAGCCGCCGCAGCGGATCCGCAGCAGCCAAAGCCGCCGCAGCGGATCCGCAGCAGCCAAAGCCGCCGCAGCGGATCCGCAGCAGCGGATCCGCAGCAGCCAATGCCGCCGCAGCGGATCCGCAGCAGCCAAAGCCGCCGCAGCGGATCCGCAGCAGCCAAAGCCGCAGCTGATCCGCAGCAGCCAATGCCGCAGCGTGTGCACACACCCTAAGGCATTGAAAACACGAAAGGAGACTACCCATTGGACAAGGAAGATTTATTTCCAGAAGATGCAAATTGTGGCTCTTTCAAAAGCTTATTGAGAGCAATATTAATGTCATGTAGATTGCAACCTCTATCCAAAAGATGTTGGTATACAATTTTACTCTCCTTCATAAAAAAATCACGATCAGAACATAATTTATGGATTCTTTTAAATTCCCCATATGGGATCGATTTAATAGTGTGTTTGGCATGAGAAGATGACAATAATAGAGAATTACCAGCAACATCTTTTCTGTAAACTGAACTTATAACATCACCAATCAACAGAATATCAAGAAAAGAAATTTGAGTACCAAAACCGCTAGTGGTAAAAGACAAATTTAAATAATTAAAATGCTAAAAAAATCATGAAAATCCTGCAATCTTGAAGGAGAATCTTGTCAGATGAAGATCAGGTCGTCCACGTATCTACCAAACCAAAAATTATCTTGTGAAAAAGGATTAGCATCTTTATTTTTTTTTTTTATGCTAATCCTTTTTCACAAGATATTCTGTAGCCTTTACCTCTTTCTTGAGTTGTGACACACAGTACGTGATATATTGCATTTACTGTGTGCCATGTCAGATGCAATATATTGGTTGCAAAAAACCTTGAAACGCGTAGAATAAACCACTGTCACACTTTATTAACCTTCTGGAATTTCATCATTTGGGCAGCGCGGACGAAATCCACGTATTCCTTTGCAGAGTTCTGTTTCATACAGTCGGTGACCGACTTGTGGATCTGCAGCAGCCCTTATCTATACATGCTTTGAATAGCTACTACCAGGTGAGCAGTTTTTTGTCAAACCGCTTACTTTATTTGTGGGATAAGACCCTATATTGTGCTTGTGTCTCCCTCTTTCCTCACATTTTTAGAATGGTCACTTTTGGGTATTTCCTGTTATATTGACTCCCCAAACTCACTTTAAATGTGAGGTGGTCCCTAAAAAAATGGTTTTGCAAATTCTGTTGGAAAAATGAGAAATCGCTGGTCAACTTTTAACCCTTATAAGTTCCTAACAAAAATATGTTTCCAAAATTGTCATGATGTAAAGTGGACATGTGGGACATGTTATTTATTAACTATTTTGTGTGACACCAATGTCTGATTTAAGGGCACAAAAATTAAAAGTTTGAAAATTGCAAAATTTTAGCTTTTTTCATAAATTAACGCAAGTCATAGCAAATAAATTTTACCACTAACATGAAGTACAATATGTCACGATAAAACAATCTCAGAATCAGTGGGAATCATTGAAGCGTTCCAGAGCTATAACCTCAAAGAGACAGTGGTCAGAATTGAATAAATTGGCCCGGTCATTAAGTACTAGTATCATTAAGGCTCTGTCCCTAAGGCTAAGTGCACACGTAGCAGAAAATTTCTGCTGAAAAACCTGACTCCCTTCCCAGAAACCGCAAATTTTTTTCTGCGCGTTTTCCGCGCGGTTTTTATGCGTTTTTTCCGCGTGTTTTCAAAACACATAGAACTAGCCAGAAACACGGAAAAATTCGCAAAATTAATGCGCATGCTGCGTTTTTTACCGCAATGCACTTGTTCGCGGTAAAAACGCATCAATATGCACAAAAAGTGCAAAATGCATAGAAATGAATGGGAAGCTTATTTTTAGCGGTTTTATAGGAAAAACCGCTAAAAATACCGCTAAAACAACGCTGTGTGAACACAGCCTAAGGGGTTAAAGTGAACCTGTCAGCAGGATTGTGCTGAGTAAACTACAGACAGTGTAAAGTCCATCTTGATGGAGTCTACTGGTAAATTTTTTTCCTCTTGCCAAAATCACGTTCCAATTGATGATACTGTGCAGTCGCAGCCACCAGCGCCATTTTGTCTGAAGAAAAAAAACTCTTATACAAAACTATAGGTCTAAACAAAATTAAAATATGCATATTATCCACCGCTCCATCACCTGCCTGATGGATGTGAGCTTTTTTTCCCAACCAAATTATATTCAGCATATAAAATAGGGGGCAGGTCACTGAGGGATCAGTGTACGCCCAAGGGATGAATATCTAAGCAGAGCACCACAAAGAAATAGGCCGCCCAGAAGCACAAGAATCTCATTAACTGAAAAATGCGAAGATTAAACAACGACAAGACGGATTTCATCAATCACGGTATCGTTTTAAATAGTATACTCACCACAGTCCTGCTGACAGGTTCACTTTAAAACACATTTTCTGCTTTACTAACACAAACGGAACAAAACATCCCTAAGAATGGATCATATGCACATTGCCATTACCAGATCAGCAAACCAGGATTTACCTTGAAAATGTACACCTCAACCTGCACTACTTTGAAATAAAAAATCATCTATTGGCTTCTATGAATGCTTTGCCCCACTGTCCCTTATGAAAACATACAATTTTCAACTGCATCATGATATCTCTCCTAATGGCCAATATACAACACAGTTAAAATTTACCTTTTGCTGCAAAGTTCCAGAATGATAATTGCTTCCATTTGATAAAAAAATTTAGATTATGGCAAACTGGCCCTTGAACCTGTAGGGATCACCATGAAAATAGTCCTATCTCAATCACCTTTCTACACCCGGATGACCACTGGCAGAACCCTGCTACAACAGTAGCTGGAACAGAAGTGTCTGGACCACGAGTCTGTTATACTCTTCCAGTTAAGTAGACTTCAGCTGTCTAACCTAATGTTTCTTAATTTACAGGATGGATAAAAAACTTGCACATTGACTCTGCTTGCTGGCCTCCATTCACTAGGTTTTCTAATCCAGTTTGTCAAGGGCGCCATAATGTTCTACAGATTAATGTCAGCCCACATTATAATAAAATATAAGCCGAGGTCCTTCATACCTTTATCTGTTTTTTTTGCCCACTCTTCCATTTACAGTGCCTTGAAAAAGTATTAATACTCCAGGAACTTTTGCACTTTTTTTTCATGTTTACATCCACAAACTGAAATATATTTTATTGGGATTTTATGTTATACCAAACGCAAAGTAGCATGTATTTGTTAAGTATAAAGAAAATATGCCTGGTTTTCTAATTATTTTAAAAATACAAATCTGAAATTTGTGACATGCATTTGTATTCAGCCTCCACGAGTGAATACTTTGTAGGACCACCTTTCGCTGCAAGTCTTGAGTATGTCTGTACCAGTTTTGCACTTGGCTGACATTTTGTTTCCTATTCTTTGCAAACTGGCTCTCTCAGTGATATTAGAAGGAGAGCGATTTTAACCTGATTCTCAATGGGATACAGATCTGGACTTTGGGCCACTGAAACACATGAATATGCGGTGATCTAAACCTTTCAATTGTAGCTCGGGCAGTTATGTCTCAAGTCTTCAGCAGCCTCTAACAGGTTATCGTTCAGGGTTGCTGTGTATTTACAGTAGCTCCCATCCATCTGACCAGATTCACTGTCTGCTGAAGAAACGCATCCACACAGCATGATGTTGCCACCATGTTTGACTGTGGGGGATCGTGTTTTCAGGGTGATGTGTAGTGTTAGTTTTCCACCACACATAACATGTTGTATTTAGCCCAAAAAGTTTTACTATGGTCTAATCTGACCAAAGCACCTTCTTCCACATGCTAGTTGTGTCCCCTACAAATTGCAAATGGGACTTAGGGTTCACTTTTCAAAAATGGCTTTGTTCTTGTTACTCTTCCATAATGGCCAAATCTCCTACCCGAGCTGTGAACTCTGTGGTTTCTCCACAGTGACTATAGGTTTGCTTCTCCAATTAGCGCTCGCCTTTCTTGGGATGTCAGTTTAGGTGGACAATCCTTTCTCAGTAGGTTTGCAATTGTGGCATACTTCTTCTATTTGTGGATAATGGATTGAATATTACTCTGTGAGATGTTCAGACTTTGGGCTATTTTGTCCTAACTCTGCTTTACTCTTCTCCACAACTGACCTGTCTGGTGTGTTCCTTATTTTTTTATGATGCAGTTTCATACCTAATGTTCTCAAACAAACTTATGAGGCCTTCACAGAACATCTGTAGTCCTATTGAGAATAAATTACAGACAGGTGAACTCAATGCACTAATTATGTGACTTCTGGGGGAAATTGGTAACTCAGGATTTTATTAAAGGTACTGTCACACTTAGCGATGCACCAGCGATCCCGACCAGCGATATGACGCGGTCAGGATCGCTGGTGCATCGCTAAGTGGTCGCTAGTGAGCTGCCACACAAGCAGATCTCACCAGCGACATAGCAGCGGTCAGGGGTCGCTACTTACCTGTCAGACGAGGTGATCCTGACGTCCTCCTGCCCGCGTCCACGAGTCGCTCGTCGGCGCCACAGGAAGCTGACGACGAGAAACGGCCCAGGACGTTCTCGCGCGATCAGCGATAACCAGCGGGGGAGCCAGTCGGAGGTAAGTATCAGACATAGCGATATCGCTAGCAATATCGCTGCTGCGTCACAAAACCAGTGACGTTATAACGATATTGCTAGCGATATCGCTTAGTGTGACAGGCCCTTAAAGTGTGGCAGACTACAGGGGGGCTGAATACAAATGCCTGTCACAATGTTCAGATTTATATTTATAAAGGATTAGAAAACCATGGATCATTTTTCTTAACATTTCACAAATGCTTGCTACTTTTTTTGGTATATCACAAAAAATCCCATTAACTAGCCCAGCCCCTGAAAGGGAGGCCACTGATGATGCTTCTTTGCAGGGAGAGGGCAGAGGATGTGGCAGTAACCGTAGCTCAGCATGCAGTGGGATTCTCAAAGAGTCAAAAAAACGTATTAATAAAAACAAAGCCATTTGTGTAGTGACGGAAGGATAGGAAATTTTTAATTAAAGTGCATTGCAACAAAAAAAAAAAAATTGTCGTCGTAATGTAAACAGGAAATTGGGATTAAAATTAATGTGCTTCAGACCATCCCTTTAACCCCTTCATGATCCAGCCTATTTTGACCTTAATGACCTGGCCATTTTTTAAAATTCTGACCAGTGTCCCTTTATGAGGTAATAACTCAGGAACGCTTCAACGCATCCTAGCGATTGAGATTGTTTTTTCGTGGCATATTGGGCTTCATTCATATTAGTGGTAAATTTAGGTCGATAATTTTTTATTATATTTGTGAAAAAAATGGAAATTTGGCGAAAATTTTGCAATTTTCACATTTTGAATTTTTATTCTGTTAAACCAGAGAGTTATGTGACAAAATAGTTAATAAACAACATTTCCCACATGTCTACTTTGCATCAGCACAATTTTGGAAACCATTTTTTTTTTGTTAGGAAGCTATAAGGGTTAAAAGTTGACCAGCGATTTCAAATTTTTACAACAAAATTTACAAAACCATTTTTTTTTTTTAGGGACCACCTCATATTTGAAGTGTCTATATGGCAGAAAATACCCAAAAGAGAAACCATTCTAAAAACTGCACCCCTCAAGCTACTCAAAACCACATTCAGGAAGATTATTAACCCTTCAGGTGCTTCACAGGAACTAAAGCAACATGGAAAGAAAAAAATGGACATTTTAATTTTTCCAACAAAAATGTTCTTTTAGCATCTATTTTTTCATTTTCACATGGGCAACAGTAAAATGGATTGTAAAATTTGTTGGGCAATTTCTCCTGAGTACGCCGGATACCTCATATGTGGTCATGAATCACTGTTTGGGTGCACAGCAGGGCTCAGAAGGGAAGGAGCGCCATTTGCCTTTTTGAATGGAAAATATGCTGGAATATTTAGCGGTTGCCTCGTCGCGTTTGGAGAGCCCTTGTGTGCCTAAATATTGGAGCTCCCCCACTAGTGACCCCGTTTTGGAAACTAGACCCTCCAAGGAACTTATCTAGATGCACAGTGAGTACTTTAAACCCCCAGGTGCTTCACAAATTGATCAGTAAAAAAAATATTTTTTTTTTCACTAAAGTTTTCTTTGAGAACTTTGAGGGACCTATATATTGGAAACTGCCCAAAAGTAACGCCATATTAAAAACTGCGCATCCCTCAAATACTTCAAAACTGTCAGGAAATTTTTTAACCCTTCATGTGCTACACAGGAATTAATGCAAAGTGGAATGAAAAAAACAAATAAATTTTACTTCTAAAATGTACCATTAACCCCAATTTTTTCACTTTTCCAAGAGGTAAAACGAAAAAGTGGACGATACAGTTTATTACCCACTTTATTTTGAGCGCAGCAATATCCCACATGGAGGGGAAAAAAAAAAAAAAAAAAAAAAAAAGGGGGGGTTGGAACAGAAGCAGCAATATTCGAATTTTGGAACACAAATTGGCCGAAATAGATTGTTGGCGACACGTCACAATCCCAGGGACTGTAAGGTGCGTAAAGGGAACCTGTCATCATTTTTGTGTCATACCAGCTAAAAATATCATTGTGGTCAGTGTCTGCTATGCATTCCATAAATACTTATGTAACCCCTGACTCCCCCCTGTATAGCCCTGAAAAACCTTTTATTTCTCCTGCGCTATATTCTAATCAGGTCGGTCCAATCCGATGGGCGTGGCTTCGGGCCACTCAACCCCTCCCCTTGGCTGCTGCTTGGCATCCTGAATGTGGATGACCCCTCCTGTATCAATCTAATAGCCAATTTTAGCGCCTGCACAAACAAATAGTCTCTCTCGCTTGCGCAGTATGCTTTTCCCAACTGCGGGCAAAGCCGGAAAGCAGAAGAGTGCATGCACCAACAAACGTATTTCCGGTACATGGAAGTAGTTCCAGTACATAAGCCAGAAATGTATTTGCCAGGGCATGCACACTTGTGCTTCTCAGCTTTGAACGCAGTTGGGCAAACCATACTGTGCAAGCGCGAGACACAATTTTCTGAGTAGGTGTGAAGTTTCTCACAGCGATGAGGAGGACGCAGGAGGTACCATCCACGTCCAGGACGCCAACCAGCAGCCAGGAAGAGGGATGGAGTGGCCAGAAGCCATGCCCATTGCACCGGACAGACGATTAGAATACCGTGCGGGAGAAATAAAAAACGGTTTTTCAGGGTTATATATGAGGATTCAGGGGGTTACATAAGTATTTATGGAATGCATAGCAGACGCTGACCAAGATTATATTTTTAGCTGGTAACTGGTATGACACAAAAATGGTGACAGGTTCCTTTTAAACAGCAGACCACTCCCCTCCCCTCCACACAAGTGGCCACATTTTCAAAACTACACCCCTCAAGGATTTTATCCAAGGGTATAGTCAAGCTTTTTAATCCAAAGGTACTACACAGAATTTGATAACATTAGGTCCTATGTTGTGATATTGTCAAGAAAAAAAAAAAAAAAAAAAAAAAATTCAAAAACAACCCTAAACCCAACCCTAAGTCCAAGCAGAACAGCAAAAAAAATTGAGAAAATTATATATACTTTTTTTTATCCAAAAGGGATGACACGGGGGGGGGGGGGGGGGGGGATTTACTAATTATTGGGCTTTTGATCACTGTAATAGACTCTAAGGGTATGTTCACATGTGACATTTTTATGAAAATTTTACAATTGAGTCCCTGACACCTTCAGGCCATGGCTACGTCAGCGGAATGATTGATAAGGTCATGTGATCACACTGCTGACATCATTCGCTGCCTCTGCAGAGTCGAAGAGGACAGGGCACAGCATTGGTGGTAAATGCTCCAGCCACCCATGAAGCTGAGGACACCGAAGATAATGGCGATATGAGGACAAGTTTTTGCGGTTAGAAAGGGATGGGTGAGGACGCAAGATGGGGAGCCAAAGTGGGAGAAATTTGAGTACTCAATATGAGAAGCAAGGGGGAAACGGGAACAAACAGTATGAGTGAGGGATAGGTACATACACATGTATGGTGAGAGGGGGGAGAAATCTGAGGGCAGTGTGAGGAGCGAGGGGGCTGGATAGCTGCAGACATGTATGGGGAACTGGGGGAGGGGGGGGGAGTTTGAGGACAGTACGAGGAGGGAGTGGGATGGGTGCATACACAGTATGAGAGGAATGTATGCGAACAAAACATGGGTGACCGAGGGCGATGGGATGGGTGCGGACACAATATAGGGAATCGGGGGGGGATGTGGGAGGAGGAAGTATGGAGTGAGGGGGTAATATTTGAGGATACAGTATGGTTAGCAGGGGGATGTGAGAGGAGACTATGAGGATGGAGGGGGTAATGTGTGAGGAGACTATTGAAGAGAATACTGTGAGGAGACAGTATGGGGGAAGAAAGGTGTGAGTGGGCACAGAATAGAGACCGAGTAGTGTGTGGAGGGGTAGCATGTGTGGACAGTGTAAGGGCACAGCTTTCACAAAACCTCAAGTTGTGATTTGCATACATGTAATCACTAGACATGTGTGTCCTTACGCAATGAAAATGAATTGATCGAGGTCGGACACGTCTAATCAAAAGTATCCTTGTGCTAATGCATTGTAATATGGGTCTTGCGTATTGAGATTTGAGCAGTTATATGCACTGTTTTTAGTGGGTTTAAATGTGAAGATAGTCCAAGTTGCAGTTCGTTTTCCACTTACTGACCTGTTTTTTAGGTCTATAACAACACTTTTCATGCAAAGTTATTACATACTGACAACTATTCCTGTGTGAACATCTATGCTGAAATATTAGTATAACTTATCAGCCAGAATTTTAATCTGCTGATTTAAATCAATAAAGTCCTTAGGACAACACTGCCTGACAAAAATGAGACCAGGAAATATCATTAGGACACAGCAGTTTTACAACATATTTTCACTAAATGAGGATTTAAAGGAGTTGTCTAGGACTTAGTGATTATCCTTTAGGACAGGCCAACTATATACGATCAGACAGGGTTAAAACACATCAATCACACCAGTTATCTGCTAGATATAAACAGTATACAGGAGCAGTCCCATACATTGCTTAGTAGCCGCCGTTAAGAATTGTGCCATATCTCCAATTCACTTGAATAAGAGTTGAACTGCAGTACCAGGCGATGTGAATCAATGTGCATGTTGTTTACATGTATATCGAGCTACTCCTCAATAAATCCAGAGTTGATAATAAAGCGGATACCAGTATAAAGCATCTGGTAGAACTGAAACATAACTTATGTTCGTAAGAGAAATAGAAAGATCGAGGAGCAAAACGCTTATTCATTGGGTGAAATGATCTTTCATGCAGCACAGAAGATAATCCTCCCCCCAGCCATGCATCATCTGGTGTAAGCACTTGCACTGCCGAGAACAATGGCAGCCTATGTGCACTGTGAGATCTATGTCAGGGCACACTGTTTACCTTGGTCAGCCTGTGTGAAACAACCAGTGGTCATTTACGGCTGGTGGTTGGTCGTGTAAAAGGACCGTAAGTAATTATTTTTCAGACAAGTGATTTAATTTTCCATATGCAAAAAACTTACCAATTTTCAGTGTTTTGGATAAGATCTCCAGAGTGTCAGTTTTTGCCACAAGTTTTTATTACCATTTTTTTTTTTTGCACACGAGGTTCTCAAGCTTCTATCAAACAAACATGAAAATTGGCAGTAGAGGAGGATTGGCGTGCACACAGTGGTAGAGGAGAGGTGGATGGGGATAGTGAGTAAATTCACTGCACACTCTTGGGTCGAATACAATTTCATTTTATTTCAAAATTCAAGTGCAGGTAGACATGCTCAGATTAAGCATAAAAAGCAAATTATAAAACCGGCTAAACATTTCAACCTGATCCCGGGGGTTTTGTTCAAAGGTGCCGTTAGTCCCTGGAGGGCTAAAGTAGAGGTTTCTCCTTGGTTAGGAGTCCTGGTGTGAGCACCTGCACCTCAAGGCTCGCACACCAGAACACCATAACCAAGGTGAAAGCTCTACTTTACGCCCCTCAAGGGACTAACAGCGTCTCTGGACAAACTCATCCCACCAAGAGCGACATTGTGGACTTGGTTGCATTAATTTGTTTTTTATGCCTCAATGGGTTGGCCACTACTAGGACAACCCCTTTAAATGTTTGGCCCTGATAAAATAATAAAGCCTATACTCAACTCTCGTGCCGCCAATGTTCCCGCGGTGTCGGCACTCGTCTCCCTGGGGCTGTGATGAGGTGTTGTGACACCAACGCCCAATCAGCGTTAGAGTCACTGTCTCTGCCTTCGGACAAACTGAAGATGAAGTCTGGGTTGAGCTGCAACCCCAGGGAGAGAGTGCTGTCACCGCGAGAAAAGCGCCAGCACGGGGCAAAACATTTATTTCACGAAATAGTCCTAGGAGAGAACAACCCCTTTAATCTGAGCCTATGTCTACCTGCACTCGTATTTTGAAATAAAAAGGAACTGCATTCAAAACAAGAGTGTGCGGGGACTTTACCTCACTAAACATGAAAATTGGACAGAACACATCATCTGTGTGCCATCTGATTATTTACACAGGCCCATAGACTTGCATTAAAGAATTTGATCCGTGACTGATCAAAATCACACGTCCCCAGGCTCTGCTGCAGACCACTAAGGCTATGTGCACACGTTGCGGATTCACCCGCAGATTTGTATATGCGGATCCACAGGTAAAACCGCAGGTAAAATTGACCTGCGGTTTTACCTGCGGATTGGCCTGCGGTATTCCCCTGCGGTTTGCCACCTGGACAATGGAATAGATGGCAAACTGCAGCGGAATCCGCAGAAAGAATTGACATGTCAATTCTTTCTGCGGATTCAAAACCGCAGCTTTTCCGTAGTTGAAAATCCGCAGCATGTGCACAGCAGATTGTAAATCACACACTTACATTGTACTGTACACTGTCTGCAGAACTGCTGCAGATCCACAGCAGCCAAATCCGCAGCATGTGCACATAGCCTTATTCTACAAAACACACGGGCATGTGAAAAGCACCATGGACCACAATACACTGTGTTCCAAATTATGCAAAAAATATTTCCTCATATTTTCTCTAAATTACCTATATGAATTGCAGTCAGTGTTATTTTCCAGTCATCTAAAATTCTAGTATAATTGCCATGTTTTTGAACAAACTGCCTATGAAAACAGTATATTTTTAAAAAGAAACACTCAAAATGCATGTTCCAAATTATTCTGCACAGCGAAGTTTCAACCTTTTTATTTTGAACAAAAAAATGGTCAATTGTGAAATTATAAGCATTATCAGCTTATTACAAAATGAAATCAAACAGTTTTCAAGTCAAACCTTTATTCTAGGTGATGTTACATTTGCACATAGGACCCCTTGTTCGAAAGAAGCTTCTGAACTCTCGTCCATTGAATTTGTCAGTTTTTGGATGGTTTGTGCTTCAGTTGTTTTGCATGTGGACAGAATACCCTCCCACAGCTGTTGCTTAGATGTGAACTGCCTCCCGCCATCATAGACACTCCTTTTGATGATGCTCCAGAGGTTCTCAATGGGGTTGAGGTCAGGGGAAGATGGTGGCCACACCATAAGTTTGTCCTCTTATGCCCATAGCAGCCAGAGATGCAGATGTGTTATTTGCAGCATGAGACGGTGCATTCGCATGCATGAAAATGATCTTGCTGCGGAAAGCACGGTTCTTCCTCTTGAACCATGGCAGGAAGTGCTGTTTTAGAAACTCCACATAGATTATGGAGTTCATCTTTACCCCTTCAGGGATCCTAAAGGGGCCGACAATCTCTCTCCCCATGATTCCAGCCCAAAACATTACTCCACCTCCTTCTTGTTGGCGCTTTAGCCGTGTTTTCATGGGGTCTCCATCAACCAGCCATCCTCCACTCCATCCATCTGGACCATCGAGCGTTGCACGGCACTCATCGGTGAACAAAACAGTTTGGAAGTCAGTCTACATGTATCGTTTGGCCCACTGGAGCCGATTCTGCTTGTGTGCAGTGGATAGAGGTGGTCGACAGGATGGCTTAGGCACAGCTGCAAACCTCTGAAGGACCATGCATCTTGTTGTTCGGGGGACGCTGGAGGCACCAGCAGCTTCAAAAACGTGTCTGCTGCTATGACAAGGCATTTTTGCAGCTGCTCTTTTAACCTGACGCAATTGCCTGTTGGAAAGAGTCCTCAATTTTTCCTTATCAGCACGCACACGTGTGTGCTGGGAATCAGCTACATACTTCTTGATTGTGCGATGATCACGATGAAGTGTCTTGGCAATGTTGATTGTAGTCATGCCTTGACCTAAATACTCCACAATTTGTTGCTTCTCAGCAGCCGACACATCCTTTTTCTTTCCCATTTTGGCAAAAAATGTAGGCTGCTTAATAATGTGGAACAGCCTTCTTACGTAGTCTTGCCTTTATTTGGACACACCTGCCAAACTAATTTGCACAGGTATCTGCAATTGCTTTCAGTGATATAAAGAGCCCTGACACACATCACCATCAATGAGTTTAAATGACAAAAAAATTCTAACCTTATCACTCCTAAACTCTTTTTGAATAATAATTTGGAACACAGTGTAGGTACGAGATCTATCAAATATAAATACAGAGCTCAGACATGAAGACGTCTTATTGAGATCTTAGTTTCACGGTGCGGGATTTTGTGTATCAGACTACTGCTCAAAAAAGGGTAGCGGACATTGCACACCTGTCACCTGCCCTAATTAAAGGCCCAATGCGGTTTATCTCACCGAAAAACAAATAGGCCAGATTCAAACATCTATAATTCATGGTCCAAGTATGGATCGCAATGTCTAGACCGACAGATGGTTTCTTCACCCAAATTCAACAGTCTCATGTATGGCTATGACTGTCGGGTTGTCAGACCAGCAGTCAGTCTGGACACTGCAGGACCACACTTGGACAATGGATATCTGAGGTGTGAAAACGCTCTTAAGGTACTGTCACACTTAGCGATGCACCAGCGATCCCGACCAGCGATATGACGCGGTCAGGATCACTGGTGCATCGCTAAGTGGTCGCTAGTGAGCTGCCACACAGGCAGATCTCACCAGCGGTCAGGGGTCGCTACTTACCTGTCAGACGAGGTGATCCTGACGTCCTCCCACCCGTGTCCACGCGTCGCTGCCACAGGAAGCTGACGACGAGAAACGGCCCAGGACGTTCTCGCGCAACCAGCGGGGGAGCCGGTCGGAGGCAAGTATCAAACATAGCAATATCGCTGCTACGTCACAAAAAACAGTGACGTTATATATTGCTAGCGATATCGCTTAGTGTGACAGGCCCTTTAGATTACATTTACACTTACCAGTTTTTTCCTCTGTGACTTGCATGTTTAAAACGAACAGCACACTGACCCATAGAGATTAATGAAAGATTAAAGGGAGTATGTCCTCACAAATCAATTGTTTAAATTCATTTTTTTTTTTGTTAAAAATAAACACATTTTTGGCACTTTTTTTCCCCCTATCCCACAGTATGTATCAAAAATAAAAACCTTGCAGTTTTTACACTGGCCATTAGGCTCTTTTAGACCCATTTCTTGTTTCAGGAAATCCAAACATACAAAGCCATAATGAGCAGACTCGGACCCCATATTTAGTATTGAAGCATCTAATGAGCATATGCCAAGGTCATAGTAAAGGGACGAGTAGCAGGGAGAATGGAAAAGTCATCTATTGTGATTAGTGGATCCTTTGTTAATTATTAGCCATGTACAGAGGTATTAGCAGTAATTGTAATCCTGCTTTTAAAAATGAGTCTGCTGAAAACTGTTCCTGAAAGGACAGGAAATGAGACTATAATATCACCAGAGGCCAGATGAAAATTGAAAAAAAATCCTAATTTTGTTTTCTTAATAAAGATCATGACCAAACAATAAAAACATTACAATGAACCCACACACACACACACACACACACACACACACACACACACACACACACACACACACACCAAAACCTAATTTAAAGAGTATATGCAGGACTTAAAAAATACATTTACCTAAGCACTAACAGGCTGGTAATTGCAACTTACCTACCAGTGGGGCCCATTGCAGTTTCTTCCCCAGCACACAGCGGTCACAGACTACTCCTGCTGGGGATTCAACTACCTCTGCTGACGCAACGGGGCGCGACTTCCGATATCATTCTGACTGATCGCCAGATCCCCATTAGGCAGTGAGGATCCGGCTGTCACTCAGAATGACCTCGGAAGTCCCACACAGCGGAATGGAAAAGAAGCCTCCACTCTGTAGTCGTGATGTCAGGGAGGCTCCTGAATCCCCAGCAAGACCGTTCACGCCAGGGAAGAGCGTCGCTATTCACAACAGGCAGGTAAGCTGCAATTACTTGCCTGTTAGTGCTTATGTACATTTTTGTTTAGTCCCAGATACCCCCTTTAAGTACTAGGTCATTTTCTGATGACACATTCAATGTAATGACTAATAGAAAAAATAAAAAAACAGCAGAAGTCAGTAGAAGTTGTAATACTAGTGTAAAGTACGACATGACAGCAGAGGTCACTGACTGGCTGCAGCAGTCACATGCAGGTTATGTATACAGAAGGACATGGAGGACTGCAGGAGATTAGTCTGGGTTTTCTAATGTTTGCAACTATTAGAAAATAATAATGGAAATGTTGAATCGCCCCCTTTGGACTTCCTGCAAATGGAGTGGATTCTAAACACTGCCCAAAACAGACTAACTTTTTAGGATGAATTGACAAAAGGCAAAAAATGTTGTGCCTGTCCCATGTATCTGAATAGTGTGTGCAAAAAACATGCCTACTGCAGACAATGCCATCAGATGACCTAAACTGATACTCTTTTTTTTTTTATTATGTGGGCAAATTAGCAGATGTACAATGGATATTCCAACTGGATTTGCAGGTGGATACTCCGCAGTACATCACAGCCAAACACACAGGCTCTCCATGCATGTGTCATGACTGTCACACAGCCGCGGAGCCGAACAGCTGATCAGCCGGCGCGATCCAGGAAGCCGGATTCCCTCTGCAGCTTATTTGGCAAGTGCTATGGCTTGCCGAATAAGCCCTGACCTGATCAAATTCGCTCATCTCTATCAGCTGAAGTGGTGCTTTAACGAAGGAACAATGTGATGTAAGTTGTGCCCAATTCATTTAGGCCTGATTCTGATATCCGTGTTGCAAGTACATGTCGTATCTTTTATTTTCACAGATAAAACACATACATTTTATAACCTATGGAGTTAGTCACAAATCCAAGTTTTTATATGGACAGTTTGTTTGTGCAAAACTCACAGACACAAGTCCGTTTTTTTCCCGATATCACGAATGAAAAGGGCCAATACAAGTCTATGGGTCTGTGAAAAACACATACAGCACACAATCTGTGTCATGTCTGTATTCAACATTGCAAAGTATAGGAGAAGCTTTGTAAATTTCCATATTTTTTGGATTATAAAACGCTCTGGATTATAAGACGCACCCCAAATTTTGAGGAGAAAATTAGGAAAACAGTTTTTTTTTATTAAAAGGATGGTGCTTCTTTTAATCCATGCATCTTATTGCTATTGCTTACCGGGGGTGGTGGCTGCGGTGAAGTGGGGTCCCAGGGTCACTGGTGGAGGAGGCAGGAGTGGGGTGACGCTGCAGGCCGGGATGAGGGGGTGTCCAATGTGCAGTGCGTCGCTGCAGGTGTCCCTTGCTGCAGGGGTCTCTGACGACAATTTGTGAAAGGCCAGTTCCGTGGTATCCTGTGCGATGGACTCTGGGAAAATGGCTGGCGGGGGTGGACGGGGACGGCAGATGCGCAGATGGAGATCTCGGCATCAAGATCTCGGGGGATGAGATTTCAGCACTGAAAATCTCCCGAGATCTCCATCTGCGTATGCGCCGCCCATAGCGGCCATTTTCCCGGGGACCCCAGCAGCACCGCCAGAGACCCCCTCATCCCTTCCTGCAGCAACGTTACCGGTAAGGTATATACGCATTATAAGACGCACCCCCATTTCCCTCCCAAATTTGGGTGAAAAAGTGCGTTTTATAATCCGTAAAATACGGTACTTTTTCCATCTGTGAAAAAAGCTGATGACACACTGCTGATAAAAACAGACACACTGGTCTTAGTCCGGCACCTCCCATTTTCTTGCAATGCCATCATCCTTCTTGCTTCGTGTGGGTGACGCGTCCGTGCGCCATCCACATAGTCTCCCTGGCATCGCGCTCCTGTGCAGACGTACTTCTCTGCCCTGTCGAGGGCAGAGTAAAGTACTGCAGTGCGCATGCGCAGAGAAAGGTCAAAGAGCCCCGGCACATGCTCACTGCAGTATTTTACTCTGCCCTAGTCAGGGCAGAGAAGTACGTCTGCACAGAAGTACGATGCTGGGGAGAGCCTGTGTGGATGACGTAGGACGCATCATTCACACGAAACAAGAAGGATGACGGCATTGCAAGAAAATGGGAGGCGCCGGACAAAGACCAGCGACACCGCTTGGACCGGACTGCCCCGCAGGTGAGTATAATAAGAGTTCTTTTTCTTGTCTTGCAGGTTGGGGGGCAGATATACAGCATTATAGAACGCTGTATATCAGGTCTGAAAGGTGGTGGTGTTATCTCATATTGGTCAAACGTGGTAACAGGTTCCTCTAAGGAGTGTTGCTCCAGAAGTCTGGAAAAACACCTTAAGGGTATGTGCACACGCTGCGGATTCCGCAGCGTCTGCACACACCCTAAGGCTATGTGCCCACGTTGCGTTTTAAAACGCACACTGAAAACTGGACTCCCAGAAATCGCATCGCTTGGAAAGTGATTGACAGGTTGGTCACACTCGTCAAACAGTGTTTGACAAGTGTGAGCAGCATTTTACTATTGAGGCCGCCTATGCGGCCTCAATAGTAAAAGATAGAATGTGAAAAATGATAAAAAAAAAAAAAAAAAAAAAATCGGGGTATATTTACCTTCCGGCATCCCGCGCTGCCATCCCGGGCATCAGCGTTCCCAGTAATGCCTTGCGAGACCTGTGATGACGTTGGTCTCGCGTTACTATAGCGATCTCGCGAGACCGCTAGAGTCACGCGAGACGTCATCACAGAACCTTGCCTAAAGGCATTACTGGGAACGCTTAGGCCGGGAATGCAGCGCGGGACGCCGGAAGGTAAATATACGCCGATTTTTTATTTTTTATTCTTTTTTTTTACAGGGGTATGGTACCCAGGGCCTGGAGGACAGTCTCCTCCACACCGTGGGTACCAACCGCACATGAGACGCTTAACTTCCCGCATGGTGGGCATAGCCACATGCGGGAAGTAAGCGATTCTCATGCATTCCTATGGGTGCGGAATCGCGGCAATTCTTTGCGATTCCGCACAAAAGAATGAGCATGCTGCGTTTTTTTCCGCGATGCGTTTCCGCCGCGGAAAAAAGCGCAGCATTAGCACAGCATGTGCGGAATGCCATAGGAATGCATGGGGGGCGTTCTGTACACGATTTTTAAACATTTTCGCAGCGTTTTCACGCCGAAAATCGGGGTAAAAACGCTTAAAAAAAAAAATCGCATCGTGGGCACACAGCCTAAGGGTGTGTGCACACGCTGCGGATTCTGCTGCGGATCCGCAGCGGTTTTGGTCCTGCGGATCCGCAGCAGTTTCTGCTGCGGTGTACAGTACTATAATATCCTATGGGAAATGGAAACCGCAGTGCAGACGGTGCAGATTTTTCTGCGCGGATTTGCTGCGGTTTCTAATCCGCAGAAAGAATTGACATGAGTGCAGACGGTGCGGATTTTTCTGCGCGGATTTGCTGCGGTTTCTAATCCGCAGAAAGAATTGACATGTCAATTCTTTCTGCGGATTCCACTGCGGTTTACCATCTCCTCCATTCTAGAGGTGGTAAACCGCAGGGCAAAACCGCAGGCTAATCCGCAGGTCTTTTGACTTGCGGATTTACCTGCGGATTTTGCTAAACCCGAGCGGATCAATCCGCAGCAGAATCCGCAGCGTGTGCACACACCCTAATTGGTCGGCCCATAGTACATATTTGAAGAGCATGTTTACATAGTATGGAAAATTTACTCTGCGGCTTTAGGTGTGGATTTCCCCCCACTGCATCAGAAAGCATTGTATAGGCCAAATGTAGCACATCAAGGAGCATACTGCATATTTTAAAATCCACAGCATCCGCTCACTTTTATGTGGATTTTTTCCAGGGCATGGGAATGGGTTTGTAAACTGAGGAGGAACAAACCCGTAATCTGCAACATGTCGTTTCCAAGGCTGTATTGCAGCTGTATATTCTCGGCCAAATTAAGAGTAGAATCCTAAGCCCAACTCTGATTTAGTCACCTAAACTAAGAATATCATAGGCAGACATGACGCTGTTAGTTTGGAGCCTAAGACCTGTATCAGCCTAGGGGTTGTACCCATAAAGATTTACACCATCTTTGTCTCCATTGGTGACTGTGGTGGAATTCTTCCTTAGGAATTCTATTTCTTGAGCATTCAGATGGAAGCTGCTAACAGATCCATAGCCTTCACTGAGGCAGAGTCTGAAAGATGAAACTTTGAACATCATTTCACTCCCCCACTTCCAGTGGTGTCTCTTTTCACCCATATTTTATTTACTATTGCCCACAAGAGCTAAAATAACCCACCAATAAAAATTATCGTTACTGAATAAGCAAAAAAAGGGCAATGAGTGGTGCCCCATTTTCACCCCTGATGAAGCTGCTGTGTCAGTGAAACATGTAGGGAGGGAATTTTAACTTCATCAAGAGAGCAGCCAAGCAAACTATAGTGAAGGTGCTGGATACTGCAAATCACTGGCCCAACATTCTGCTTTTACAATATATTGTGCTCAACTTAGGAGAAAGTCAGTGTAGGAAGCTCTACCTGTTAATTTACCCAGCACTTTAGAGATTTCTTATTTAATGACTAGTGTTGAGCATTCCGATACAGCAAATATCGGGTATCGGCCGATATTCGCGGTATCGGAATTCCGATACTGTGTGCCAATACTTTTTGCATATCGAATACCGGAATCAGAAGTTCCCATAATGCTATGAGACAGTTTGATTTGATTCAGCCAATGAGGAATCCTCAGAAGTGTGGGCACATCCTGTTAGGCATGTAGGCATGTTAACTAATTGCATGGCTATGATTGGCTGCTGAAATGATGTCATGATGCACTATAAAAGCCGCCGCCATTTCGGGTTCACTCTGCTGTGAATTCAGTTAGGGACAGGCTGCTGTTCAAGACTCTGAGGGACAGTTAGAGATAGCAATTTGCTATATAATATTGTGCTTTACCCAGGCTACATTATCAATCACTGTAGCTTTCTTTTGCCTTGCAGCGCTGTTCACAGCTGTCTGCAAGGTCTGTGTGAGTGCAGCTCACGCTGTAGTCTGTCCTGCAGCCACCTCTGGTTGTAGGCCGCTCAGAGTGCGTCACTGCCTCATACATATTTTTGTTTTATTGCTGCTCATTTTTCATTAATTCTCCTATTAGTGTGCATCCATCCGTATCCATATACATTGGTTGCAAACACTATAGGAGTAGACAGCGGAGCCTTTCTGCAGCCTTTCAGTGCTAGTGCACAGTTCTCTGCACTGTTCACGGCTGTCTGTGAGGTCTCTGTGTGTGAGTACAGCTCACGTTGTAGTGTGTCCTGCAGCCACCTCTGGTTGTAGTCCGCTCAGCGTGCGTCACTGCCTCATACATAGTCCTTTTTTTGTTTTATTGCAGCTCATTTTTCCAGATTTTTTTCTCCTATTAGTGTGCTTCCATCCATATCCATCTACATTGGTTGGTTGCAAACACTATATAGGAGTAGATAGAGGAGCCTTTTTGCTGGCTTGTGCCCTGCAGCCGCAGCCAGATTAGTATTAGCCTATTTTTTGGAGCCTCATCTATTGCATTGTAGGTTACCTTCCTGCATTGTAATAGCTCCAAAAAGTTTGTGATACTATCGCTTTCACATCTTTGGTCACATCCTTTTTGTTTTTTTGAAAAAAAACACGTAAATAAAGTTCACCAAACACTCCACTTGACAGTTGTGTAGGCCACATTAGCTCATATTAAAGTGTAGTCCACACACTTTATAAAATTAGTGTTTCTTATACCTGTTAGCAGCTGTTCAGGAATAAGCACACTAAGCCCCCCCTTTGTACTTTTCTGCCTATCTTTATCAGTCTACCAAGATGAAGAAGGCAGGGAGTAAGGCACGTGGTCGTGAGCGTGGAGATGCAGCAGGGAGAGGACGTGGGGATTCTGTGCCCGCTGCGGGCACCAGTGACTCAGCATCCCCCAGTTTTACCAGGCAGCAGTCCTTTAAGCGCAGCTTTGTAGGACCTCGCCGTACCCCACTGCTGCAGGACGAACAAATTGAAGTCGTTGTCGGATGGATGGCAGCTATCGCATCGACTTCAATGACTTCCACATCCGCTCAAGGCCAGAGCACTGAAGAGCAACCATCTGTCTCTTCACCACCTGCCAAATTGCCCAGGCAGTCAGAGAGCCCTGGACAGGAGCCATCTCTACTTCTGTTCTCTGAATCTCTTGGCTTGGAAACAGGGGGCCAGCCAAGCAGCATTCTAGAATGTGAAGAAGAGGGAGTATGCAGTGATGCGCAACTGCTTTGTCCTTCTGAATCTGAAGAGGCGGGTGGGCCAGTGCCTATGGTCAGCACACCTCAGTACGCATCAGATGAGACTCAGGTGCCACTTTCTGGTGCGTACTGTGCTGGCGAGACTACCCAGGAGAAGCAGGTGTTTGAAGAGGGGAGTGTAGATGATGAGGTCCTTGACCCATCGTGGCGTGAGGAACAGGAAGGTGGTGGGAGCAGCTCTGAGGAAGAGATTCCCCGAATGGCCAAAACAGGAGGGAGAGGGAGGGGGCAGACTTGGTTGCCTGTAGCCTCCACTTCGGCACCCGTTAGGAGGATTCCTCTTCCAAAAACCAAAAACGGGCGCTCCCAGGACTTGCAGTGCGTGGTCCTTTTTTGACACAGTTGCAGATGACATTTGCTTTGTCAAATGCAAGCTGTGTAATCAGAAAGTCAAAAGAGGGAAAAGTGTCAGCAACCTGAATACCACAAATATATGGAAACGTGCAGAACAAGCACGTGGTGGAGTTACAAAGACACACTGAAGACGTAGGCCAACCTACAGCACCAACTACCACCTCTTCAGCTCGTGTTGTAGCCTCTCCTCCTGCTCACACACAGCTGGTTCGGCTTCCTCACAGGATCGCCATGGAAGAACCTCTGGCACTGTTGTCCAGAGACCCAGTGACATTCCACCCACAGCACCACGTTCCCTGTCATCCTCACACTCCCAGGCCACTCTACAGCCATCGGTAGCACAGCAATGGGAGAAAAGGCGGCCATACTCGGCAAACCATCCCCGAGCACAGGCTCTGAATGCTGGCATTGCCAAACTACTGGCCTTTGAAATGCTCTCATTCAGGCTGGTGGAGACTGACACCTTCCATAACTTCATGGCATTGGCAGTCCCACAATACACCGTGCCCAGCCGCTTTTATTTCAGCACTCAAGCCGTCCCTGCCCTGCAAAAGCATGTGGAGGGAAAAATTAAACATGCGCTACTAAACGCCGTCAGTAGCAAAGTCCATCTGACCACCGATGCGTGGACCAGTAACCATGGACAGGGATGATACCTTTCCTCTTCAGTTAGATCGTGACCATGGCCACGAACTCACCCGACAGAGATCATCCTCACAGGGCACTGTGTGCATGATATGAGGATTCATTAGTCTGCAGTTAGATCGTGACCATGGCCACGCACTCACCCAAGACAGTTCATCCTCACAGCGCACCGTGTGCAAGGATTCATTTGTTTGCAGTCAGATCGTGACCACAGCCACGCACTCACCCAAGACAGATCATCTTCACAGCGCACCGTGTGCCTGATGTGAGGATTCCTTAGTCTGCAGTTAGATCGTGACCATGGCCACGCACTCACCCGAGACAGATCATCCTCACAGCGCACCGTGTGCCTGATGTGAGGATTCACTTGTCTGCAGTCAGATCGTGACCATGGCCACGCACTCACCCGAGACAGATCATCCTCACAGGGCACCGTGTGCCTGATGTGAGGATTCATTAGTCTGCAGTTAGATCGTGACCACGGCCACGCACTCACCCAAGACAGTTCATCCTCACAGCGCACCGTGTGCGAGGATTCATTTGTTTGCAGTCAGATCGTGACCACGGCCACGTACTCACCCAAGACAGATCATCCTCACAGCGCAACGTGTGCCTGATGTGAGGATTCCTTAGTCTGCAGTCAGATCGTGACCATGGCCACGAACTCACCCGAGAAAGATCATATTCACAGGGCACCGTGTGCCTGATATGAGGATTCATTAGTCTGCAGTTAGATTGTGACCATGGCCACGCACTCACACAAGACAGATCATCCTCACAGCGCACCGTGTGCCTGATGTGAGGATTCATTGGTCTGCAGTCAGATCGTGACCATGGCCACGCACTCACCCGAGACAGATCATCCTCACAGGGCACCGTGTGCCTGATGTGAGGATTCACTTGTCTGCAGTCAGATCGTGACCATGGCCACGCACTCACACAAGACAGATCATCCTCACAGCGCACCGTGTGCCTGATGTGAGGATTCATTAGTCTGCAGTCAGATCGTGACCACGGCCACACACTCACCCGAGACAGATCATCCTCACGGCGCACCGTGTGCCTGATGTGAGGATTCATTAGTCTGCAGTCAGATCGTGACCACGGCCACGCACTCACCCGAGACAGATCATCCTCACAGCGCACCGTGTGCCTGATGTGAGGATTCATTAGTCTGCAGTTAGATCGTGACCATGGCCACGCACTCACACAAGACAGATCATCCTCACAGCGCACCGTGTGCCTGATGTGAGGATTCATTGGTCTGCAGTCAGATCGTGACCATGGCCACGCACTCACCAGAGACAGATCATCCTCACAGGGCACCGTGTGCCTGATGTTAGGATTCACTTGTCTACCGTCAGATCATGACCATGGCCACGCACTCACCCGAGACAGATCATCCTCACAGCGCACAGTGTGCCTGATGTGAGCCTTCATTTGTCTGCAGTCAGATCGTGACCACGGCCACGCACTCACCCGAGACAGATCATCCTCACAGCGCACCGTGTGCCTGATGTGAGGATTCATTAGTCTGCAGTCAGATCGTGACCACGGCCACGCACTCACCCGAGACAGATCATCCTCACAGCGCACCGTGTGCCTGATGTGAGCATTCATTTGTCTGCAGTCAGATCGTGACCACGGCCACGCACTCACCCGAGACAGATCATCCTCACAGCGCACCGTGGGCCTGATGTGAGCATTCATTTGTCTGCAGTCAGATCGTGACCACGGCCACGCACTCACCCGAGACAGATCATCCTCACAGCGCACCGTGGGCCTGATGTGAGGATTGATTAGTCTGCAGTCAGATCGTGACTACTGACGGACAAACCCTTTAATGTGCATGGAGGGTCTCCTGAAATTCTCCCAACAGATCAAGGGCAAAGGAAAGGGCGATCCAGCACATTAGATTTTAAAAGGCCAATCCTTATGTTTTCCAAGAGAGGGGACGAGGACGGGCGTCTGAGGGGGACGAGGACGGGCGTCTGGCAGCAGCTCTGATTGATGTGGGAGGCCAAAGAGATGGTTGTGGACACAGACGGCCTGTCACCAGGTCATAGGTGCTCAGTTTCTGCTTCTTCCCACTGCTCCCCTCCGAGTTCTTCCCTCTGCAGACATGGGGGCTTTCTACTCGGCGCTCATTTGTGTCTATAGGCCGCTCTCTATTACCGTGAGCCAAGCCCCTTTGGTAAAGAACATAATCAGCACTAAATAAAACCCCTATATGGCGGATTATAAAAAACAAGAAATGCAGCGTGATCAGGGAGCAGCAGGAATAAAACTGGAGACGGCCCATGGCGACAGCTCTGTAATGTGAATGGGGCCAAAAGCTAATTGTATATTATTACCCTACAACGTCCAGACCCTGCGGCTGGGCCAGGCCTGGAGAGCTGCCTGCCGTCATCATATCTCCCCACACACAGCACCGCAGGGGGCAATGACACACTGTACACACGGTGCGGCTACAGGCAGCCGGAGCCGCACAATGGCGGACTGCAGCGAGCAGACAAGCCCAGAGCAATGCAGCGGCCGAGCAGCCCGTGTCGTCACCAGCCATTGTGGACGCTATGCGGCAGTCTGGCAGGGGAGGCCGGCCCCTCCTGGGGGAGGATGGCTGCTCAGCCCGGGCCCGGAGGATGGAGACGGCGTGCAGCCTCCTCCCGTCCCCTCAGTCTACAGGCAGTCACACACTCGGCAGACATGACGGCTGCTTGGAGATGGAGGAAGGCGGAAACAGTCTGCTTCCTCGGAGAAGGGCCTGGGCGCACGGCACCGCGGCCCGGTACATAAGGCGGAGTCCGGTACTCACCATCAGCTCAAGGGTTTTATCCTCTATAACCGAGTCTGGCTCCATGGTCTCCAACACCGAAGCTGTGAGTCTCCCCTTCCCCCCACCCCGAGAAACGCAGCAAAAGCAGGCGGAAGCTCGACGCACGGACGTAATGACGTAGCATCACGTGACTGTAACTAGCACGGTGGATGGTGTGGAGCTCGTTGCTAAGGCTTTGTGATAGAATGGAACTGCCATAGGTCGCTTCATTGTGTGAGCCAGCGCGTAGAATGGCGCTGTGGAGGACAGTAGGGTTGGTGTGAATGGCACTGTGGAGGACAGTACGGATGCTGTGAATGGCGCTGTGGAGGGCAGTAGAGATGCTGTGAATGGCGCTGTGGAGGACAATAGGGATGCTATGAATGGCGCTGTGGAGGGCAGTAGGGATGGTGTGAATGGTGCTGTGGAGGGCAGTAGGGTTGGTGTGAATGGTGCTGTGGAAGACAGTAGAGATGCTGTGAATGGCGCTGTGGAGGACAGTAGAGATGCTGTGAATGGCGCTGTGGAGGGCAGTAGAGATGCCGTGAATGTCGCTGTGGAGGGCAGTAGGGTTGGTGTGAATGGCGCTGTGGTGGACAGTAGAGATGCTGTGAATGGCGCTGTGGAGGACAGTAGGGTTGGTGTGAATGGCGCTGTGGAGGACAGTAGAGATGCTGTGAATGGCGCTGTGGAGGACAGTAGGGTTGGTGTAAATGGCACTGTGGAGAACAGTACGGATGCTGTGAATGGCGCTGTGGAGGGCAGTAGAGATGCTGTGAATGGCGCTGTGGAGGGCAGTAGGGTTGGTGTGAATAGAGCTGTGGAGGCAGTAGAGATGCTGTGAATGGTGCTGTGGAGGACAGTAGAGATGCTGTGAATGGCGCTGTGGAGGACAGTAGAGATGCTGTGAATGGCGCTGTGGAGGGCAGTAGGGTTGGTGTGAATGGCGCTGTGGAGGGCAGTAGGGTTGGTGTGAATGGTGCTGTGGAAGACAGTAGAGATGCTGTGAATGGCGCTGTGGAGGACAGTAGAGATGCTGTGAATGGCGCTGTGGAGGGCAGTAGAGATGCCGTGAATGTCGCTGTGGAGGGCAGTAGGGTTGGTGTGAATGGCGCTGTGGTGGACAGTAGAGATGCTGTGAATGGCGCTGTGGAGGACAGTAGGGTTGGTGTGAATGGCGCTGTGGAGGACAGTAGAGATGCTGTGAATGGCGCTGTGGAGGACAGTAGGGTTGGTGTAAATGGCACTGTGGAGAACAGTACGGATGCTGTGAATGGCGCTGTGGAGGGCAGTAGAGATGCTGTGAATGGCGCTGTGGAGGGCAGTAGGGTTGGTGTGAATAGAGCTGTGGAGGCAGTAGAGATGCTGTGAATGGTGCTGTGGAGGACAGTAGAGATGCTGTGAATGGCGCTGTGGAGGACAGTAGGGATGGTGTGAATGGCGCTGTGGAGGACAGTAGAGATGCTGTGAATGGCGCTGTGGAGGGCAGTAGAGATGCTGTAAATGGCGCTGTGGAGGACAGTAGGGTTGGTGTAAATGGCACTGTGGAGAACAGTACGGATGCTGTGAATGGCGCTGTGGAGGGCAGTAGGGTTGGTGTGAATGGCGCTGTGGAGGGCAGTAGAGATGCTGTGAATGGCGCTATGGAGGACAGTAGAGATGCTGTGAATGGTGCTGTGGAGGGCAGTAGGGTTGGTGTGAATGGCGCTGTGGAGGGCAGTAGAGATGCTGTGAATGGTGCTGTGGAGGGCAGTAGGGATGGTGTGAATGGCGCTGTGGAGGACAGTAGAGATGCTGTGAATGGCGCTGTGGAGGACAGTAGGGATGGTGTGAATGGCGCTGTGGAGGACAGTAGAGATGCTGTGAATGGCGCTGTGGAGGGCAGTAGAGATGCTGTAAATGG
This sequence comes from Dendrobates tinctorius, assembly GCF_039654945.1. Lineage (NCBI taxonomy): Eukaryota > Metazoa > Chordata > Amphibia > Anura > Dendrobatidae > Dendrobates > Dendrobates tinctorius. Next base: position 23,121,722 of record NW_027361704.1, read on the forward strand.
CGCTGTGGAGGACAGTAGGGTTGGTGTAAATGGCACTGTGGAGAACAGTACGGATGCTGTGAATGGCGCTGTGGAGGACAGTAGGGTTGGTGTAAATGGCACTGTGGAGAACAGTACGGATGCTGTGAATGGCGCTGTGGAGGGCAGTAGAGATGCTGTGAATGGCGCTGTGGAGGGCAGTAGGGTTGGTGTGAATGGCGCTGTGGAGGGCAGTAGGGTTGGTGTGAATGGCGCTGTGGAGGACAGTAGAGATGCTGTGAATGGTGCTGTGGAGGGCAGTAGGGTTGGTATGAATAGCGCTGTGGAGGACAGTAGGGATGCTATGAATGGCGCTGTGGAGGGCAGTAGGGTTGGTGTGAATGGCGCTGGGGAGGGCAGTAGAGATGCTGTGAATGGCGCTGTGGAGGGCAGTAGGGTTGGTGTGAATGGCGCTGTGGAGGACAGTAGAGATGCTGTGAATGGTGCTGTGGAGGGCAGTAGGGTTGGTATGAATAGCTCTGTGGAGGACAGTAGGGATGCTATGAATGGCGCTGTGGAGGGCAGTAGGGTTGGTGTGAATGGCGCTGTGGAGGGCAGTAGAGATGCTGTGAATGGTGCTGTGGAGGACAATAGGGATGCTGTGAATGGTGCTGTGGAGGACAATAGGGATGCTGTGAATGGCGCTGTGGAGGGCAGTACGGTTGGTGTGAATGGCGCTGTGGAGGACAGTAGGGATGCTGTGAATGGCGCTGTGAAGGGCAGTAGAGATGCTGTGAATGGCGCTGTGGAGGACAGTAGTGATGCTGTGAATGGTGCTGTGGAGGGCAGTAGGGTTGGTGTGAATGGCGCTGTGGAGGACAGGGATGCTGTGAGTGGCGCTGTGGAGGGCAGTAGGGTTGGTATGAATAGCGCTGTGGAAGACAGTAGGGATGCTATGAATGGCGCTGTGGAGGGCAGTAGGGTTGGTGTGAATGGCGCTGTGGAGGACAGTAGGGATGCTGTGAATGGCGCTGTGGAGGGCAGTAGAGATGCTGTGAATGGCGCTGTGGAGGACAATAGGGATGCTGTGAATGGCGCTGTAGAGGGCAGTAGGGTTGGTGTAAATGACACTGTGGAGGACAGTAGGGATGCTGTGAATGGCGCTGTGGAGGGCAGTAGGGTTGGTGTGAATGGCGCTGTGAAGGACAGTAGGGATGCTGTGAATGGCGCTGTGGAGGGCAGTAGAGATGCTGTGAATGGTGCTGTGGAGGACAATAGGGATGCTGTGAATGGCGCTGTGGAGGACAGTAGGGTTGCTGTGAATGGCTCTGTGGAGGACAGTAGAGATTCTGTGAATGGCGCTGTGGAGGACAGGGATGCTGTGGAGGACAGTAGGGATGGTGTGAATGGCGCTGTGGAGGACAGTATGGATGCTGTGAATGGCGCTGTGGAGGACAGTAGGGATGCTGTGAATGGCGCTGTGGAGGGCAGTAGAGATGCTGTGGAGGGCAGTAGAGATGCTGTGAATGGCGCTGTGGAGGGCAGTAGGGTTGGTGTGAATGGCGCTGTGGAGAGCAATAGGGTTGGTGTGAATGGCGCTGTGGAGGGCAATAGGGTTGGTGTGAATGGCGCTGTGGAGGACAGTAGGGATGCTGTGAATGGCGCTGTGGAGGGAAGTAGAGATGCTGTGAATGGCGCTGTGGAGGACAGTAGGGATGCTGTGAATGGCGCTGTGGAGGGCAGTAGAGATGCTGTGACTGGCGCTGTGGAGGACAGTAGGGATGCTGTGAATAGCGCTGTGGAGGACAGTAGGGATGCTGTGAATAGCGCTGTGGAGGGCAGTAGGGTTGGTGTGAATGGCGCTGTGGAGGACAGTAGGGATGCTGTGGAGGACAGTATGGATGCTGTGAATGGCGCTGTGGAGGGCAGTAGAGATGCTGTGAATGACGCTGTGGAGGACAGTAGGGATGCTGTGAATGGCGCTGTGGAGGGCAGTAGAGATGCTGTGAATGGCGCTGTGGAGGACAGTAGGGTTGGTGTGAATGGCGCTGTGGAGGACAGTAGAGATGCTGTGAGTGGCGCTGTGGAGGACAGTAGGGATGGTGTGAATGGCGCTGTGGAGGACAGTAGAGATGCTGTGGAGGACAGTAGAGATGGTGTGAATGGTGCTGCGGTGTGAGATTCTGAGCCATGTTTCTGTTCTGCTTGACTTTGCCCTTATCAAACATGGAGTGAGCAGCTTCACAAGGGGCCATCTTGTTCCTGTTTGACTCTTCCTGCCTGCTGTGTACTAAAGGGACTCTGCACATTATACCTGTGCTTGTGTATCTGGATCTTCACCTGCTGCCAAGCTTGGAGAACTTGCATTGTGCCTGCTTCATCTAAACCTTGGGATTCCCCATTTATTACTTACCTGCCGTCCTGCCTGACCGCCTCTCCTGTCCGGATCTGCTCTGCTTCTGTCATCTCTGCGGCCTGCTCTCCGCTTGGAGCCCGGTCCAGTCTCAGGACCTTAGGACTGTGTGCGCCTGGACCTCAGGCTCTCGCCACTTGGTTCGTACAGACTTTACCTGTTGCCAGAACTTATATCTACGTACCGTGCAATACTGAAGCCTGTTTACTGTAATACCCTGAACTACATCTGCATAGTACTGAGACCTGTTGCTACAATACAATACTGAACCTTTGAACATATACTGTGTTTGTCTTCTCTGACCCGTGCCACCGAGTTCCATAGAACCTATGGTACTAATTTGACATGTAGAGGGCAGTAGAGATGCTGTGAATGGCGCTGTGGAGGGCAGTAGAGATGCTGTGAATGGCGCTGTGGAGGACAGTAGGGATGCTGTGAATGGCGCTGTGGAGGGCAGTAGAGATGCTGTGAATGGCGCTGTGGAGGGCAGTAGAGATGCTGTGAATGGCGCTGTGGAGGGCAGTAGGGTTGGTGTGAATGGCGCTGTGGAGAGCAATAGGGTTGGTGTGAATGGCGCTGTGGAGGGCAATAGGGTTGGTGTGAATGGCGCTGTGGAGGACAGTAGGGATGCTGTGAATGGCGCTGTGGAGGGAAGTAGAGATGCTGTGAATGGCGCTGTGGAGGACAGTAGGGATGCTGTGAATGGCGCTGTGGAGGACAGTAGGGATGTTGTGAATGGCACTGTGGAGGGCAGTAGGGATGCTGTGAATGGTGCTGTGGAGGGCAGTAGAGATGCTGTGAATGGCGCTGTGGAGGACAGTAGGGATGGTGTGAATGGCGCTGTGGAGGGCAGTAGAGATGCTGTGGAGGGCAGTAGGGTTGGTGTGAATGGCGCTGTGGAGGACAGTAGGGATGCTGTGGAGGACAGTACGGATGCTGTGAATGGCGCTGTGGAGGGCAGTAGAGATGCTGTGAATGACGCTGTGGAGGACAGTAGGGATGCTGTGAATGGCGCTGTGGAGGGCAGTAGAGATGCTGTGAATGGCGCTGTGGAGGACAGTAGGGATGGTGTGAATCGCGCTGTGGAGGGCAGTAGAGATGCTGTGAATGGTGCTGTGGAGGACAGTAGGGATGGTGTGAATGTCACTGTGGAGGACAACAGGGATGATGTGAAAGGCACTGTGGAGGGCAGTAGGGTTGGTGTGAATGGCGCTGTGCAGGGCAGTAAAGATGCTGTGGAGGACAGTAGGGATGGTGTGAATGGCGCTGTGGAGAACAGTAGGGATGGTGTGCATGGCGCTGTAGAAGACAGTAGAGATGCTGTGGAGGGCAGTAGAGATGCTGTGAATGGCGCTGTGGAGGACAGTAGGGATGGTGTGAATGGCGCTGTGGAGGGCAGTAGAGATGCTGTGAATGGCGCTGTGGAGGACAGTAGGAATGGTGTGAATGGCGCTGTGGAGGGGAGTAGAGATGCTGTGAATGGCGCTGTGGAGGGCAGTAGGGTTGGTGTGAATGGCGCTGTGGAGGGCAGTAGGGAAGCTGTGAATGGCACCGTGGAGGACAGTAGGGATGGTGTGAATGGCGCTGTGGAGGGCAGTAGAGATGCTGTGAATGGCGCTGTGGAGGACAGTGGGGATGGTGTGAATGGCGCTGTGGAGGGCAGTAGAGATGCTGTCAATGGCGCTGTGGAGGACAGTAGGGATGGTGTGAATGGTGCTGTGGAGGGCAGTAGAGATGCTGTGAATGGCGCTGTGGAGGACAGTAGGGATGGTGTGAATGGCGCTGTGGAGGGCAGTAGAGATGCTGTGGAGGGCAGTAGGGTTGGTGTGAATGGTGCTGTGGAGGGCAGTAGGGAAGCCGTGGAGGACAGTAGGCATGGTGTGAATGGCGCTGTGGAGGACAGTAGAGATGCTGTGGAGGACAGTAGAGATGGTATGAATGGTGCTGTGGAGGGCAGTAGAGATGGTGTGAATGGCACTGTGGAGGGCAGTAGGGTTGGTGTGAATGGCGCTGTGGAGGGCAGTAGGAATGCTGTGGAGAGCAGTAGGGTTGGTGTGAATGGCACTGTGGAGGACAGTAGGGATGCTGTGAATGGCGCTGTGGAGGACAGTAGGGATGGTGTGAATGGCGCTGTGGAGGACAGTAAGGATGGTGTGAATGACGCTGTGGAGGGCAGTAGGGATGCTGTGAATGGCGCTGTGGAGGGCAGTAGGGATGCTGTGAATGGCGCTGTGGAGGGCAGTAGGGATGGTGTGAATGGTGCTGTTGAGGACAGTAGGGATGGTGTGAAAGACACTGTGGAGGGCAGTAGGGTTGGTGTGAATGGCGCTGTGGAGGACAGTAGGGATGGTGTGAATGGCGCTGTGGAGGACAGTAGAGATGCTGTGAATGGCGCCGTGGAGGACAGTAGGGATGGTGTGAATGGCGCCGTGGAGGACAGTAGGGATGGTGTGAATGGCGCCGTGGAGGACAGTAGGGATGGTGTGAATGGCGCTGTGGAGGACAGTAGAGATGCTGTGAATGGCGCTGTGGAGGACAGTAGAGATGCTGTGAATGGCGCCGTGGAGGACAGTAGGGATGGTGTGAATGGTGCTGTGGAGGACAGTAGAGATGCTTTGGAGGACAGTAGAGATGGTGTGAATGGTGCTGTGGAGGGCAGTAGGGTTGGTGTGAATGGCACTGTGGAGGGCAGTAGGGTTGGTGTGAATGGTGCTGTGGAGGACAGTAGGCATGCTGTGAATGGTGCTGTGGAGGACAGTAGGCATGCTGTGAATGGCGCTGTGGAGGACAGTAGGGATGGTGTGAATGGCGCTGTGGAGGACAGTAGAGATGCTGTGGAGGACAGTAGGGATGGTGTGAATGGCGCTGTGGAGGGCAGTAGAGATGCTGTGAATGGTGCTGTGGAGGACAATAGGGATGGTGTGGAGGACAGTAGAGATGGTATGAATGGTGCTGTGGAGGGCAGTAGAGATGGTGTGAATGGCACTGTGGAGGGCAGTAAGGTTGGTGTGAATGGCGCTGTGGAGGGCAGTAGAAATGCTGTGGAGGGCAGTAGGGTTGGTGTGAATGGCACTGTGGAGGACAGTAGGGATGCTGTGAATGGCGCTGTGGAGGACAGTAGGGATGGTGTGAATGGCGCTGTGGAGGACAGTAGGGATGGTGTGAATGACGCTGTGGAGGGCAGTAGGGATGCTGTGAATGGCGCTGTGGAGGGCAGTAGGGATGCTGTGAATGGCGCTGTGGAGGGCAGTAGGGATGCTGTGAATGGCGCTGTGGAGGGCAGTAGGGATGCTGTGAATGGCGCTGTGGAGGGCAGTAGGGATGGTGTGAATGGCGCTGTGGAGGGCAGTAGAGATGCTGTGAATGGCGCTGTTGAGGACAGTAGGGATGGTGTGAAAGACACTGTGGAGGGCAGTAGGGTTGGTGTGAATGGCGCTGTGGAGGACAGTAGGGATGGTGTGAATGGTGCTGTGGAGGACAGTAGAGATGTTGTGAATGACGCCGTGGAGGACAGTAGGGATGGTGTGAATGGCGCCGTGGAGGACATTAGGGATGGTGTGAATGGCGCCGTGGAGGACAGTAGGGATGGTGTGAATGGCGCCGTGGAGGACAGTAGAGATGCTGTGAATGGCGCTGTGGAGGACAGTAGAGATGCTGTGAATGGCGCCGTGGAGGACAGTAGGGATGGTGTGAATGGTGCTATGGAGGACAGTAGAGATGCTTTGGAGGACAGTAGAGATGGTGTGAATGGTGCTGTGGAGGGCAGTAGGGTTGGTGTGAATGGCACTGTGGAGGGCAGTAGGGTTGGTGTGAATGGTGCTGTGGAGGACAGTAGGCATGCTGTGAATGGCGCTGTGGAGGACAGTAGGGATGGTGTGAATGGCGCTGTGGAGGACAGTAGAGATGCTGTGGAGGACAGTAGGGATGGTGTGAATGGCGCTGTGGAGGGCAGTAGAGATGCTGTGAATGGTGCTGTGGAGGACAATAGGGATGGTGTGAATGGCGCTGTGGAGGACAGTAGAGATGCTGTGAATGGTGCTGTGGAGGGCAGTAGGGTTGGTGTGAAAGGCGCTGTGGAGGACAGTAGATATGCTGTGAATGGCGCTGTGGAGGGCAGTAGGGATGCTGTGAATGGCGCTGTGGAGGACAGTAGATATGCTGTGAATGGCGCTGTGGAGGGCAGTAGGGATGCTGTGAATGGAGCTGTGGAGGGCAGTAGGGTTGGTGTGAATGGCGCTGTGGAGGGCAGTAGGGATGGTGTGAATTGCACTGTGGAGAGCAGTAGAGTTGCTGTGAATGGCGCTGTGGAGGACAGTAGGGATGGTGTGAATGACGCTGTGGAGGGCAGTAGAGATGCTGTGGATGGCGCCATGGAGGACAGTAGAGATGCTGTGGAGGGCAGTAGAGATGCTTTGAATGGTGCTGTGGAGGACAGTAGGGATGCTGTGAATGGCGCTGTGGAGAACAGTACGGATGCTGTGAATGGCTCTGTGGAGGGCAGTAGGGTTGGTGTGAATGGCGCTGTGGAGGACAGTAGGGATGGTGTGAATGGCGCTGTGGAGGACAGTAGGGATGGTGTGAATGGCACTGTGGAGGCCAGTAGGCATGGTGTGAAAGGCAATGTGGAGGACAGTAGAGATGCTGTGAATGGCGCTGTGGAGGACAGTAGAGATGCTGTGAATGGCGCCGTGGAGGACAGTACTGATGCTGTGCATGGCGCCGTGGAGGACAGTAGAGATGCTGTGAATGGCGCCGTGGAGGACCGTAGGGATGCTGTGAATGGCGTCGTGGATGGCAGTAGGGATGCTGTGAATGGCGCCGTGGAGGGCAGTAGAGATGCTGTGAATGGCGCCGTGGAGGACAGTAGGGATGCTGTGAATGGCGCTGTAGAGAACAGTAGGGATGCTGTGAATGGCGCTGTGAAGGGCAGTAGGAATGGTGTGAATGGCACTGTGGAGGGCAGTAGGGTTGGTGTGAATGGCACTGTGGAGGGCAGGGCTGTGGAGTCGGTAAGCCAAACCTGCGACTCCGACTCCTCAATTTCCCTTACACCAACTCCGACTCCACGACTCCGACTCCCACATATATTGCTTATATTTAAGTGAAAAATGTATTGTAGTACAATGTGAACATCAGACATTTAATCATTTCTATGATACAATAATCCAGATATTTAGATAGAACATAATATCTATTTATTGGAATATAACTTTAGAACACAAAAAACTGTAATAAATTGTAAATATGTAATACACTGTATAATATCGATTACATGCAGTACAGACCAAAGTTTGGACACACCTCATTCAAAGAGTTTTCTTTATTTTCATGACTATGAAAATTGTAGATTCACTCTGAAGGCATCAAAACAATGAATTAACATATGTGGAATTATATAATTAACAGAAAAGTATGAAACAACTGAAAATATGTCTTATATTCTAGGTTCTTCAAAGTAGCCACCTTTTGCTTTGATTACTGCTTTGCACACTCTTGGCATTCTCTTGATGAGCTTCAAGAGGTAGTCAGTGGAAATGGTCTTCCAACAGTCTTGAAGGAGTTCCCAGAGATGCTTAGCACTTGTTGGCCCTTTTGCCACTCTGCGGTCCAGCTCACCCCAAACCATCTCGATTGGGTTCAGGTCTGGTGACTGTGGAGGCCAGGTCATCTGGCGTAGCACCCCATCACTCTCCTCCTTCTTGGTCAAATAGCCCTTACTCAGCCTGGAGGTGAGTTTGAGGTCATTGTCCTGTTGAAAAATAAATGATGGTCCAACTAAACACAAACCGAATGGAATAGCATGCCGCTGCAAGATGCTGTGGTAGCCATGCTGGTTCAGTATGCCTTCAATTTTGAATAAATCCCCAACAGTGTCACCAGCAAAGCACCCCCACACCATCACACATCCTCCTCCTTGCTTCACGGTGGGAACCAGGCATGTAGAGTCCATCCGTTCACCTTTTCTGCGTCGCACAAAGACATGGTGGTTGGAACCAAAGATCTCAAATTTGAACTCATCAGACCAAAGCACAGATTTGCACTGGTCTAACGTCCATTCCTTGTGTTCTTTAGCCCAAACAAGTCTCTTCTGCTTGTTGCCTGTCCTTAGCAGTGGTTTCCTAGCAGCTATTTTTACCATGAAGGCCTGCTGCACAAAGTCTCCTCTTAACAGTTGTTGTAGAGATGTCTGCTGCTAGAACTCTGTGTGGCATTGTTTTGCCAACTGTTCAGCAATAAAGGTTCGGATACAGCTTTAAAGAAGGCTACTACTTGGATATAGCACAAATTTATTATACAATGATTAATTTCAATGATAAAACACCAAATTAATGGAATGGAATTAATTTCATGTGAATCATACAATTATTATGAATTATAGTACATAGAGAAATAAGCATCCATACTATTCATTACCAAGCATTGTAACATCACTTCTCCACTGGAGGGACCACAGTGTCAGCGAGAAGGAAATACTCTGGTCTTGTCATCACAGAAACCGTGCACCCACGATACCTTCTGGAAATGTCCCTCCCTCGCTGAACCGGGTCCATCTTTTTATACACAATACTCCCACATTACAACTGTGCAGTATGTTTAGTCTGCATCAGAATCTTGAATCTGCAAAAGACTTCAAGGTCTGTTTGTTATAGACTACAACAATCTTAGTCTGTTTGCACCAACCAGAGATTTGTTTGCCATTAGTATGTCTCTTAACAATAGCACAATGCATCAGGGTTGTTTTGCTACTGATTATAACCCAGGCTCTGTTTGCCTCTGGTCAACTTGTCAAAGTTGTCTATCACTGTTCAAAGTTCAACATATGTTGCTTATTACAAAGTTAACTCTTCATGCTCATAGCATAACACTCTAAGATGGTAACATATGGGCAGCATGACTTCCATAATCACCTATTCTGAAAACTGGATACCTATCGTAACCCAGGCACACACGCATACATGTCAGATGTGTATCACAATCGGTCCTTGATTATTGATGTCATGCATGACCATTGCTACATGAGACCATAACATTTTGGTCGCTCTTGTCAATCGAGAATCATACTATCACCGAGCACAAGACTTCCTTGTTCAAGCAGCATAAATATTCATTATCTGTACAGTTGTTATTCCTATTGTCCTAGCACATATGTAAGAATACACCACACAGAATTAGTTGGAAAGCTCCTTCCCATCAACCACCCCCCAAGTGAAAGTATTCAGTATCTATCACTGTTTGTCAACAGGGGTCACTTGCGTGCAAATCAGGATAATGAATCTTTGAAACACAGAGCTTCAAAGACCACAGAACAATTCCTTGTCTTACGGTATTGACACAGAGCAAACGCTTTGTGTCTCAGTATCAAAGTTCAGCATTAATGATATTACACCATAGTATATTGCAATATAGTGTTTGGATTCAAACAGCCATATTTCATATTTGCAATACTTTCCACCCTTGGTCTAATGACCACACTATATCAAAGCATATAAACAATATATTACAATATGTAGGCTATAAGATATTCATATTTTTATTAGCACCACAATCCACCCTTGGATATCTAATAGCCACACATTTATCCAACAACAAACCAATACATGCATAATACAAATTACTCATTAAAGTTAATCTAGAGCTAACACCTGACCCACTAGTTACATTAGTTGGAATATACCGAAAAGTGATATTTCCAAAGGAAAACATCCCACCTTCTAGGCAATCTTACATGTTCTGTAAATGATGGAGAGATCACTATTGCCTGCCCTCATACTTTTGCACTTTTTATCTGAACTGGAGCCACATATAATATCCCTCTCCTCATCCCCAGTCTGATTCATCATATTTAAAGTTTTATCACAAGTCCACTGACAGCATGGATCAGCTGGCATAATTCTTAGAATCCTTCTGTTAATCATTTCTCCCATTAGACATTTTCTTCAGTACAGTTCACACTTTGGACCACATCTTCTTGGTCTTTGCCCTTCAAAAATGGCTAGTGTTCATCTGTTCATCCACTGAGCCAAGTAAATCCATAGATTCTGTTTAGTTTTCAGAAATCCACATTTTCCATAGTTGGCATCTGTCTGAAGATTGCTTGGCTCTTGAAAGCAGTCGCACAAGATGAAAGCAATAATACAACACTTACAGATCAGATTTTGACCTAAAGGGAAAACAAAAAACATTATTATCTGAGATCACATTAACTGCTACTTGAGAAATGACCAGAGCAGATTCAGGACACCTAATTGATTCCACCAAATTTTAGAAATACACTGGCTGAGCTATTCTAGCTTCTCTCTGTATTATTGACATGTCACTTTAGTCAATATTCATACATTTTTCCTGGATAAATCAAATCTATCACATTACCTCTATTCATTGAAATATCAAACATAACTGTTCAAGACACATCTTACAAATGGATTTTACAAACCTATTATGTTAAAATAAAGATTAAAGACATACATAAAAATAAACCACAACTTTTCGCTAAATACAGTCCGATTCATCACAATGGGATGATTACTTATTTAATTGTTTGCAAACAATTATTTTAACCTGAGCTCATTAGTCTACCCCCATGTCTTATATATAGCTAAATACCGTATTTTTCGCTTTATAAGACGCTCCGGATTATAAGACGCACCACAATTTTTGAGGAGAAAAATAAGAAAAAAATATTTTTTAATAAAATGGTGGTGCCTCTTATAATCCTTGCATCTTATTGCTTACCGGGGTTGGTGGCTGCGGTGTAGAGGGATCCCAGGCTCGCTGCTGGAGGAGGCAGGCGTGGAGTGATGCTGCAGGCCGCATTCAGGGATGAGGGGGGGCTCCGATGTGTGCTGTTGCTGCTGCAGAGTCTTGTGCTGGTGTCAGGTTTCTCCACTTGTCCGGCGGTTGGAAGCCGGTGCTGCGGGTGCTCCGGTGCGGCGTTGTGTGCCCATCGATGCCCGGGGCTCTGCCGACATTGTTCGACAGACCAGAGCCCCAACATTTCCTCGGTTCCCTGTATATGTGCGCTGAAGTGCCGGTAAAAAAAAAATGGCCGCCGGCGCGTGCGCAGATGGGATCTCGGGACCAGTTCTCGAGAGATGAGATCTGAAATCTCATCTCTCGAGAGCTGGATCCCGAGATCCCATCTGCGCACGTGCGGCGGCCATTTTTTTGCAGGCACCACCGCGCGCACACAGGGAACCCAGGGAAAATGGCCGCCGGCGCGTGCGCAGATGGGATCTCGGGACCCACCTCTCGAGAGATGAGATTTCAAATCTCATCTCTCGAGAACTGGGTCCCGAGATCCCATCTGCGCACGCGCCGGCGGCCATCTTTTTACCGGCACACAGGGAACTGAGGAAATGCCGGGGCTCTGGCCTGTCGCTCAATGTTGGCAGAGCCCCGGGCATCGACGGGCACACAACGCGGCACCGGACACACCCGCAGCAGCGGCCAGCAACCGCCGGACGCCCCCGATCACAGCCTAGGTAAGGCATGTCCGCTTTGTAAGACGCACCCCTGTTTTCCCCCAAAATTTTTGGGGGAAAAAAGTGCGTCTTACAAAGCGGAAAATACGGTACATTGAATCCGATTCCTCTGAAAAACTGGTTTGTCCAGTCTGAAAAAAAAAAAACATAAGAAAAGGTTAAAAGGTTATAAATATGTACAAGTAAAATGCTGCACTTTGTCCTTATCCTATCTGGATAAAAAAAACAAACAAACAACCTCACTGGATTGCCTTAAAAAAAAAAAAATAACCCAGGAGCTTTTAATGGGTTAAGAAGAGGATCCTTTTCCATCTCCCCATTAATATGATCATCCCCCTGTTCTGGGATGGTGACAGTTTTGGAGTCAGTTGACTCCTGTGCATCACTATCCCACTAATCTGGGTTCCTCATCTCTGCTCTGGCCATGGCCAAAGCTTCATTCCTGTTCACCTTCTCCCTCTTCTTTCTGCACTTATACTGTTTTACACATACAGCAGCCTGTCCTGCATCATGCTGAGTTCCAACACATTTGTCCATTACTAAATTATTCTGACCCTGTGCTACCACCAACGCATTCTGGGCCTCACATAGCTGTATTTCCAATTCCTGCACTTTAGTTAACATTCTTTGCTTTTCCTCATGCTGTTTTCTATATGCAGATAGCAGGATGCAGCCACACCTACCAAGAGCACATAATTCTTTCCCTTTTTCTACTTTTACTTTCTGCAAGCGTTTTGCTACATCAACAGGCTCTGCATCTTGCCAATATTTGCCCCAACGTTCACTTGAACCAACACTGTGCGACAAAATATGATATGGAGTTTCCTCCCACCCTGGAGTCTCAATAGACTCACTTACAACCACTTTTTGTTCCATTTCCGACAACTTTCTTTGCATATGGGTGTTTTGCTCATGCATATCTCGATCTAATGACCACACTATATCAAAGCATATAAATAATATATTACAATATACAGGCTATAAGATATCCATATTTTTATTAGCACCACAGGCATGAACCTGGTCTCTAATCTGAGCTGCTGTTAACCTGCGATTTCTGAGGCTGGTGACTCGGATGAACTTATCCTCCGCAGCAGAGATGACTCTTGGTCTTCCTTTCCTGGGGCGGTCCTCATGTAAGCCAGTTTCTTTGTAGTGCTTGATGATTTTTGCCAATGCAATTGGGGACACTTTAAAAGTTTTCCCAATTTTTCTGACTGACTGACCTTCATTTCTTAAAGTAATGATGGCCACTCGTTTTTCTTTGCTCAGCTGCTTTTTTCTTGCCATAATACAAATTCTAACAGTCTATTCAGTAGGACTTTCACCTGTGTATCCACCAGACTTCTGCATAACACAACTGATGGTCCCAACCTCATTTATAAGGCAAGAAATCCCACTTATTAAACCTGACAGGGCACACCTGTGAAGTGAAAGCCATTTCCGGTGACTACCTCTTGAAGCTCATCAAGAGAATGCCAAGAGTGTGCAAAGCAGAAATCGAAGCAAAACGTGGCTACTTTGAAGAACCTAGAATATAAGACATATTTTCAGTTGTTTCACACTTTTTTGTTAATTATATAATTCCGCATGTGTTAATTCATAGTTTTGATGCCTTCAGAGTGAATCTACAATTTTCACAGTCATGAAAATAAAGAAAACGCTTTGATTGAGAAGGTGCGTCCAAACTTTTGGTCTGTACTGTGTGTGTGTGTATATATATATATATATATATATATATATATTGTATGTGTGTGTGTATGTGTATATATACACTCACTGGCCACTTTATTAGGTACACCTGTCCAACTGTGTGTTAAGACTTAATTTCTAATCAGCCAATCACATGGCGGCAACTCAGTGCATTTAGGCATGTAGACATGGTCAAGACAATCTCCTGCAGTTCAAACCGAGCATCAGTATGGGGAAGAAAGGTGATTTGAGTGCCTTTGAACGTGGCATGATTGTTGGTGCCAGAAGGGCTGGTCTGAGAATTTCAGAAACTGCTGATCTACTGGGATTTTCACGCACAACCATCTCTAGGGTTTACAGAGAATGGTCCGAAAAAGAAAAAAAATCCAGTGAGCGGCAGTTCTGTGGCCGGAAATGCCATGTTGATGCCAGAGGTCAGAGGAGAATGGGCAGACTGGTTCGAGCTGATAGAAAGGCAACAGTGACTCAAATTGCCACCCGTTACAACCAAGGTAGGCAGAAGAGCATCTCTGAACGCACAGTGCGTCGAACTTTGAGGCAGATGGGCTACAGCAGCAGAAGACCACACTGGGTACCACTCCTCTCAGCTAAGAACAGGAAACTGAGGCTACAATTTGCACAAGCTCATCGAAATTGGACAGTAGAAGATTGGAAAAACGTTGCCTGGTCTGATGAGTCTCGATTTCTGCTGCGACATTCGGATGGTAGGGTCAGAATTTGGCGTAAACAACATGAAAGCATGGATCCATCCTGCCTTGTATCAACGGTTCAGGCTGGTGGTGGTGGTGTCATGGTGTGGGGAATTTTTTCTGGGCACTCTTTGGGCCCCTTGGTACCAATTGAGCATCGTTGCAACGCCACAGCCTACCTGAGTATTGTTGCTGACCATGTCCATCCCTTTATGACCACAATGTACCCAACATCTGATGTCTACTTTCAGCAGGAAAATGCGCCATGTCATAAAGCTCGAATCATCTCAGATTGGTTTCTTGAACATGACAATGAGTTTACTGTACTCAAATGGCCTCCTCAGTCACCAGATCTCAATCCAATAGAGCATCTTTGGGATGTGGTGGAACGGGAGACTCGCATCAGGGATGTGCAGCCGACAAATCTGCGCCAACTGTGTGATGCCATCATGTCAATATGGTCCAAAATCTCTGAGGAATGCTTCCAGCACCTTGTTGAATCTCTGCCACGAAGAATTGAGGCAGTTCTGAAGGCAAAAGGGGGTCCAACCCCTTACTAGCATGGTGTACCTAATAAAGTGGCCAGTGAGTGTATATTATATATATATATATATATATACAGTATATATATACACACACACTATGACTTAACTCGGCTAAGATAAAGCCTAGATCCTCAGGCTACATTCACACTATGGGCGTAGCCAGGATCAAACCTGGGGGGGGGGCAGAACCTTATACTGTTCCACAGAATTTCATACTGCACACCTCAGCTGCTGCAGAACCTCATACTTCACACCCCTACACTTGAAAATAAAGCCTGCACCTTAAGATGTGGTGGTGAATGCAGTCTATTTATTCCAACTATCAATTGATGTTGATGTGTTACTGAAGACGAGCAATGCCTGTCCTGGGCGTCCTTTTGGGCAGCTATGAGGTGTACCTGACTGGTGCTAAAAAAAAAGGAGTGTTAGTCTGTGTGCTATCCGGCTTTCATTCTTTTTGGTACAGATACGATATGGATAGACAGATATGGATAAATGGATATATAGATAGAGCAGATTTCTAATCTGCTTTTGCTATTGAAAACATTATCTATGAGCTCAAAAACCTTTCAGGTGATGCGGTTTTTTAAAAAGCTGATCTGCTTTTGCAACTGAAAAACGTATCTCAAAAAACGCAGCAAAAACGCTGTGTGTGAATGTAGCCTTAGATCAGGAATAGAACAGTCATTTATAGGACATTTCATAACTTTCCCAAATTCCTATGAAAAAATATTCAGCACATTCTGCATTGAACTACTGTACCCAATTTATTATATATTTTAGGAGTCAGAGTCGGTCCATTTTATACCGACTCCACCAAAATGAGCACCGACTCCACGACTCTGACTCCGACTTCACAGCCCTGGTGGAGGGCAGTAGGGATGGTGTGAATGGCGCTGTGGAGGACAGTAGGGATGGTGTGAATGGCGCTGTGGAGGACAGTAGGGATGGTGTGAATGGTGCTGTGGAGGGCAGTAGGGATGCTGTAAATGGCGCTGTGGAGGACAGTAGGGTTGGTGTGAATGGCGCTGTGGAGGACAGTAGGGATGGTGTGAATGGCGCTGTGGAGGGCAGTAGAGATGCTGTGAATGGCACTGTGGAGGACAGTACGGATGCTGTGAATGGCGCTGTGGAGGACAGTAGGGATGGTGTGAATGGCACTGTGGAGGACAGTAGGGATGCTGTGAATGGCACTGTGGAGGGCAGTAGGGTTAGTGTGAATGGCACTGTGGAGGACAGTAGGGATGCTGTGAATGGCGCTGTGGAGGACAATAGGGATGATGTGAATGGCGCTGTGGAGGACAGTAGGGATGGTGTGAATGGCACTGTGGAGGACAGTAGGGATGCTGTGAATGGCACTGTGGAGGGCAGTAGGATTAGTGTGAATGGCACTGTGGAGGGCAGTAGGGATGCTGTGAATGGCGCTGTGGAGGACAGTAGGGTTGGTGTGAATGGCGCTGTGGAGGACAGTAGGGATGGTGTGAATGGCGCTGTGGAGGGCAGTAGAGATGCTGTGAATGGCACCGTGGAGGACAGTAGGGTTGGTGTGAATGGCGCTGTGGAGGACAGTAGGGATGGTGTGAATGGCACTGTGGAGGGCAGTATGTTGTGAGTTCATTTTCCCCTTCATCATTGAGGTCTGATGAACTCCCTCTTCTGGTGAAGGAAGGTAGTGAGGCTGATTATCAAGCACCTGAGCAGAATGATGATGACTGGGTGACTGGAATTGCTGACTGGATATAAGGCAGCCGACATCCTTCTGCCCTGCAGGTGATTTCTCTGAGGGATTCTAGGAGAACAGTCTGATTCCTGCTCCTCAAAAGCTAAGTTTTCTGCTCTGCTTTTTGCATTTGTGTTTTGGTTTTGTTTTGCCTTGTTTTTCTGGATTTCTGCCATTCCCTACTGGGGTGAGCTCAATTCCTTTTTGCTCTGTCTTCAGAAAATACCTGAGTACTGATAAAGTCTTTTTGAAGCCTAGCGTCTTCAGGGCTTTTTTCCCTCTCAGTCTGTTGGCTCTTGTTTTGATAGGGTTTTTGGCGGATTGCAGACAGCAGCTTTTCTATCCTGTCCTATTTAGTTAGCTTGGGCCCCATCATTTGCTCAGCCTATCTTTCTATCTGTGTGAGTGTTTTTTCATCTTGCTTCACCGTCATTATATGTTGGGGGCTGCCTATTGCTTTGGGGTCTGCTCTGGGGCAGTTTAGATTTCCCTTTCTGTCTTTAGGCTATTTAGTTCTCCGGCTGTGATCGAGGGGTCTAGGGCACCGTAGGAACCCCCCACGGCTACTGCTAGTTGTTGTGGATAGGTTCAGGGGTCTGCAATCCGATAGCTGCCAACTTCTCTGGTTTTCTGGACTTAGCTAGTATTTCTGTTTTTGCCTCCTACGGTGACTCATTCATAACAGAATCACCCGCCAAACCGCAGATCCTAGGGTACTCAATAGCAGGAAAGAATTGTAAAAAAAAAAAGGTGTGAATATTTTTTCCTCTATATCTCTGAGGCCGTAGGGGGAATTTTTTTTTTCTCTCAATGGAGATAAAGCAATTGTCTCATCGTGTGGAGCAGCTCGCTGCGGAAGTGCGGGGAATTTCCGCCTACCTTGCTCATTCACATGCTGCTGAACCAAAGATCCCTACTCCTGATGTGTTTTTTGGGGATCGGTCTAAATTTTTGAATTTCAAAAATAATTGTTAATTATTTTTTCCTTGAAGCCTAACTCGTCAGGGAGCTCCGCGCAGCAGGTTAAAATTGTCATCTCTTTGCTGCGTGGCGATCCCCAGGATTGGGCGTTTTCTTTGAAACCAGATGATCCTATTCTGACTAATGTGAACGCATTTTTTCAAGCCTTGGGGTTGTTGTATGACGAACCTAATGCTATTGATCAGGCTGAAAAGACCCTGTTGGCATTGAGCCAGGGTCGAGATTCTGCAGAATTGTACTGTCAAAAATTCCGAAAGTGGGCGGTCCTAACTACCTGGAATGATAATGCCTTGGCAGCTCTCTTTCGGAAGGGTTTGTCAGAAGCCGTAAAAGATACTATGGTGGGATTTCCTGTTCCCTCTGGTCTTGACGATTCTATGTCATTAGCCATTCAGGTTGATCGGCGTTTACGTGAACGCAGGACTGCACGAGAGGTGTTGCCACCTGTTGAACAAGTGTCTGAACCTATGCAATGTGATAGAGTTTTGTCCAGGGAGCAACGTCAGGAGTTCAGAAGGCGTAATAAGCTGTGTTTTTTTTGTGGAGATGCCTCGCATATTATTTCTGTCTGTCCTAAACGAGAGAAACGTTTTGCACACACGTTTTCTGTGGGTGGTGTTCAACCTAAGTTTCTTCTGGCAATTACTCTAATCTGCTCCCTGTCCACATTTTCCGCCAAGGCTTTTGTGGATTCGGGAGCAGCCCTGAACCTAATGGACTTGGATTTTGCTAAACGTTGTGGATTTCCTATGACACCTCTGCGGACGCCTATCCCTTTGAGGGGGATTGATGCTACTCCTTTGGCGAAAAATAAACCTCAGTTTTGGACCCAGGTGGTAATGCGATGCCCCAGACCATCAAGAAAATTGCAGATTTTTGGTGTTGCAAAATTTGCATGATACCATTGTTCTGGGGTTTCCCTGTTTGCAAATTCATAATCCAGTTTTGGATTGGAAATCTGTGTCTGTGGTGAGTTGGGGTTGTCGGTGTGCCCTTAGTGAGGCTCCGGTTTTTTCCACCTCTCCTCAGTCGCATGATGTTCCTGACTATTTGGCGGACTTTTATGATGTATTTAGTGAGAATGAGTCTGCGTCTTTGCCTTCTCATAGGAGTTATGACTGTGCAATTGAACTGAGCCTGGGGTGTAAATTTTCCAAGGGTCGGCTCTTCAATTTATCTGTACCCGAGCACGAGGCTATGCGATCCTATATTAAGGAGGCGTTGGAGAAGGGTCATATTAGACCATCCTCTTCACCCTTAGGTGCCGTTTTTTTTCATGGCCAAAAAGGATGGTTCATTATGGCCTTGTATTGATTATCATGCCCTCAACAAAATTACTATTAAATATCAGTATCCTTACCCCTGATTTCGGATCTATTCTCCAGAGTTAAAGGTGCTTGCTGGTTTACCAAGCTTGACCTCAGGGGGGCGTATAATCTTATCCGCATTAAGCATGGGGATGAATGGAAGATGGCGTTTAATACTCCGGAGGGACATTTTGAGTACCTGGTGATGCCTTTTGGGCTCACTAATGCCCCTTCTGTCTTCCAGTGCTTCATGAACGACATTTTCCGAGACTTTGTGGATAAATTTTTGATTATCTATCTGGATGATATTTTGATCTTCTCCAAGGATTGGGATTCTCATGTGGAACATGTTCGGACTGTGTTCCGGATCTTGAGGGAGAATTCCCTGTATGTCAAAGGATCGATATGCCTTTTTGGGGTACAGAGGATTTCATTTTTGGGATTTATTTTGTCTCCGTCAACTATTGAAATGGACCCGGCCAAGGTACAGGCCATTTATGATTGGGTTCAGCCCACTTCTTTGAAGGCCCTCCAGAAGTTTTTGGGTTTTGCTAATTTTTATCGGAAATTTATAGCAAAATTTTCTAGTATTGCCAAGCCATTGATTGATCTGACTAAGAAGGGTGCTGATGTGTTGAATTGGTCTCCGGAGGCTGTTTCTTCCTTTCAGGAGCTGAAGCGAAGATTCACTTCTGCCCCGGTTTTGCGGCAACCTGATGTCTCACTCCCGTTCCAGGTAGAGGTGGACGCTTCTGAGATTGGTGCAGGAGCTGTTTTGTCCCAAAAGGATCCTGTAACATCTAAAATGAATCCCTGTGCTTTCTTTTCCCGAAAGTTCTCTCCATCTGAACGTAACTATGATGTGGGGAATCGGGAACTGTTAGCCATGAAATGGGCATTTGAGGAGTGGAGACATTGGTTGGAGGGAGCTAAACATCAAGTCGTGGTCCTCACTGACCACAAGAATTTGATTTACCTGGAGTCGGCCAAACACTTGAACCCTAGACAGGCTAGGTGGGCCTTGTTTTTTACACGTTTTGATTTTGTGGTCTCTTTTCTTCCTGGCACTAAGAATGTCAAGGCAGACGCCCTCTCTAGGAGCTTCTTTGCTGATTCTCCTGTGGTGACCAAGCCTGCTACCATCTTAGGCGAAGGGGTAGTTCTTTCTGCCATCTCGCCCGATTTGAGACGTGCTCTGGAAGAGTTCCAGGAGGACAAACCTGAGCGTTGTCCCAGTGGAAAGTTGTATGTTCCTGACCAGTGGAAGAAGAGAGTGATGTCTGAAGTTCATTGCTCTGCATTGGCTGGTCATCCAGGTATTTTTGGTACTAGAGATCTGGTGAGTCGGTATTTTTGGTGGCCCGCCTTGTCATGTGATGTCAGGAATTTTGTGCAGTCCTGTGGGACTTGTTCCCGGTCTAAACCTTGTTCTCGCTCTAGTGGGTTGTTGATGCCTTTGCCGGTCCCCAGGAGGCCATGGACCCATTGTACCACTCCCTAAGTTGCCATCTTCCTCTGAGTTGGTGCCCCTGTTTTTGCAACAGGTGGTTTGCTTGCACGGGATTCCTGAGAACATTGTATCTGACAGAGGAGTTCAGTTTGTGTCTAGATTTTGGAGGACTTTCTGTTCCAAGCTGGGAATTCAGTTGTCCTTCTCCTCTGCTTTTCACCCTCAGACCAATGGGCAGACGGAGAGAACAAACCAGACCTTGGAGTCGTATTTGAGATGTTTTATTTCCGCTGATCAGGATGATTGGGTTTCATTTTTGCCCTTGGCCGAATTTGCTTTAAATAATAGAGCTAGTTCTGCCACTTTGATGTCACCTTTTTTTTGTAACTTTGGGTTTCATCCTCGATTTTCTTCAGGGCAGGTGGAGCCTTCTGCCTGCCCAGGTGTTGACACTGTAGTGGAGAGAATGCATCAGATCTCGGACCAAGTGGTGGATAAGTTATCTCTCTTCCAGGAAAAGGCCCAGCGGTTTTCCAACCGACATAGGACCATTGGTCCCCAGTTTAAGGTTGGTGATATGGTTTGGTTATCATAAAAAAATATCGCTATGAAGGTGGCTTCTCCTAAGTTTAAGCCTAGATTTATTGGACCTTACAAGATTTTGGAGATTATTAATCCGGTCTCTTTTCATTTGGCTCTTCCTGTCACATTTAAAATCCATAATGTGTTTCATAAGTCCTTGTTGAAGAGGTTTGTTGAACCAGTTGTTCCTGGGGTGGCACCTCCGGACCCTGTATTGGTTGAAGGTAAGATGGAATATGAGGTAGAGAAGATACTGGATTCCCATCTGGCTAGACGGAGACTCCAGTATTTGGTTAAGTGGAAAGGTTATAGTCAGGAGGAAAATTCCTGGGTCTCTGCCTCTGATATTCATGCCAAAAGATTGGTGCGTGCCTTTCATCGGGCTCACCCTGATCGCCCTGGTGGCGTGGATGAGGGTTCGGTGACCCCTCCTCAAGGGGGAGGTACTGTTGTGAGTTCATTTTCCCCTTCACCATTGAGGTCTGATGAACTCCCTCTTCTGGTGAAGGAAGATAGTGAGGCTGATTACCAAGCACCTGAGCAGAATGATGATGACTGGGTGACTGGAGTTGCTGACTGGATATAAGGCAGCCGACGCCCTTCTGCCTTGCGGGTGATTTCTCTGAGGGATTCTAGGAGACCAGTCTGATTCCTGCTCCTCAAAAGCTAAGTTTTCTGCCCTGCTTTTTGCATTTGTGTTTTGGTTTTGTTTTGCCTTGTTTTTCTGGATTTCTGCCATTCCCTGCTGGGGTGAGCCGAATTCCTTTTTGCTCTGTCTTCAGAAAATACCTGAGTACTGATATAGTCTTTTTGAAGCCTAGCGTCTTCAGGGCTGTTTTCCCTCTCAGTCTGTTGGCTCTTGTTTTGATAGGGTTTTAGGCGGATTGCAGACAGCAGCTTTTCTATCCTGTCCTATTTAGTTAGCTTGGGCCCCATTATTTGCTCAGCCTATCTTTCTATCTGTGTGAGTGTTTTTTCATCTTGCTTCACCGTCATTATATGTTGGGGGCTGACTATTGCTTTGGGGTCTGCTCTGGGGCAGTTTAGATTTCCCTTTCTGTCTTTAGGCTATTTAGTTCTCCGGCTGTGATCGAGGGGTCTTGGGCACCGTAGGAACCCCCCACGGCTACTGCTAGTTGTTGTTGATAGGTTCATGGGTCTGCAATCCGATAGCTGCCAACTTCTCTGAGTTTTCTGGACTTAGCTAGTATTTCTGTTTTTGCCTCCTACGGTGACTCATTCATGACAGCAGTAGTGTTAGTGTGAATGGCGCTGTGGAGGACAGTAGGGATGCTGTGAATGGCGCTGTGGAGGACAATAGGGATGGTGTGAATGGCGCTGTGGAGGACAGTAGGGATGCTGTGAATGGTGCTGTGGAGGGCAGTAGGGATGCTGTGAATAGCCGCACTCAAAAAAATGTTGCTATAATTGCAGATACTTTGTGTACAATATAATTTCACCAAAGGAAAACTATCAAAGTAGTGAGGGAAACGAGGTAACGTTTCGACCCAGTCTCGGTTCTTTATCAAACCTAACTTAAGAAGTAGAGAAAGTCAGCAATAAAATGTATTAGACAAATAGAAAACAGAAGTCCAAGCTGTGGCTTGGTACTGTGTGGGGTCTGGCACCGTCTGTGGTGACACGTATAATAAGGTCACATTTCATCTTCTGTATAATGACCTCTGAACCGTCAGAATTTGTCCCAGTATTAGACTCACTGGTGAACATGTGATCGCAACTTCCCCACACCAAACGTCTCTTACCCCTTCACTCCCCAAGCCTGTTTTTACCTTCATGACCGGGACAGATTTGACCATTCTGATCACTGTCACCTTCTAATAACTCTGTAACACTTTATCCGGTCCCGGTGATTGTGAGACTGTGTTTTTTATTTCGTGACATATTGTACTTCATGATAGTGGTAAAATGTCTTTGATATCACTTGCATTTATTCGTGAAAAAATCAGAAATTTTCAAACTTTCTATCTTCATAAATCAGACAGTTATGTCACACAAAATAGTTAATAACTTTTCCCACATGTCTACTTTACATCAACACAATTTTGGAAATATATATTTTTTTTTTTAGGATATAAGGGTTAAAAGTTCACCAGAAATTTCTCCTTCTTCCAACAAAATTTACAAAACCATTTCTTTTAGGAACCACCTCACATTTGAAGTCACTTTGAGGAGTCCATTTGAGAGAAAATACCTAAAACTGACACCATTCTAAGAGCTGCACCCCTCAAAACTACATTCAATACGTTTATTAACCCTTCAGGTTCTTCACATGAATTAATGCAATGTGGAAAGGAAAAATGAACATTTAACTTTATTTCACAAAAATTTTATTTTAGACTCATTTTTTTATTTTCACAAGAGTAACAGGAAGAAATGGACCCCAAAATTTGTTGTGCAATTTCTCCTGACTACGCCATCACCCCATATGTGAGGGAAAACTACTGTTTGTGCGCACTGCAGGGCTCTGAAGGGAAGCAGCACCATTTGACTTTTTGAACGCAAAATTGGCTGGAATCGAGAGCATACGTCAACTCACGTTTAGAGAGCCCCTGATGTGCCTAAACAGTGAAAATCTGCCACAAGTGTCGCCATTTTGGAAACTAGACAGCTTAATGAATGTATCTACAGGTGCTTCACACAAAAGTAGAATATCATCAAAAAGTTAATTTATTTCAGTTCTTCAATACAAAAAGTGAAACTCATATATTTTATAGTGTCATTACAAACAGAGTGATCTATTTCAAGTGTTTATTTCTGTTAATGTTGATTAGGGATTACTGACAATGAAAACCCTAAAGTCATTATCTCAGTAAATTAGAATAATTAACAAAAAACACCTGCAAAGGCTTCCTAAGTGTTTAAAAAGTTCCCTTAGTCTGTTTCAGTAGGCTCCACAATCATGAGGAAGACTGTTGACTTGACAGATGTCCAGAAGGCAGTCATTGACACACTCCACAAGGAGAGTAAGCCACAAAAGGTCATTGCTAAAGAAGCTGGCTGTTCACAGAGGGCTGCATCCAAGCATATTAATGGAAGGTTGAGAAGAAGGAAAAAGTGTGTCAGAAAAAGATGCACAAGCAACCGGGATAATTGCAGCCTTGAAAGGATTGTTAAGAAAAGACTATTCAAAAATTTGAGGGAGATTCACAAGGAGTGGACTGCTGCTGGAGTCATTGCTTCAAGAGCCACCACACACAGACGTATCCAGGACATGGGCTACAAGTGTCGCATTCCTTGTGTCAAGCCACTCATGACCAATAGACAATACCAGAAGAGTCTTACCTGGGCCAAGGAGAAAAAGAACTGAACTATTAAGGTGTTGTTTTCAGATGAAAGTAAATTTTGCATTTCATTGGGAAATCAAGGTCCCAGAGTCTGGAGGAAGACACAACCCAAGCTGTTTGAGATCTAGTGTGAAGTTTCCACAATCAGTGATGGTTTTGGGGAGCCATGTCATCTGCTGGTGTAGGTCCACTGTGTTTTATCAAAACCAAAGTCTGCGCAGCCGTCTACCAGGAAATTTTAGAGCACTTCATGCTTCCCTCTGCCGACAAGCTTTTTGGAGATGGAAATTTCATTCTCCAGCAGGACTTGGCACCTGTCCACACCAGCAAACTCGCCTGACCTTAATCCCATAGAGAATCTATTGGGTTTTGTCAAGAGAAAGATGAGAGACACCAGACCCAACAATGCAGGCGAGCTGAAGGCTGCTATCAAAGCAACCCGAGCTTCCATAACACCTCAGTAGTGCCACAGGCTGATCGCCTCCATGCCACGCCGCATTCATGCAGTAATTGATGCAAAAGGAGCCCCGACCAAGTATAGAGTGCACTTACTGAACATACATTTCAGTAGGCCAACATTTCAGATTTTAAGATCATTTTTCAACCTGGTGTGAAAAGGTATTCTAATTTACTGAGATAATGACTTTTGGGTTTTCATTGGCTGTAAGTCAGAATCATCAACATTAACAGAAATAAACACTTGAAATAGATTACTCTGTGTGTAATGACTCTATATACCGTATATACTGCACGTTTTGTTACATAGCATAACACTACTCTATATTATGGTTTACTTTTTACAATTGCATTTTCACCTTTATAGGATTGTACTTAATTTTCACTCATATTTATTCACTGAGGTGGTATAATCTTTGATTTTTTCTTGCACTATGCACTTTACTTGCTTAATTTTATGGCAATATCTTTGAATCAGTGATTTGAGTGTGTGCATATCAGGCATGTGACTAATATCATGGTTCTAATATATTCTACTCTACAAATTATTACAAATTATTTCCTGTATTGTGCATCCTTTTGTAATATTATGTTTACTTATTGTCCGCTTTTTGAAACCCTGTACTTGAATAATAAATTATTTTGGACTATATGATCGGTTTTTCTCTTTCTTGGTGGTGGTTCAGTATATTTCACCGATTGTCCAAGTTGTGGTTACTTCTTGGTTATGGGTCTTGTATAATTAAGAAGGTACTGTATATTTTATATTACTTTTATTATAGATACCCTTACCTATATTTGGCTATTCCTTGCTTTTGTTTTTTTGTTTTTTGTTGATACTTGAGTATAAGCCGAGGCACCTACTTTTGCCACGGAAAACTGGGTTAGCGTATTGACTCGAGTATAAGCCGGGTATGCATTGTCCCCTCATCCCTATCATTGTATGCATGGCTCCTCCGTCCCAGTCACTGTATATGCATGGCTCCTCCGTTCCTGTTATTGTATGCATGGCTTCCTGTCCCTGTCATTGTATGCATGGTTCCCCTGTCCCTGTCATTGTATGTATGGCTCCTCCGTCCCTGTTATTGTATGCATGGCTCCTCCGTCCCTGTTATTGTATGCATGGCTTCCTGTCCCTGTCATTGTATGCATGGTTCCCCTGTCCCTGTCATTGTATGCATGGCTCCCCAGTCCCTGTCATGGTATGCATGGCTCCCTAGTCCCTTTCCTGGTATGTATGGCTCCCCAACCCCTATCCTGGTATGCATGGCTCCCCTGTCCCTGTCATTGTATGCATGGCTCCCCTGTCCCTGTCATTGTATGCATGGCTCCCCAGTCCCTGTCATGGTATGCATGGCTCTCTAGTCCCTGTCCTGGTATGTATGGCTCCCCCATCCCTGTCCTTGTATGCATGGCTCCCTAGTCCCTGTCCTGCTATGCATGGCTCCCCATTCCCTGTCCTGCTATGCATGGCTCCTTATCCCCTATCCTGTATGGATGATTTCTGTTTAAAAAAAAAAAAAGCAAAGCAAACATATTAATATTTAACAAATATTTACTTGCCTGCACGCCCTCGGTGGCACTGCATCTGTTCCGGCTGCCGACCCCAGTAGCTCTTCCTATGGTAGTGGAGGTGCGTGCATATTCATTACCTTAATGAACGGTGCCACGTGATCGCTAGGCTGCAAGAGCTGCTGGTGCCGGCGTCCGGAACGAGATGCAGTCATATCGCCGGACCACCGAACATCTCCTGTGACCCCGCTCCAAGAGCGCTGCTGGTCCCCTCTCGGGTAAGCTGAATTCGGACTGTAAGATGGACCCCCATTTGACACATTATTTTTTTTTCCCTATTTTCCTTCTGAAAATTTGGGGTGCGTCTTAGACTACTTTCTCATGGCCGCCAAAAGGGCGCATGCGCCGGCAAAAGCATAACAGCACACGGTCTGGGTACCCAACGATAAATATAGGGGACGCAGGTCGCATGCAGCGTCATGCGCCCATAGGAGGAGCTGACTGGAGGGGGTGTGGCAGGGGGCGGAGCTGCACGGCGGCCATGCGCTGCGCCTCCTAATGCTAGTATGTAACTAGCCTTATAGTCCAAAAAATATGGTATATAATTTTTATTTAAATTTGTCTTTTTGATCGCATTTTACTCCAATTTTTGTTCGGCGATATGATGAAAAAGCATTGTTTTTTGCCTCTTTTTAATTAATTTTTTTGTGGTATTCACTGAAGGGGATACCTAGTGGGACAGATTGATTATTACAGACACGGCGATACCAAATATGTGTAGTTTTTTTGTTTGTTGTTTTTTTCATAAAAATAGTTATGAGTACAATATATATATATTTTTTATTTTGTGATGTTTTTAAAAATATTTTTTAATTTTTTTTTAATTAGTTTCACTGTGAAATTTTGACTCTAACAGCTCTCATCCCAGTTATAAAGCATAGCAATGCAGGAGCATGACTCTCAGTTCTGCACTGATCGTCATCTAAATAATTTGCTAGCTCTGCTGTTGTCATGGCGACATCGGGTCACCAAGGCAATGATCGGCCCATAGCGATGATGTCACGGGCGTGCCAATCAGAGGGCAGAGAGAGCCTCCACCCTCTCCCTGCCTTCTAAATGCTGCTGTCACGGCTCTGGTGTCCCAGGACCAGTGGCTTCTTCCCTGTCCTGAACGCTAGGGTCACCGTGGCTTCCCCTGGTCCCCGTATTACTTTTCATGGTAAAGATGCCGGGGCCACGTACCTTGCCTTAGCTCCTGAATCTGCCCTTAGTCTGTACCCCTCACCCTACCCAGGGAAGAGGGGAGTAGTAGTGTACCGCAACATACCAACCAGTCTAACAAGGCAAAACAAACACAGAAAAAGGAAAATACCAATCATACAAATATATTCACACAAACAACAGAGGTATGCACTGGGAAGTGGACGATGGTGTCAAACTAAAGTAGGAGGAGGGGAAATTAGCATACTTCCAAAACATAGCAACATTCACAGATAAATCCACCAAATGGCTTCTCCAACAACTACCTCCAACCATACTGCAAAAGCTATCTCTGACAATGAGTTCTTACCAGGGTCCAGATTATATAGGAGATAGGAGTGGCTAACAGTGAACAGCTGAGAGCCTTAATGCAGGAAAGCTTCCTGGAGCTCTCAACTGAGCAGATTAACCCCTGTTGATATGGATGAGTCACCGAAGGAGGAAAAAACAAAAAGCTAAGTCCAGAAAACCAGAGAAGTTGGAAGCTATCAGATTGCAGACCCCTGAACCTATCCACAACAACTAGCAGTAGCCGTGGGGGGTTCCTACGGTGCCCTAGACCCCTCGATCACAGCCGGAGAACTAAATTAGCCTAAAGACAGAAAGGGAAATCTAAACTGCCCCAGAGCAGACCCCAAAGCAATAGGCAGCCCCCAACATATAATGACTGTGAAGCAAGATGAAAAAACACTAACACAGATAGAAAGATAGGTTGAGCAAATGATGGGGCCCAAGCTAACTAAATAGGACAGGATAGAAAAGCTGCTGTCTGCAATCCGCAAAAACCCTATCCAAAAATGAACCAACAGACTGATAGGAAAAACAGGCCCTGAAGTCGCTAGGCTTCAAAAAGACTATATCAGCACTCAGGTATATTCTGAAGACAGAGCCAGAGATCAACAGATCAGAGACAAAAATGGAATTCAGCTCACCCCCGGCCGGGGATGGCTGAACTCCAAAAAACAAGGCAAACAAAACCAGAACTAAAGTGTACAAAAGGCAGAGCAAAACTTAGCTTTGAGAAGCAGAAATCAGACTGGTCTCCAAGAATCCAGCAGGAAAATCACCGGCAAGGCAGCAGGGCATCGGCTGCCTTATATCCAGTCATCAGTTCCTGTGACCCAGTCATCATCTACCTGCTCAGCTGTTTGGTAATCAGCCTCACTAGCTTCCTTCGCCAGAAGAGGGAGTTCATCAGACCTCACTGGTGAAGGGAAAAATGAACTCACAACAGTACCTCCCCCTTGAGGAGGGGTCACCGAACCCTCATCCATACCACCAGGGCGATCAGGGTGAGCCCGATGAAAGGCACGCACCAATCTTTTGGCATGAATATCAGAGGCAGAGACCCAGGAATTATCCTCCTGACTATAACCCTTCCACTTAACCAAATACTGGAGTCTCCGTCTAGCCAGACGGGAATCCAGTATCTTCTCTACCTCATACTCCATGTTACCTTCAACCAATACAGGGTCAGGAGGTGCCACCCCAGGAACTACTGGTTCAACAAACCTCTTCAACAAGCACTTATGGAACACATTATGACTCTTAAACGTGACAGGAAGAGCCAACCGAAAAGAGACCTGATTAATAATCTCCAAAATCTTGTAAGGTCCAATAAATCTAGGCTTAAACTTAGGAGTAGCCACCTTCATAGCGACATTTTTTGATGACAACCAAACCATATCACCCACCTTAAACTAGGGACCAATGGTCCTATGCCGGTTGGAAAACCGCTGGGCCTTTTCCTGGGAGAGAAACAACTTATCCACCACTTGGTCCCAGATCTAGTGCATTCTCTCCACCACAGTGTCAACACCTGGGCAGGCAGAAGGCTCTACCTGCCCTGAAGAAAATCGAGGATGAAACCCAAAGTTACAAAAAAAAGGTGACATCAAAGTGGCAGAACTAGCTCTATTATTTAAAGCAAATTCGGCCAAGGGCAAAAATGAAACCCAATCATCCTGATCAGCCGAAATAAAACATCTCAAATATGACTCCAAAGTCTGGTTTGTTCTCTCCGTCTGCCCGTTGGCCTGAGGTTGAAACGCAGATGAGAAGTACAACTGAATTTCCAGCTTGGAACAGAAAGTCCTCCAAAATCTAGACACAAACTGAACTCCCCTGTCAGACACATTGTTCTCAGGAATCCCGTGCAAGCGAACTACCTGTTGCAAAAACAAGGGCACCAACTCAGAGGAAGATAGCAACTTAGGGAGTGGTACAAGAGGGACCATCTTAGAGAATCTATCACAAATCACCCAAATAATGGTCATTCTCTGAGAGACAGGCATATCAGAGATAAAATCCATTGAAATATGGGTCCATGGCCTCTTGGGCACCGGCAAAGGCATCAACAACCCACTAGAGCGAGAGCAAGGTTTAGACCAGGAGCAAGTTCCACAGGACTGCACAAAATTCCTGACATCACGAGACAAGGCGGGCCACCAAAAAGACCGACTCACCAGATCTCTAGTACCAAAAATACCTGGATGACCAGCCAATGCAGAGCAATGAACTTCAGACATCATTCTCTTCCTCCACTGGTCAGGAACATACAACTTTCCACTGGGACAACGCTCAGGTTTGTCCTCCTGAAACTCTTCCAGAGCACGTCTCAAATCGGGCGAGATGGCAGAAAGAACTACCCCCTCGCCTAAGATGGTAGCAGGCTTGGTCACAACAGGAGAATCAGCAAAGAAACTCCTAGAGAGGGCATCTGCCTTGACATTCTTAGTGCCAGGAAGAAAAGAGACCACAAAATCAAAACGTGTGAAAAACAAGGCCCACCTAGCCTGTCTAGGATTCAAGCGTTTGGCCGACTCCAGGTAAATCAAATTCTTGTGGTCAGTAAGGACCATGACCTGGTGTTTAGCTCCCTCCAGCCAATGTCTCCACTCCTCAAATGCCCATTTCATGGCCAACAGTTCCCGATTCCCCACATCATAGTTACGTTCGGATGGGGAGAACTTTCGGGAAAAGAAAGCACAGGGATTCATTTTAGATGTCACAGGATCTTTTTGGGACAAAACAGCTCCTGCACCAATCTCAGAGGCGTCCACCTCTACCTGAAACGGGAGTGAGACATCAGGTTGCCGCAGAACCGGAGCAGAAGTGAATCTTCGCTTCAGCTCCTGAAAGGTAGAAACAGCCTCCGGAGACCAATTCAGCACATCAGCACCCTTCTTAGTCAAATCAGTCAATGGCTTGGCAATACTAGAAAAATTAGCTATAAATTTCCGATAAAAATTAGCAAAACCCAAAAACTTCTGGAGGGCCTTCAAAGAAGTGGGCTGAACCCAATCATAAATGGCCTGTACCTTGGCCGGGTCCATTTCAATAGTTGACGGAGACAAAATGAATCCCAAAAATGAAATCCTCTGTACCCTAAAAGGCATTTCGATCTCTTGACATACAGGGAATTCTCCCTCAAAATCCGGAACACAGTCCGAACATGTTCCACATGAGAGTCCCAATCCTTGGAAAAGATCAAAATATCATCCAGATAGATAATCAAAAATTTATCCACAAAGTCTCGGAAAGTATCGTTCATGAAGGATTGGAAGACAGAAGGGTCATTAGTGAGCCCAAAAGGCATCACCAGGTACTCAAAATGTCCCTCCGGAGTATTAAACGCCGTCTTCCATTCATCCCCATGCTTAATGCGAATAAGATTATACGCCCCCCCTGAGGTCAAGCTTGGTAAACCAGCAAGCACCTTTATCTCTGGAGAATAGATCAGAAATCAGGGGTAACGGATACTGATATTTAACAGTAATTTTGTTGAGGGCACGATAGTCAATACAAGGCCTTAATGAACCATCTTTTTTAGCCAGGAAAAAAAACCCAGCACCTAAGGGTGAAGAGGATGGTCTAATATGACCCTTCTCCAATGACTCCTTAATATAGGATCGCATAGCCTCGTGCTCGGGTACAGATAAATTGAAAAGCCGACCCTTGGGAAATTTACACCCCGGGCTCAGCTCAATTGCACAGTCATAACTCCTATGAGGAGGCAAAGACGCAGACTCATTCTCACTAAATACATCATAAAAGTCAGCCAAATAGTCAGGAACATCATGCGACTGGGGAGAGGTGGAGAAAACAGGAGCATCACTAAGGGCACACTGACAACCCCAACTCACCACAGACACAGATTTCCAATCCAAAACTGGATTATGGATCTGCAACCAGGGAAACCCCAGAACAATGGTATCATGCAAATTATGCAACACCAAAAATAAGCAATTTTCTTGATGGTCTGGGGCGACCCGCATTACCACCTGGGTCCAAAACTGAGGTTTATTTTTTGCCAAAGGAGTCGCATCAATACCCCTCAAAGGGATAGGCATCTGCTAAGGCGTCATAGGAAATCCACAACGTTTAGCAAAATCCAAGTCCATCAGGTTCAGAGCTGCTCCTGAATCCACAAAAGCCCTTGCGGAAAATGTGGACAGGGAGCAGATCAGAGTAATTGCCAGAAGAAACTTAGGTTGAACACCACCCACAGAAAACGTGTGAGCACAACGTTTCTCTCGTTTAGGGCAGACAGAAATAATATGCGAGGCATCTCCACAAAAAAACACAGCTTATTATGCCTTCTGAACTCCTGACGTTGCACCCTGAACAAAACTCTATCACATTGCATAGGTTCAGACATTTGTTCAACAGGTGGCAACCCCTCTCGTGCGGTCTTGCGTTCACGCAAACGCCGATCAACCTGAATGGCTAATGACATAGAATCGTCAAGACCAGAGGGAACAGGAAATCCCACCATAGTATCTTTTACGGTTTATGACAAACCTTTCCGAAAGAGAGCTGGCAAGGCATCATCATTCCAGGTAGTAAGGACCGCCCACTTTCAGAATTTTTGACAGTACAACTCTGCAAAATCCCGACCCTGGCTCAATGCCAACAGGGCCTTTTCAGCCTGATCAATAGCATTAGGTTTATCATACAACAACCCCAAGGTTTGAAAAAATGCATCCACATTATTTAGAATAGGATCATCTGGTTTCAAAGAAAACGTCCAATCCTGGGGATCGCCGCGCAGCAAAGAGATGACAATTTTAACCCGCTGCGCGGAGCTCCCTGACGAGTTAGGCTTCAAGGCAAAAAATAATTTACAATTATTCTTGAAATTCAAAAATTTAGACCGATCCCCAAAAAACACATCAGGAGTGGGGATCTTTGGTTCAGCAGCATGTGAATGAGTAAGATAGGTGGAAATTCCCTGCACTTCCGCAGCGAGCTGCTCCACACGATCAGACAATTGCTTCATCTCCATTTAGAGAAAAAAAAATTCCCCCTACGGCCTCAGAGATATAGAGGAAAAATATACACAAAGAAATTCTGACACCTTTTTTTTTTTTTTTACAATTCTTTCCTGCTATTGAGTACCCTAGGATCTGCGGTATGGCCGGTGATTCTGTTATGATTGAGTCACCGTAGGAGGCAAAAACAGAAATACAAGCTAAGTCCAGAAAACCAGAGAAGTTGGCAACTATCAGATTGCAGACCCCTGAACCTATCCACAACAACTAGCAGTAGCCGTGGGGGGTTCCTACGGTGCCCTAGACCCCTCGATCACAGCCGGAGAACTAAATTAGCCTAAAGACAGAAAGTGGAAATCTAAACTGCCCCAGAGCAGACCCCAAAGCAATAGGCAGCCCCCAACATATAATGACTGTGAAGCAAGATGAAAAAACACTAACACAGATAGAAAGATAGGTTGAGCAAATGATGGGGCCCAAGCTAACTAAATAGGACAGGATAGAAAAGCTGCTGTCTGCAATCCGCAAAAACCCTATCCAAAAATGAACCAACAGACTGATAGAAAAAACAGGCCCTGAAGTCGCTAGGCTTCAAAAAGACTATATCAGCACTCAGGTATATTCTGAAAACAGAGCCAGAGATCAACAGATCAGAGACAAAAATGGAATTCAGCTCACCCCCGGCCGGGGATGGCTGCTTCTATCACGCCGCCCGCAGCTGCATCCTCTGCCCCTCCTCCCAAACACCGGTGCACTCACCTCACCCGGCGCGCTCCCGAGGTGCGCACGCGCCATCCTGCTCCTTCTCTGCCGCCGCTGCAACCGGCCTTTCATGCCCATCGGGTGCGCCTGCGCACTGCGCGCCAGTGATCCTGCCACTCATCTCCCCTGTTGCTGCTGCTGCTCCACCTCCTGGCCGACCCTGACCCGGAAGCACTGCCTGAAGTCCTATATCAGGTAGCCTCGCCTCCTGCCCAGTGCCTGACTATCAATTGTGTCTAGCACTGCTGATTCAGGTCCACGCATCCCTGCGCTTTCCCAGCCTAGCACTCTGTCCTGCTCTCTGTGTCCCTGTGTCTGCTTGTAATCTCTCCCTGTGTTCTCTCCTAGTGCCTGCCTTCCCCGTCCCCGGTCTCAAGTCCTCTCCTGCAGTATCTACCATCGTCAGCCTAAATCCGTTCCTGTCTACAAACCCTCCCCTGCTGGTCCTTCCGCAACCCTTGTGGCCACCTCTGGTTTTCCTCCTGCTGTTGTCCCCAGGTATCAGCTTCCGCGGCGATAGTCTCTCCGAGGCTTGCCCCTGACGTTCTCTGTATAGGGGGTGGTCCACTTGGCCAGCTCGCCCCGAGGAGGTTCGTCGTCGCGGTCCTGTGGGTTCACTTCTGGTTCTCCTCAGCCCTACACAAGGCAAACAAAACCAGAACTAAAGTGTACAAAAGGCAGAGCAAAACTTAGCTTTGAGAAGCAGAAATCAGACTGGTCTCCAAGAATCCAGCAGGAAAATCACCGGCAAGGCAGCAGGGCGTCGGCTGCCTTATATCCAGTCATCACCTACCTGCTCAGTTGTTTGGTAATCAGCCTCACTACCTTCCTTCGCCATAAGAGGGAGTTCATCAGACCTCACTGGTGAAGGGAAAAATGAACTCACAACACCCTGTACGGCTAAAAGAAATTGCACCTTTAATATGAAGGTGAAATGCTTCTAACCAGTTGTAACGCTGGTGTGTTTGTGCCTTGTTTCTCCGGCGTTACTCTGCATGTCTGTACTCTTACCCTTGGCTCTTTTCCCCCAAATCAGTTGGGATACTGTTGTCTGTTACCTGTATGGATGCTGCTCAGTTCCCTGCTCAGTTGCCTAGCCGTACATGTGTTGTAGAGTCTTTGCTCCGCTGCATGACCATCCGCGTGTGCGGTCCCTGGCTGCCGCTGTGGAAGCTGTCTGCGGGTTGCGAGGTCCTCTGCAGCTGGTGCATGACTTTCCACGTGGGTCCAGGCTTGCAGCCGCTGCCAGGTGTCTTTAGCCTCATTTCCTGTGCTGGCTATGCTGTACTGGATTCTGTCTGTGCTTTAGGTGTGCACGACCACACCTTCCCTGCTTTTATTAGGGGCAGAGTGTGCGCCTGAATTGCTGTCCCAAGCCTATTGCTGAGGGGCAGCTACTATTTAAAGTTCCTCTTCCCTGTTGGGCATTGCCAAAGCTTCTTATTAGGTTGCAGAACCAAGCCATGCGTGTATGGTCCAGCAAGTTGCTCTTGGTCTGCCTTGTCTTCATCTTCTGTTCTGCCTGCTATCAGTTCTAGGAAAGCTGATGTCTTTGTCCCTGGACCCGTCCTTTCTATGTGTTGGTACCAAAGTCCTTGCCCTTGAATGTGGATTCCTGCTGTGTGATATTCTTGAAGTCCTCCTGTGTCTTGTACTATTTACTCAGTGACTGAGTTTCTAGAGACCTGTGTGTTGAAGATTAATCTGTGTTCGTCTTTTGAAGATGGAGTCCAGTGTTCCTGCTCAGCTTATTATGCGGTGCTAGCTCCGTCCAGCTCCGGTCCGATCCTGCGAAGCTTGCACCATACCGCTTGAGTTCCTTTTTAGGTCGTGTCTGGTGCCTGATGACCGCTGTCTGGTGCCTGGAGCCTGACAAACTCTCTCTGGTGCCTGGAGCCTGACGACCGCTGCTCGATGTCCTGCCGGGGGCTCTGAAGTCCTGCCTGGGTCCTGATGTTCTCTTCCTGGAGCCATGTCTGTTGTCCGGAGTCCAGATGTCCTGCCTTTGTCCTAGATGTCCAGTCTGTGTTTAGATATCCAGTCCGTGGTCCTGGTGGTCCAGTCGGAGATTCAGAGTCAGTCCCACTCGTGTTCCTGGACTGGCTCCTCCGTGTTCCTGGGGAGTCTCCAGTCTTGTTTCCTGGTTACAGCTCTGCTTGTGTGTCCTGGATC
Organism: Dendrobates tinctorius; assembly: GCF_039654945.1. Classification (NCBI taxonomy): domain Eukaryota; kingdom Metazoa; phylum Chordata; class Amphibia; order Anura; family Dendrobatidae; genus Dendrobates; species Dendrobates tinctorius. The sequence continues at coordinate 23,157,302 of NW_027361704.1, forward strand.
TGACCAGCCGATGTCCTGAGCTGCCATGTCAATGTTCCTAGACCTGTGCTTTCCGTGTCTTGCTTTTGTCCCTATGTTCAGCCGGTGTCTTGATATCCAGTCCGTGGTCCTGGTGGTCCAGCCTGTGTTTCAGAGTCGGTCCCGCTCGTGTTCCTGGATGGGCTCCTCCATGTTTGTGGGAGCCTCCAGTCTTGATTCCTGATGACGGCTCTGCCTGTGTGCCTGGATCTGACCAGCCCATGTCATGAGCTTCCATATCAGTGTTCCTGGATCCGTGCTGTCTGTGTTTTGTCTGTGTCCCAATATCCTGCCTGTTCCCTGGGGTCCATCCTGTGATGACGTCTGTCCGAGGGCGGTGCCTGATGTTCTCTTGCTGTGCCTGCGCTACGCCTGAGGCCTCAGAGTGAGGTCCTTCTGATATGCCCGTGCCAGATGACTCTGGACTGCATCAACCCGTGATGACCTCTTGCCATCATCTGACGTCTGCTGACCTGTGATGTTCACCCTTCCTTGATGTGCGGAATCAGGAGCCTAACATTGTTATGTCTTGTGTTCTGTATGATGACTTTATGTAGTAAACTTTATGTTTTTTCTTACCTGAAGTTGTGCAGTGTCATCTAGTCCTGCATGTCACCACCTTGCCCACATGCTCAGCTACCACAGACCCCGGTCGCTGCCCTTCCCTAGTCCGAGTAGGCACGGGTCCCCCTCTGTGGTCTAGTGGGTCCACATTTCAGTACCACCTGGGACGCACGCCCCATGTCGTTGTGGAATGGCAATGTAGGAGCGTAAGCAAACTAGGTTAAGCCTCGCGACCCGTTCGTGACACCAGTGTAGGAGTAGGAGAAATTAGACGCTGCGGTCTTCTGGCTTCTCTCTGTTGCAGTAAACCTGTGACAGCTGCAATTGATATTGTTAGGGACGGCGGAACGCACTAAATATTAAATAATAGTGCGTTCGCCGCCCGGGATCCACCGTGCAGTAGGTGTTAAAACCGCTGCTAGACAATGGCAGACGCGCTATATGGTGGTATAATGCGCACGGGTTCAACGTCACCCGATGTGCGCAGAGCGGACTCTGTTAACTCACAGAGGCGCTGTAACATAAACATATACACTGAGCCTGTTAGACTCACAGGTCTCAACGAAATTACTCGCACGGTATCAGGTCACAGGACAGGGTCCAAGACGGGACGATGTCCATCTAGACCTACCGTGCGTGCGGCGTCGCTACTGCGGACGCCTGTAAGTGCTGCTGAATGCAGCGCGGCGGCAGACACAGCCGCTATGTGATAGGGCCGTGAGAGACGTGACACCACCGGACGCTAGTGTAGAGGTGCGGTGTGCACAGTGGCCCAAGATTTGCCACTGACTGGCGTTGACTCTTACTATGGTTCCTTATCCACATGCGTAATATCAGAGGGAGGGGAATCTTAATAAGTCAGTCACCAGAATCATACATCCATCACCATTCACACATCTAGCAAGAAGAGTCTATACTAGCACATGGCCGAGCGACCATGCTGGCCTTTTATAGCCGTGCACTGCCGGGACCTTCCAGATCTCTCAGATGGACCAATCAGATCAGGAGAAGGACCTGAGCATGTGACTCATCTCATGAGCATGCCCAGTAGCGGGACGAGAGGACTTAGGCTACTTTCACACATCAGGTTTTCGGCGTCAGGCGCGATCCGGCGTCGTGCCGGAACGCCGGATCCGGCAAATGTTTCGTAAAACCGGATGTGACGGATCCGGTTTTCTGCCGGATCCGTCTTTTTCTTGACAGACAAAACCGGATCCGTCTCATCCGGTTCATCCGTTTTTCTATCCGTTTTTCGACGGATTACGCCGGATCCGGTTTTTAAAATTGACCCTTGTGGCCTTCCGAACGGGATTGGCTACTGGAAAACTATATATAGCATGTTCCTACAGCCCTTCTTTGACAGGTTGTAGAGGAGAAAGTGCAGGTTGGAGAGAAGAGCAAGTTACTGGCGAAGATGGATGTTGTCATTGGAAATATTTTGAAGAATTTGGCGGATTTTATAGCGGAGGCGAATCGTTTGAGGGTGATTGTTCTGGAGAAGGAGAGAGCGAGACAGCGGCGCATCAGGCATCGTAGACGACGTTTGTGGATCCACCCCATCACAGCCATGAGAATGACGCGTGGGGTCTATTCTACACTCTGCATGGACCTTCGACGAAACCCGGATAAATTTTTTGGATATATTAGGATGAAAATGGAGAATTTTGATTACTTGGTGGAGCGCATTGCACACCTCATAAGAAAAGCGGACACCTATTGCCGCTTCTCTGTTTCACCCGCAGAGCGTCTGATGGTGACTTTAAGGTAAGCCACATTTATTGGATATGCTCGCATCAGAGCACACTTTCACTGCAATCTTGTTGGTGGTAGTTTGTATCTCCAAGTGTTATAGGTCAGTTTTGGTATGTAATGCTGTGATTTAAAACTAATTTATTGTTTTTTAATTCCCCACAGATTTCTTGCAACTGGAGAATCCCTTTCGTCACTGCATTTCCAGTACAGACTCGGGATTTCCACCATATCTGGAATAGTGAAGTACACATGCCGTGCACTGTGGGACTCCTTAGCTGAAGAGTTTTTACCAGAGCCCACAACAGAGAGGTGGATTGAAATTGCTGACAAGTTTCAACAGATATGTCAGTTTCCCAACTGCTTGGGCGCTGTGGACGGGAAACATATCCGCATTGTAAAGCCAGCTGGATCGGGATCGGAATATTTCAATTACAAGAAATATTTTTCAATTGTCCTCATGGCCATCGCTGACGCGGAATACAAATTTATTGCGGTTGATATTGGGGCCTATGGCCGCTCCAATGACTCTCAAGTTTTCAAACTGTCTGCCATGGGGCGTAAACTGTATGGAAACACCTTCCAGTTCCCACCACCTAGACCGCTGCCGCAAACATCTGGTCCACCTATGCCATTTGTCTGTGTAGGGGATGAAGCCTTCCAGCTGTCAGAACACCTTTTGAAACCGTACTCTAGCAGAGGATTGACAAGACCAAAACGCATTTTTAATTACCGCCTCACAAGAGCAAGAAGAATGGTTGAATGTACCTTTGGTATTCTGACAGCCAAATGGCGGGTCCTATTGACTGCGATCAACCTCAAGACAGAAACTGTGGACGAGGTGATCAAAGCGTGCGTGGTACTCCACAATTTTGTTATCTGCAAGGAACCCATTTCCATTGAGGACACCTCTGAAGAAACCACCTTGCAAGATTACCATGACATTACCACTAGAAGTTCTGTGACGGTTTCAGTAATGAGGGACAATTTTGCACTATACTTTATGTCACCTCAAGGCAGAGTACACTGGCAGGATGACAGAGTGTGAAAGATTTGTGCCCTAACCAAACTTGTGTACCTTCTGTACCAACAGTATATACCTTTGCCAACCAAAGTTGGCTATCTTGTCATGGTCTCTATTTTTAGCTTTAGGCCACAGGTGTGTACCTGGTTGTGTTTTATGCAAAGTATTTCACCTTTTAACAAAAGTTGTGTACATTGTTAGGAAATCACCAACAATAAACACAACTTTTTAGGTGAAATACTTTGCTTCAAACACAACCAGGAACACAACTGTGGCAAAAAGCTAAAATTTACCCACAGTTATATACCTAGTTTTGAATACCATTTCACCTTTTAAATACCCCAGAAAGAAATGACAGACAACCAGTGTAAAATAATTTAACTTTTATTGAAAAATGTTTTTTTTAGTAAACTTTTTTAAAATTTTAATAAACTTGTTTAATAAAGCTTTGAAACCATAAAACTGGTCATTTTTATTTAAATACACACATTATAAATCTGTGTAGTGTGTGGTGGAAATACTGCTGGAGGGGCTGCGGGACACTTCGACAATGGGAGTGTGGAGAGAGGACTGGGATCGTGGTGGGGAAGGAACAGTTAGAGGTGAAGGTGTGGAAAAAACTACAGAATGGGTGGACATGTGGGAAGCAGAAGAGGTGGTGGGTGGTGGAGTGGAGGGTTGGGCAGGGACTGTAGGAGCAGATGATGTTGATGGCAAGTTGTATGGGGAAGGAGTTTGGTACGGGGCAGGTTGCTGGAAGTGGGGAGATGTCTGGTACGGGGCAGGTTGCTGGAAGTGGGGAGATGTCTGGTACGTGGCAGGTTGCTGGAAGTGGGGAGATGTCTGGTACGGGGCAGGTTGCTGGAAGTGGGGAGATGTCTGGTACTGGGGAGGTTGCTGGTACTGGGGAGTTTGCAGGTACTGGGGAGGTTGCTGGTACTGGGGAGGTTGCTGGTACTGGGGAGGTTGCTGGTACTGGGGAGGTTGCTGGTGCTGGGGAGGTTGCTGGTGCTGGGGAGGTGGATGGTGCTGGGGAGGTGGATGGTGCTGGGGAGGTGGATGGTATGTAATAGGAGGGGGAGGATGGAAAGTGGCTGGAGGGGGTGTAGATGTAATAGGAGGGGGAGGATGGAAAGTGGCTGGAGGGGGTGTAGATGTAATAGGAGGGGGAGGATGGAAAGTGGCTGGAGGGGGTGCAGGTGGAGGAACTACTGTGGTGGGAGGAGGAGGTTGGGAGGTAACTTGCTGGAGAGCAGCGTGGCATGAATGCATTACATGCATCTGCTGGGCAGGAGAGAGCGTTTCCATGCGCTCCACAACAGACCTGAAAAAGGTGTGGTTTGGCGAAGATCTTGCTTCTGAATGCATGGTTTGCAGAAGTGTCTTCACCTCCAGAATGCTGGAGTTGATCTGCTGATAGCCTGCGGAGATTTGCTCTGACAAGACTTTTAGACAGTTCTGGAAAGATGCATTCTGATGCAAGAACTCTGGCGCATAAGTCTTTTCCTGACCCCTCTGCCGCTGCCGCCCAGTACCCGCAGGTGTACTAGAGGTGGCAGGGGCAGAAGGGTGGGGTAAAGGGAAAGCGATCTCCTCACCAGCAGCTTCATGTAATGTAGGCGGCCACGATGCTCCTGTGCTGGTGGATGGGACAGATGGGTCGAAATGTGTGGGAAGGCTGGGAAGGTGCAGATGTACCGGGGCGGTCGAAGTGTCCCTCGGTGCCGGTCTCCTCATGGATCGCCTCAGAAGGGTCCAATCGTGCAGGCTCCCGAGTGCTGCTCACCGTGCTGTGGAATAAAGAGAAAAAAAAACAATTAAAATACTGACATGGTATGGCCCTGGCTGAAAAAAAATTTTACATCTAACATTTTTTTTCACATGTGGTGTGTAATATTTACCTTCTGGTGACCATTGTTTCCCGGAGGAACGACAGGGCTTCTGCGTACTTGTACTTGCTCCTGCGTCCTCCAGATCCACTCGGGGCCCGCATCTCTTTATTGAACTCCTTCTTGAAACGATCCCTCACAGACCGCCACCGATTCACAATTCTGTTCCCTGAAACGAGAAAGGAGTGGTTAGTATACAACATCAGTGTTTCCCAAACTCCAGTCCTCATGGTCCCCAGGGGTCATGTTTTCAGGATTTCCATAGTAAATAGAAATCCTGAACACATGATCCGTGGGGACCACGAGGACTGGAGTTCGGGAAACACTGGTTTACATCAAGCAACCGGTACTGTATATACTTACGCTCTGTAATCTGGGCCCGAACATCGAGGTCCTCCCAGCGGCCCACAAGGAGCGAACAGATTTCCTCCCAGAGTCGTCGGGTAACGATAAGGTCAGCGTGGCGGCGGTCAGCCATATTCCAGAGCGGCTCCCTTTCTCTGACGAGATCGATGAGGTGGTCCACATCGAGTCCTCCATCCTCACCGTCAGAGTCGGGAGCACGCTGTGAAGGCTGTTAAAGAAAAAGACAAAAATAACATAATTAGCCTCCACATAAGAAATGAAATAAAAAGTGCAAAAAAACAAAGCAAAAATATTTATACTTACACGCTGGTGACTGCCGCGTTGCTGTCGCCGACGACCCTGGGAGGCACTGCGAGGACCTCTTGGCCGAGCACCAGATTGGGAAGACTAGAGAAGAAAACAAAAAATGTTATGTCTTTGGATGTAGGCATTTGTTTGCTGTGTGTGGTCTGCAGAACATTGTTTTCTATGTGTTGTGTGTAGTGTGATGTTGTGTTTCTGCGTTTGATGCAAAAAACTTACCAATTGTGAGCCCACTCCAGGTGTCTGTCCACCCCTTCCTTCTTCTTCTGGGAGCTCCTCTTCATCTTGTGAATCCTGTTTTGAAATAAAAGGCAATGAATAGACATATATTACAGAGAAGATGGATTTTGGAAATAAAAACTTACCGTCAAACGCTGACGATGCGAGGGAGGGCTCCCAGAAGATGATGTGCTGTCTTCCTGGTGGCCACACTCCATGCCTGTGGGTGGTGTTCCAGCTGCTGCCATTGCTGCTGCTGCTGCTGCTGCATCTATTGGGCGGCTGTTGAATAAAGAGAAACAAAGGGCCAATGAATATCTTGATATTCAATAGCCCTAGTTTGGAGGAATGGGGGATTTGATAATTACCGTCTCTCATCTGCTGCTGGCCTCCCCTCCTCAGCATGTTCCATTTGCTGCTCCATTTGGGGTGGTGGTGGTGCTGATGGTGCTGCAGTGGTCTCCTGCCTTCTCCTGCTTCGCTTGGTTGCTTTCTTGGGTGGCATGTTGGGTGTGGCTGTGGGTCCCACTGTCTTGATTTATATATGTCTTGTGGGCAGAGCTACTGAGCATGCTCAGACCAAAAAACCGGATCCGGCGCATTGCGGCGCTCATAGGCTTTCATTGTGTGAAAAAGCCGAACGCGCCGGATCCGGCGTGTCCGGCTTTTTCGCCGGAGACAAAAAACGTTACAGTAGCCGTTTTTTCCAGACGCCGGATCGCGACACATTGCCGGATCCGGCGAAAACCGTATGAAACGCATGGCCATCCGGCGCGATCCGGCGCAAATGCAAGTCAATGGGGGGGAAACCGGATCCGGCATTGCATTTCGCCGGATCCGGTTTCTGTCAAAAGCGCCGGATCGCGCCTGACGGCGAAAACCTGATGTGTGAAAGAGGCCTTAGCCTCTGGAGTGGCTTGCTGTAGGACAGCCTGCGCTGCTATTGCTGACCCCGAGGTGGCAGCAACAACCAGTCTCATGGAGCTGGTCTAAGCAGAGCGTCTGGGACACCGAGCTTGCTGTGCAGGCTCCTGAGCGGTCGGTGGAGAATGGGAGACCACTGGATGCAAGGCTCTGGATTCCCGCTATGCAGCTGCAGGAACCCGACGCCTAACAGATATTGATAGCAGCATTTAGAGAGTTTAACTGCTGGGAGCAGGGTGGGCATGTCATGTCAGCTGAACTCCCGTCAGCGATCATGCGCACAGCTCCTATGCCTGCAAAATTGCCTGGACGTATCCATACGTCCAAGATCAGTAAGTACCAACCAACCTGGATGTATGGATATGTCCAAAGTCATGAAGAGGTTGTCTCAAGTTTATAAATGTGTAACATTTCAGATTGCTGGTAAAAATATACATCTTTCCACTTGTTCATACTTCTGCATGAAAACATCCATTATTGCCTGCGGGCATCCCCTGCATTATAACCTGTCATTACTACCTGCAGAGAAAGCAAAAAACACAAATATCCTGAACTAAAAAATATACTGCAAATAATGCATAAAGGTAATAATAATAAGGGTATTTAGTAAACATAATTTTGATCAAAATAATGCACAAGCCATCCCGCCACGTCACGGCAACCCTTGTGGGACAGTGCCTACTCTAGTATTTAAAACCTTTTCACTTTGTTTTTTATTACTACCTGCAGGTGTGGTCCTGCATTTTGGCTGGCCATTAGTACTTGCGGGCATGCGCCTGCATTAATACCAGCCATTACTACCTGTGGGCATGCTCCTGAATTATAAAATGGCATTACTACCTGCGGTCATGCTCCTGCATTATAACATACCATAACTATCTATGGGCATGTTCCTCCGTTACAACCGGCCATTGCTATTTACAGGCATACTGTCACAGGTGTGTCACGTCCTGATGGCATGCTCCTTCACTATAACTGTCCATTGCTTCCTGCGGGCATACTCCTGTGTTAGACGTCCTTTACTACCTGCGAGAATGTTCCTTCATTATAACCAGCCATTACTACCTGCAGGCATGCTCCTGCATTATAACCGGCGTTTACTACGTACATGCACGCTACTGCATTATAGCCGACTATTGCTAACTGCAGGCATGCTTCTGCATTATAACCAGTTATTAACACCTTTGGTAATGTTCCTGCATTATAACCGATGTGGTAGATCGGCTCAAAAATAAACACAGCCCTCGCACTAGTGGGGGTACCCCACTCAGGGTTAAAAATGTCCTTGCACAAGCACTATGTGCACAAACACTCTCCTGGAGTCTTCCTCTCCAGGCCCTCAAAAGCCCAGACTAACCCTGGAGTTCAGACCATGTGACTCTCCATCATGTGACTGATTACATGATCCTGACATCCCACAGGTCCTGTAAGGACATTGCAAGGGGGATACGGCGGACCCCCTCCCACCCGCTCTATGGAGGTCCAATAAAACCTGCCCATAACATAACTCTCTTTTCATATTCTCAACATGTAGTGTGCTGGAGGAAACTACTCTGGTTTTACATCACTGATGTCATCATGCGCAGTGAAACAAAAAGGAATCAGATACACTTAAAGTTTTTGGTTGCAGAAAGTGTCTATATTTATTACGTGCACATAAAGTCAATTACCACAGAATATCGCAATAAGTTTCGACCCTACCTGTGTCTTTTTCAAACCTCACTGCAAGACAAATGGATTACTCGCCAGGGCAGTGGGGATTACTAGGTACTGGGTCGGTTCTTAAAGGGGCAGTGTCACGGCAGCAGTGACCCGGTCCGTGGCCCTGGGCATCTAATTAAAGGGATATTTACAAGGAAATAAAGTTTATAAAATTCATAATAAAGTGTTCGTGATGCCACCTGTGGTATTCGGTCAGGAGACCGCCGCTGCTATGCAGATCCTCTGGGATGGTGACAGGGCAGCAGAGATGGTTAAGCTCTCCACAGGTAGAGCTGCATCTTAGGGCAGTTTGGATGTAGATGTTAAAGGTGAGGTTTGTGAATGTGGTGCAGGGCAGGCGATGCAGGAATGATCAGAGGACACAGTTGGGTGCAGTTTCCAAAGCTTTACTCACAGTTCTGGAGGGCACAGATGCCCGCTTGGTGCTGTGTCCTCCAGGTGAGGGGTCCAGCAAACTCCCAGGTGGATTGGGATACACCTTTCCAGGACTCCTTTCTGTGTGTTCCTCTCCTGGCCATCTCACTGTGCTGGTTTTCCTCCCTTCCTGCCCAACACCATACAGTCAGTGTCCCGAGCAAGCAGCTGTGGACCTTGGGTGAGGTCCTCTCTGGGTCCCCGTGCTCCTATATGGCTGCCTTTTCAGCGAAATAACTGTGGCTGTGGCTGAAGCACCTAGAGGTGCCCCTGTCTCTGGCTTTCTAGCTGAGTCTGGTGATTCTTCACTAGTCTCGGTGGCCGGTACCCCACTGCGACCTGGTCCCTCTACTTCTGGATACGTGCCCCATGGGTGGCTTCCTCACTTCCCATGCCCCAAGGACCCCTTCTGTATTCTGGGAGCTTCCTTCAATCTGTTTCTCTCTCTGCAGCTCCTTCTGACAGGGAGCAGCCTCACAGCACGTCTCCACTTTCCTCCCTTCAGACGTTCTCCTTTACTCTCTCTGCACTGTTCGTCCTGCTCTCTAAGCTCCTCCCCTTTTCCTACCTTCTCCACCCACTCCCTCAACCCCTTTACTACCCAGCCTGGGATGAGACCATCCTCCCTTAGGGTACGTCCAGGGTGCCCTGCTGCAATAGTCTGTGTTGGGTACAGGTGTTAGAGTCCTGGGTGGTGCTCCCTCCTTACCTGAGAGTGGGGTACCACACCTCTGGAGGAGATGCAGTACCTCTGTGGTGACTGAAACCTCAGGGGCGCCACATACCTCCCCACGTTAAACACAGCACATCCGCGAGCTGGAACAGAGTAAAACACAGGTGTTACAGAAACATACAAAATTTTTGAACATGCATGTCAACGGGTATCAAAATTAAGGGCAACTTCCCTTTATGGGAGGCACTTTCCCATTAACGTTACATAACAATCACAACAGTGAAATATAAAGTTACTCTTATAAAACATAGCACTTTACATTAAGCATGCCTGCATCAAATACTTTTGAGTCACTATACCATAAATGTGGCGTCCGTCCACGCATCTGGGCTGCAGTAGGGACAGCACCCCGAGAAACCCCGAGACCCTTAACCCCTATACAGGGATCTGGAGTTGTAGCAAGGCCCAGGGGGTGGCTGTCTAGAAGCAGTGTGCCAGAGCAGGACGGTCGCCAATAGGGAAGAAGGCAGGGAACCAAAAACGTAGTCAGAAACCGGGCGAGCAGCGGAGGCACAGAAACGGCAGGCAGTGGCAGAGTCGAGAGTCCAGGCCAAGGTCACAAAACGGGAGGGCGGTAAAGGTACAAAAACGGCAGGCAGTAGCAGAGTTGAATATCCAGGCCAAGGTCACAAATCGCTAGAATAGCAGAGATACAAAATCGTCATGCAGTAGAGGGGTCAGAAATCCAGGCTGAGGTCAGAGTCAAACAATAGCAAATCACACAGTAGCACATAGGGGACCAAGAATATATCCGGCGGCTTGCAAGGCCAGTCCCAAGGTATTTGAGGGATCAGGTCATCCCTCACAGGCTCCCGGACTGATGATGTCATCAGGACTGCCCCCAGGACCAGGCCAGATGGCGATGCACCAACCCCTCCATGACCGACAGAGGAGCGGAGCCTGCGTCCATCAGATGCCTGCGCAGGAGCCCCTTCTCTGTCGCCGCCATCACTCGGGGGCGAACCACGGTGCCTCCCAGTGGCCGAGGTAGGAACAGCAGATCCCGAGTCTGACGGCGATGTGACAGTCCGGCGCCTCCTAGTGGCTGAGGCCGGGACATCAGGTCCCGAGTCTGACGGTGACGTGACAGTCCGGCGCCTCCTAGCGGCCAAGGCCGGGACAGCAGGCCCCGAGTCTGACGGCGACGTGACAGCCCGGCGCCTCAAGGTGGCCGAGGCCGGGACAGCGGGCCCCGAGTATGATGTCGACGTGACAGTACCCCCCCTTCTAAGAGGGGCCTCTGGACCCTCAAACCCCGATTTGTCAGGATGAAGGAGATGAAATCTCCTAAATAATGCTTTGGCATGGATATTCCCCGCGGGGACCCAGGACCTTTCCTCCGGGCCATAGCCCTTCCAGTGTACAAGATACTGTACGGAGCCCCTCACAAGGCGGGAGTCAAGGATACCCTGGACTTCATACTCCAAGGTTCCCCCGACCGAAACAGGAGGAGGAGGGGACTGGACAGGGTGAATTGGGGAGCGACACAGCTTGAGGAGAGACTTGTGGAACACGTTGGGCAACTTAAATGACTGAGGAAGTTTTAAACGGAAGGCTACCGGGTTAATCACTTCTATAATTTCGTATGGGCCAATAAATCTGGGACCCAGTTTTGCAGACAGCACTTTAAGCTTGATGTTTTTGGTAGAGAGCCAAACCTTGTCTCCAACTCCCAGGTGCGGCCCCTTAGATCGCCGTCTGTTCGCAGCCGAAGCCCCTTTCAAGTTCGAGTTTACCTCAGACCAAATAGTTTTAAGCGATGTATATTTTTCTCTACCCCAGGGAGCTCCGACATCCTGGCAGAGAATGAACCAAAGCGCGGATGCAGTCCATGGTTGCAGAAAAAGGGGGTAGTCTTAATGGAGTCCTGGTATCGATTATTTAGGGCAAACTCAGCTAGTGGCAGATGTTCCACCCAATCGGACTGATGTTCTGACACATAACAGGTAGGCAGAGGAGAAGGACAACTCAACACCAATGCGTTTGCAGAACGCCCTCCAGAATTATGAGATGAACTGGGTACCTCTGTCGGACACAATATTCACCGGAGCACCATGCAGACGTACAACATGCACAATGAACAGTTTACTCAAGGTTTCGGCGTTAGGTAACCCAGACGGGGGACAAAATGACACTGTTTGCTGAACCTGTCCACCACCACCCAGATACACGTTTTCCCATCTGAGGGCGGCAGATCCGTAATGAAGTCAATGGAGATGTGGGTCCATGGACTCTCAGGGGTGGGCAAGGACTGGAGCCAGCTGGCAGGGCGATTATGGGGGGACTTGGCACGGACACAAACTTCACACGCTAAAACATAGCCTTTACAGTCCTTAACCACCGTCGGCCACCAAAAGTTCCTAGTTAGTCTGGTGGTATTATTGAGATCAGGATGGCCTGCCAGAACAAGCGATTCTTTAAGAACTTGTAGGCAGAACGTAGCCGGGACAAGCAATTTTTTTGGGGGAGTAGTGTCAGGAGCTTGTTCTGGGGACCTACGGATCTCTTCCGGAAGGTCCAAAGACACTGCCGACACAACGATCCCATTGGCCAATATCGGGACTGGCTCACAGTCCTCGGCTTGTGAGGGACAAAAACTGCGAGAGAGGGCATCGGCCCTCACATTTTTAGTACCAGGGCGAAAGGTGATTAAAAAATCAAACCTAGAGAAGAACAAGGCCCACTTTGCCTGTCTAGGATTTAGTCTTTTAGCTGACTCCAGGTAGGTCAAGTTTTTGTGATCAGTAATTACAGTGATCTTATGTTTGGCGCCTTTGAGGAAGTGGCGCCATTCCTCGATGGCCCATTTGATTGCCAATAACTCCCGATTACCTATATCATAGTTTTTCTCAGTGGCAGAGAATTTGCGGGAAAAAAAAGCACATGGGCGAAGCTGAGTGAGGGATGCAGTGCCTTGCTGTAACAACCCTGCTGGCATCACTGCATGGCCTCCCATTCCCCTCACACCAACTTACTTTCTGCTTCAAGCCATGCTGTGAATTCTGTCTGTTGCCAGCTCTGTGCCTCTGCTCTCCATGTTTCCAGACTGTGTGTATAGGGGGGCGGCGCCAGAACTCTCTGGTTCTTATGCAATCAGGGTGCACCTGTGTAATCTGTCCCTTACCAATCACCTAGAGCCCTTGACTATTTAGTTTCGCCACACCCACTAACCTTTGCCTGTGCAATGTCTATACTCAGTTAGTATCTTGCTGCTGAGGAAGCCAGGCCCTGTTCTGTGTATCTCCTTCTCTGTAGGAATACTCTGTCTCGCTTTGTACCTTGTCCGCCTGCCAGGAGGCAGAATATCCTGGCCCTTGAGTCTTGTTCCCAGTGCCTTGTCTGTTCTCTGTCCACCTGCCAGGAGGCAGAATATCCTGGTCCCTGTGTCTTTGTCCCGGTGTCTCTGTCTGAACTCAGTCTTACCTCTGTCTGTCAGTCTCCTTGTTTGTGGTTCCTTCTCTGCCGTGTCTTTCCTTGTCTTCCCTGTCTGTGCATCTGCACCCTCGCAGCTTTATCTGTGCATCTGCACCCTCGCAGCTTTATCTGTGCATCTGCACCCTCGCAGCTTTATCTGTGCATCTGCACCCTCGCAGCTTTATCTGTGCATCTGCACCCTCGCAGCTTTATCTGAGCATCTGCACCCTCGCAGCTTTATCTGTGCATCTGCACACTAGCCCCTCTGTCTGGACGGCTCCCTAGCCGCTCTGCCTGCTCCGCACTCCTGCGGCTCTGCCTGCTCCGCACTCCTGTGTCTCTGCCTGCTCCGCACTCCTGCGGCTCTGCCTACCTGCACCTCCTGTGTGAACAGGTCCAAACCTGTTCCTTCATATTCCACTCCTTCCTGCCTATATCCATACCTGCACCTCCTGTGTGAACAGGTCCAGATCCTGTTCCAGCATACACCACTCCCTCCTGCCTACACCTGCTCTGTGAACAGGTCCCTACCTGCTCCTACTCATACCACGCCAATCTGTCCTGTGTCTCCAAGCTGTGCCCGCCTGTCCTGTGTCTCCAAGCCGTGCCCGCCTGTCCTGTGTCTCCAAGCCGTGCCTGTTGTGAGTTCATTTTCCCCTTCGTCACTGAGGTCTGGTGAACTCCCTATTCTGGTAAAGGAAGGTAGTGAGCCTGATTATCAGGCACCTGAGCCTAATGAGGATGACTGGCTGAGTGGAGTCACGGACTGGGTATAAGGCTGCCGACGCCCTTCTGCCCTGCGGGTGATTTCTCTGTGGACTTCTAGGACACCAGTCTGATTCCTGCTCCTCTAAAGCTAAGTTTTCTGCTTTGCCTGTTAGCATTTTTGTTTTGTTTTTGTTTTCCTGGATTCTGTCATTCCCTGCTGGGGTGAGCTGAATCTCCTTTTGCCGGTTGCTCTGTCTTCAGAATATTCCGGAGTACTGACATAGCTTTTTGAAGCCTAGCGTCTTCAGGGCCTGTTTCACTGTCAGTCTGTTGGCTCTTATTTTCATAGGGTTTTTCACGGATTGCAGACAGCAGCCTTCCTGTCCTTTCCTATCTAGTTAGCTTGGGCCCCGTCTTTGCTCAGTCTGTCTTTCTGTCTGTGTTAGTGTTTTCATCTTGCTTCACCGTCATTATATGTTGGGGGCTGCCTATTGCTTTGGGGTCTGCTCTGGGGCAGTTTAGATTTCCCCTTTCTTTCTTTAGGCCTATTTAATTCTCCGGCTGTGATCGAGGGGTCTAGGGCATCGTAGGAACCCCCCACGGCTACTGTTAGTTGTTGTGGATAGGATCAGGGGTCTGCAATCCGATAGCTGCCAACCTCTCTGGTTTTCTGGACTTAGCTAGCATTTCTGTTTTGCCTCCTACGGGGACTCAATCATAACACGTGCCCGCCTGTCCTGTGTCTCCAAGCCGTGCCCGCCTGTCCTGTGTCTCCAAGCCGTGCCCGCCTTTCCTGTGTCTCCAAGCCGTGCCCGTCTGTCCTGTGTCTCCAAGCCGTGCCCGCCTGTCCTGTGTCTCCAAGCCGTGCCCGCCTGTCCTGTGTCTCCAAGCCGTGCCCGCCTGTCCTGTGTCTCCAAGCCGTGCCCGCCTGTCCTTTGTCTCCAAGCCGTGCCCGCCTGCCCTGTGTCTCAGCTGTGCCTGTCGTGTCTACCTGCCTGCCTGTCTATAGCCTCTGTCAAAGTGACTTGTCCCCGAGTGGGACCAGCAGCCATAGCCAGACACCACCCTGGAGTGGCACCCGACAGCTATCTGCCGCACAAGCCTGACCTCACCATCAGAGGCTCCAGTAAAGACCGAGGTAGCTGTCGTAGTCACGCCCATTCCAGGGTAGTCTGGTTTGTGGCACAGTGGGGCCACAACCCCCCGGTTCGCGCCATTCAGCCAAGGCGCGAGCGAGACACTTGCGATAGCACTGCTCCCACTCCGACTTCAGAGGCATCTACTTCTACAATAAATGGGCGGTCCAGATCAGGCTGAACCAAAACCGGGTTGGCCACAAAGCACTCCTTTAGCGTAGAAAATGCCTGAATTGCCTCAGGGTTCCAATTGGCCACGTCTTCTCCTTTCCAGGTCAAATCCGTGAGTGGTTTGGCAATTTCTGAGAAACCCCTGATGAACTTGCAGTAGTAATTAGCAAACCCTAAAAATCGCTGCAGCGCTTTTAGCGATTTGGGTTGCACCCAAGCTTTAATAGGTTGGATCTTGGCAGGAACCCTTTGCCTGAGACCACGTACCCTAAAAACTGTACCTCCTCAGCAAAAAAAACACATTTCTCCAGTTTAGCAAACAAGGAGTGTTCTCGCAGTCTCTGCAGCACAGAACAGACGTGTTGAGCGTGTGTCACAGGGTCAGCAGAGTATATCAAAATGTCATCTAAATACACGATGACATACACCCCACAAATGTCTCTGAAAATATCACTAGCGAAGTTCTGAAACACGGCAGGTGCGTTACTGAGTCCGAACGGCATTACAAGGTACTCAAAGTGTCCAAGAGGTGTATTAAACGCAGTTTTTCACTCATCCCCGTCTCTTATGCGGACCTATGCCCCCCGGAGGTCAAGTTTAGTAAACCAACGGACTCCCATTAGCTGATTAAAAAGATCAGGGATGAGTGGAAGCGGACACTGGTTCTTTATAGTGATTGCATTTAATTCCCGGTAATCAATGTAGAGTCTGAGACCACCATCTTTCTTCTCTACAAAGAAGAACCCGGCTCCAACTGGTGAAATGGATGGTCTAATAAACCCTTTTTTTAAGCTGTCTGCTATATAGTCATTCATGGCCTGATGCTTTGGACCGGAGAGATTAAGATATTCTCCTTTTTGGAAGACGGGCATCCGGAATTAGGTCTATAGGGCAATCATACTCTCTGTGAGGGGGTAGTTTCTCAGATTCTACGATAGAAAAGACATCCTCATAGTCCCTGAAAGCAAACGGTATGAGGGGGTTTTTAACCTTAACTTGGTTTACTGCTAATGATATGCAGTTATCCTGACACTGCGAACTCCAGCGTACTACATCACCCAGGTGCCAGTCGATGACAGGATTGTGCTGGCGTAACCACGGCATCCCCAAAATAACTGCAGAAGATAAATTATCCATCACAAAAAATGACATACGCTTGGTATGTAATGCTCCCACAGACATAGCAATTTTGGCAGTAACAAATTTAACCCCCTCCTGAAAAATAGATGTGCCATTAATAGCCGTGGTTTTAATAGGGACATTAAGTCTTAGTAATGGTACACCAAGATTCCTAGCAGCCAAAGAATCCATAAAATATCCTTCAGATCCACAATCCACACATAGATTTCTGACCAAATGAAAGAGAGATAGGTAATAAAACTTTAGCCGCATCTGCGGGCAGTACCTGAACCCCTGGGCAACCATGGCCAGAGCTGCCCAGGGGCCGATGCCCCAGGAGTATGGATCTCTGACGTTCAGCTTTCTCCCTGAAGTCCCCAGACTGCAGCATGCTTGTGCAGGAAGATAAGAGTGATCCTCCAGGCTGTGCACTGAAGCAAATAACAGGTGTTCAGGCCAAAAATCAGCTCAGGCAGGAGAAGGGGGAAAAAAAAAAGTTCAGATAGACTGCTTTTGTATATGTTGGATATATACACAAGAAGCAGTTTTTATGGCCGGATATAATGTGGCGTCCGTCCATGGATCTGGGCTGCAGTAGGGACAGCACCCCGAGAAACCCCGAGACCCTTAACCCCTATACAGGGATCTGGAATTGTAGCAAGGCCCAGGGGGTGGCTGTCTAGAAGCAGTGCACCAGAGCAGTATGGTCGCCAATAGGGAAGAAGGCAGGGAACCAAAAACGTAGTCAGAAACTGGGCGAGCTGCGGAGGTACAGAAACGGCAGGCAGTGGCAGAGTCGAGAGTCCAGGCCAAGGTCACAAAACGGGAGGGCGGTAAAGGTACAAAAACGGCAGGCAGTAGCAGAGTCGAATATCCAGGCCAAGGTCACAAATTGGGAGAATAGCAGAGGTACAAAATCGTCACGCAGTAGAGGGGTCAGAAATCCAGGCTGAGGTCAGAGTCAAACAATAGTAAATAACACAGTAGCACATAGGGGAACCAAGAATATATCCGGCGGCTTGCAAGACCAGTCCCAAGGTATTTGAGGGATCAGGTCATCCCTCACAGGCTCCCAGACTGATGATTTCATCAGGACCGCCCCCAGGACCAGGCCAGATGGCGATGCACCAACCCCTCCATGACCGACAGAGGAGCGGAGCCTGCGTCCATCAGATGCCTTCGCAGGAGCCCCTTCTCTGTCGCCGCCACCACTCGGAGGCGAACCACGGTGCCTCCCAGTGGCCGGGGCAGGAACAGCAGACCCCGAGTCTGACGGCGATGTGACAGTCCGGCGCCTCCTAGTGGCTGAGGCCAGGACATCAGGCCCCGAGTCTGACAGCGACGTGACAGCTCGGCGCCTCCTGGTGGCCGAGGCCGGGACAGCAGGCCCCGAGTCTGACGGCGACGTGACAATACTATTGTATAAAACATTCTTTATACTAAGTGCAATAAAACAGTGCAAGTGCAATTAAACTTTTATCAAGTTCAGCAAAACTCTGAACTGAGGTACTCTACTTCCTTTAGTGCAATATGGGGGACCCGTCTCAAACCCCCAATGTAGGCCTTGGGCGTGCTACAAGGCGTGGCTGGTGTTATTGGACCACAACTTTGGCCACGCCAGATGGTTTTTGTTCTGTGGTCAAGTGCAAGTAAACTTTAATGCAATTTTAGTGCAATGTAACTCCTTTCACATTATTTATAAAACCAATTAGGAGCACCTTAACAAGTGCTAACTATTTACAGTAGAAGTTCTGATCATGCATAGTTCAGTGACCCAATTGTCTCTTTTGAATTATAACTTCTTTAACTCTTTTATAACCTGAACAGGTAACTATATACAGTCAAATGTTTCTCTTCTGGTACTCACGCCTGCTGTTTCTGATTCCATAGCAGTTCCTCTGGTCTGAACCTTCTTAATTGGGAAGAAGAGTCCTGCTCAGTGGCCACAATGGGTGACTCACATGTTGCTGCAGCCAGGACCTGCGTTGCTTGGGAACTTGCCGCTGCAGTATTAGTTGAAGACGGATACGCTGCAGCTCCCATGGGTTCAGTCTTGGTCAACATTTCTGCTGGCACCTTCCCAACATGGAGGGCATGCCACCCTCTTTCTCCATAGTGCCGGGTGTAGGTCACGCAGTCTCCTACGTAAAGATCACGGTCTGGATGTCCTTCCAAAAGGTGGGACTCCACATCTCGCTGGTTAACAAACAGTTCTGATGACCTGCCGGGTTCTCTGATAAACCCCCAACCTTTGACCAGGTTTAAGGTTATGACAGTACCCCAACTCAGTGGGTTCCTGTCTACCATCCTCATCTTGTGGGCCTGAGCTTTGGCCTGCAGGTTCCTCTCCTCCAATGCCTTCCAGTGGGCCTGACGCTCTCGCTCCTCCTGCTCCAACTTTAGCACCTGCTGGCGGCAGAATCTCTCCTCCTCGTCTACCTGGAACCCCATCAAATGTGATCCCCTGTTCTCCCATGGGATCGCTTCTGGTCTGCAGCACACCACCGGGAGCACATGTTCAGGCATTAATGGTTCCAATAGCCCACCCCTGGGGTCTGTCATCCGGTCATAGGCTATGTCTAGCATCACCTGGCTGGGTCTAGGGGTCTGCGGTGGTTCTAGGGGGCCCCAGCAGGGTCTACAGTTCCCCAAGGGCAGAGCCTGTACCTACTCCTTCGGTGTCGGTGTTATCTGTCGCAGCATCCAGGGTAGAGGGTGCCAGTGACGTGGGCACCTGTGACCTGGTGGCTCTATCCAGCACTGTCTCCTTCCATCTTGTTATCGCGGCCAGCTGTGTCCGCAAGAAGCGGCGCGTCAGCTCCTCCACTTCTCCTTCCAGGAGCGCCAGGTCGGTAGCAGACGACTGGTCGGAACCTCTATCTTCCTGGCCGGGGGAGCCTTCAGCTTCCACCCCGCGCCCAGCAGGTCTCCGTTCATCGCTTGCCATGGCGTCTTCCAGGTGCTCACACTTCTCTTCCTTTTGTTTCCCGCCGCCGGATCGTTCTCCCCCCCCCCCCGTGGGCCTTTTTCCCTTTGCCACCATACTAGGCCAGTAGGTGGACCCCCCTGGCCATCGGCCATGTTTGGGTCACATAGTAGTAGATGCAGGGGATAGCCATGATTTTTCACGCCCTGGTTCTGGTACTAAGTGCAGAGTCTTTCCATGTAACTTCGGTGGCCCACCGCCTGAACTCAGAGCAATACTATTTGGCAGTGAGTTTACCCTGGAAGAGACCCATGATAGTGTCCTCTGCCACCCTGACCCAGTCTATAAGTATGGCTTGCATGCAGCGTGCCTCGCACTTTCTGTGATGATGTCTAAACATTGGTAGCAGTGATCTTTAAAAAGGCTGTTGTGCCTCTTCTTCTGTTGTTCCTACACCAAAAGTGAGACTTGGGGGGCTGTATGAGTCAGCGTCAGCCGCGCTGTCTCTGACTGCTGGGGGAATGGAAACGAGGTCTGGGAAGCAGGACCGCGGGCGCATGCGCAGTTGTCTGTGGAATGTTGTAGAGCTAGTGAGGAGAAAGATGCGGTTGTTATAGTTAGTTTGGCATTGTATAGATTGGGTAAGGAGTAGAGGGAAATGAATGGAATTGGGAAAAATCTATGAGGAGTTACAAGGACTAGGGGGGTATGGAATACAATGTGGAAAATATTGGCAGTAGTGATGAGCGAGTGTGCTCGTTACTCGAGTTTGCCGAGCATGCATGGGTGTTCTCCGAGTATTTGGGGCGTGCTCGTAAATTATGTCTGAGTCCCCGCAGCTGCATCATTTGTGAATACATGCAGGGATTGCCTGTTAGGGAATTCCCACATGTATTCAGGCTGTCTAGCAGCTGCAAATCATGCAGCTACGGGGACTCAGACATAATTATGAGCATGCACAAGATACTCGGAGAACACCCGAGCATGCTCGGAAAACACCCAAACATGCTCGGAAAACTCGAGTAACGAGCACACTCGCTCATCACTGGCAGTAATGATATTGGAAAAGGGAAGTGAAAATTAAAAAAAATAAAATAAAATTAAAATTGGAAAATAATGAAAATGATGAAAAGGATAATGATAATGGAAAGTAATGAAAGACTGAAAAATAATACTGCAATGAAAAAAAGGTGAAAATGAAAATGAAGAAAATAAAATAAAAAATGAAAAAATAATAATAAAAAATATATACTGTATATATGAAACCTACAAAAGACAAAAAGAAAAAAACCCTGCTATAATTAAATAAGTAAAAAGCAAAAGTGCATTTAAATCATACAGAGTTCTTAGTGACTGTATTTGATCAAACATAGCATAAAAGCTGTCCCACCATCGACAAGGTGACTCTGTGGTCGGGGCGGTCCTACACGGTCTAGTATTAATAACCTTATCATGTGTCAAAGTTGACGTCTGTGTGAATAAGGGCAGACAAGGACCGGGTCCCAACCACTAGGACACCAGTCAAGGGAAGCCTTTAAATACAATTTCCAGTTCAGGAGAGGGAGGCCACACCCCAGCTTGTACAGAATGCAAAAATACTGTATATATGAAAAGAAAATGAAAAAAAAAATGTGAAAATGAAGAAATGAAAATAGAAAATTTGATTAGGCAAAACTTGAAAAGACTGGGGGGAAGGTATAAAAATAAGGATGAAAAATTATAAAATAAAATAGAATAGAATAGTAAAATAAAAAGTAATAATAAAAAATAAAAAAAAATAAACTAAAATAAAATGAAAAGAAGAGCAAAAGAATAAAGTTAAATAGGATATCAATGGGTCTGGAAAGGCAAGACACAGGTTAGAATGGAAGGTAAAGAAGCCAGCATATTGACATATCTAATATATAAAGCTCAATGTGGGTGTGTATGTATGTATGTATGTCCAGGATTGGCATCAGCACCGTCGCAGCTACAGCCTAAAAATTTGGCACAGTCACACATCTGGACCCCAAGAGCGTCATAGGTTATGTTGTGAGGCGAAATTTAACCCCCCGCGCGTTCCAATTCACCAAACAATTTTACCCCTATCTACATACAGTAATGTGGAAAAAGTGTATGTATGCATTGGCATCTGCACCGTCGTAGCTACAGCCACAAAATTTTGCACAGTCACACGTCTGGACCCCGAGAGTGTCATAGGCTATGTTGTGAGGCAAAACTTTAACCCAGCGCGTTCCAATTCACCAAACAATTTTGCCCCTATCTACATAATGGGGCAAAAGTGTATGTATGTATTGGCATCTGCACCGTCGTAGCTACAGCCACAAAATTTTGCACAGTCACACATCTGGACCCCTAGAGCGTCATAGGCTATGTTGTGAGGCAAAATTTTAACCCCGCGTGTTACAATTCACCAAACAATTTTGCCCCTATCTATATAATGGGGAAAAAGTGAAAGGAAAAGTGTTGGAGGCAAATTGACAGCTGCCAGATGTGAACAAGGGGGACTTAGAGAATGAGAGCGCCAAAGAGTATATACCGTATAGTTGCTAAGGTGGGGCCCTGACATGGGATACTCACCACACACGGGGATCTGAACACACACAAAATGCGCCACACACTACCACGTGCTTCACCACATATACCACCCTCAGCACACATTTCACCACACATACACCAACCTCGCCACATAAAAGTCGAAACACAAAAGTCGCCACTCGAAACTCGCCACGCTGTCCCAGAGCTGTTTAAAAGATGAAAAATGAGCTGTGATTGGTTGCTATCAGCAATAGTTTTAATTGTAGACAGTTGTGGTAACTGAGGCCTATTATTCTTATCATTTCTATGGTGTTATCGTCCTGCTGTAAAGCTGGAAATAACACTATTTATTACCGTGCCAACACAGACCACCCTCTGACACAGACTTCAGGGGGAGCCCAGTATCACACAGGATAGGATTAGATACACGGCTCAGCAGTCAGTATCACACAGGATAGGATTAGATACACAGCTCAGCAGTCAGTATCACACAGGAGAGGTTTAGACACATGACTCAGCAGGCAGTATAACACAGGATAGGATTAGATACACAGCTCAGCAGTCAGTATCACACAGGATAGGATTAGATACATAGCTCAGCAGTCAGTATCACACAGGATAGGAATAGATACACGGCTCAGCAGACAGTATCACACAGGATAGGATTAGATACACAGCTCAGCAGTCAGTATCACACAGAAGAGGATTAGACACATGGCTCAGCAGGCAGTATCACACAGAATAGTATTAGATTCACGGCTCAGCAGTCAGTATCACACAGGATAGGATTAGATGCACGGTTTTTATGTGCAATATAATCATTATAATTTGTTATAACTAACCACAGTTGGTCACTATGCCCAGGCAACGCCGGGCTCTTCAGCTAGTTGTATATAAATACTCACCGGGGGGAACAGTTGTATCAATTATGAAGGGTACATACAGGTGCATCTCACAAAATTAGAATCTATATATATATATAAAAATGAGTGTATGTATGTGTGTGTGTATATATCAAGCCACGCCCACTCCACATAGCCCAGCCTACCCCGCATAGCCACACTCACTCCACACGCAAAGCCCTGTATAATAAATATCTAATCTAATGTATATAATAAATATCTAATATATATATTTCATAGGCACATCTTCTTGACTACAACAGGTTACACTGCCTGTGTTGCCCATAACATCCAATCACTAAGCATCTTTCAGTTCACCAGAGCTGTTTAAAAGAAGAAAGCTGAGCTGTGATTGGTTGCTATGAGCAACAGTTTTTGTTGTAGACAGTTGTGGTAACTGAGGCCTATTATTCTTATCATTTCTATGGTGTTATCGTCCTTCTGTAAAGCTGGGAATAACATAATTTATTACCTTGCCGACACAGACCACCCTCTGACACAGACTGCAGGGGAAGTCCAGAATCAGGAACTTCTCTTTGTCTGGCATGAAGCATCTCATTAACTTAAAAATTCAAACAATGTCATGATCCAGTCTGGGTTTTGAGTCCTGTCTGCCCCTTTCCCAGACTGATCATGTCAAGGGTTAACTTTGTCTGGCCTCGTTTTGGGTTCATGTCTGCTATTTCTTCCTGCTGCGTCCTGCAGGCCATGTCAGTTATATTTTCTGCCTCTGGCGTGAGTATCTGACTCTGGTGGTACCCTGATTTGTCCTGCTGAGCTTTCTGACCTTGCCCGTGCCTGTTCCTGCCTCTCTGCCCCTCCCGTCTTAGTGTTTCCTGTTTGCTTATGGATTTCCCGGTGTTTGACTTGGGTTTGCGTCTGACTTGCCTTTGCCTCTTGTCCCTGGTACTTCTGCCTTTTGTCTGGTACTGACCCTTTGGCTCTCCACTTACTCTGTATTTGCTTTTTCCCTTGGTACTGCGTGACGGTCTAGGTTTTGACAAGGCTTGTTTGACTATTCTGGTGCCACCTGGTGGTGGCATCACTGCAGCACTTCAGGTCTGCTCTTGTAGACTTGTTACTATCCTTCCACTCTATTGCCATCTAGTGGAGGTTGCATTTACCTGTATAGCTGCATCGTGACATTATAACTGACCATGGACAGTTTTTTATTTCTTTACTCCTCTCCATAAAGATCCCCTTCGCATGGTGGGGGATCAGATGTCTAGCCTGACTCACATGATGCAGGATTTATCTGTTGTCTGTTGAACATGGAGCCCTGGCCACTTCTAATAATCAGCTTCAAAAAGGAGCTCTCTGACACGGTTAGGTCTGTTCAGGGTTCTATTTCCCAATCTGCTTGTAGACACTTGGACCCCATAGATGTCTCATTCCACGCTCCTGAACCTACGGTCAGGTTCCCTGATACTTTTTCCGGAGAGAAGGGGAAGTTCCATACATTCAGCGAGAGTTGTAAGTTGTTTTTCTCCCTGAGACCCCGATCCTCTGGGGATGAGAGCCAACGAGTGGGGATAATTATTTCGCTATTATGGGAGGGTAACCAGACTTGGGCTTTTTCGTTACCTGCTACTGACCCTGAACGTGTGTCTGTGGATAGGTTCTTTGAGGCCTTAGGACTGATTTTTTATGAACCAGACTGGGTCAGGGTGGCAGAGGACACTATCATGGGTCTCTTCCAGGGTAAACTCACTGCCAAATGGTATTGCTCTGAGTTCAGGCGGTGGGCCACCGAAGTTACATGGAAAGGCTCTGCACTTAGATGTTAGTTCAGGAGAGGACTGTCGGATCATCTTAAGGATGCTCTGGCTCTCCATCCGCCACCCAGCTCCTTGGAGGAGGCTATGACTCAGGCCATTCGTATGGATCGCAGGTTGCGGGAGAGAGGTGTAATCCAACAAGAGATTCCTTTACTTCTGGCTAATTCCGATGTGGCACCCTATACTGAACCTATGGAGGTAGGGGCCACCAACCTGAAGGAGAAGGAGAGCGTGATTTTACTGTGGAGATCCTGGACATTGGAAAAAGTACTGCCCCTCTTTCCCACCGACTGACAAGCTGCTGAGTCTGGGTGATCATCGTGGAGGTCGCCCAGACTCTCAGGTACCTTTTTCCTCATGTTAAAAAATGTTGCTGGAGGTGGAACTTTGTTATGGGGATTGTTCCACACCCACTTCAGCTTTCGTGAACTGTGGGTCATCCATAAACTTCTATGACTCACGCTTGGTGTCTAACTGTGAGAGAGGGACAGTTAGGCTTGAAACACCAATTCATATCATTGCTATTGATAAGACTCCACTAATTAAGAACATTGTTAAATTTGTCTCGGAGGATTTCATCCTCAAGGTGGGTTCCTTGCATCAGGAACGCATCTCATGACGCATCTCATGACAATCTTACAGCGGGACTGGTTTTGGGATTCCCCTGGTTACGCTTACATAATCCTATTATTGACTGGGAATCTCAGGATATTGTGAAATGGGGGAATAATTGTTCTAAAGGTTGTCTTTCTACTGTAATGGTGTCATCCATTAATCTGGAGGGTATTCCGGAGTACCTGAAGGATTTTAAGTTTCAAAAACTGACCATCACATCCAAGCATAGTGTGAACAGGTGCTTAACCTAGAGTCACCAACTCATATACATTCAAGCAAAAAAGGAAGCACACTGTAGCGCCATAACATGCAAATATGAAAAATGAATTGCATTACTGCATTAGAAATATGAAAAATTGAGAAAATTTAGCGCATATAATGGCCAAGTTATGTGTACCTGGAAGCCACGTTAAGGCATTTCTCATTTTCCAGGTCCCTGTCTATGCCAATCCTCACTAAGAATGAAGTCTCCATCTGAATGGGAACTTATGAAAAATCCTCTGTTTAGACTGAAGTCCATATCTCTGTGGAGGGGAAGTGGCCCTGCTTTAATTAAAAACGTCTGCGGCTAACAGGTGGAGTGCTCAGTCAGAAAGTAAATGAATACAAATTTCAAAAACTGACCGTCACCCTGATCCTCCTTCCTCCCACCATGCCGTGCCCGGAGACAACTAATCCCACACTTGGACACTCCTAAGAGCTGTTCAATTTTCCATTCATAGATTTGGGCCTCTCACCCGGTCCACTTGAAGCAGGGTAAGAGGAGATTGCATGTAGCAATGCCCAAATATTTGAGCAACCACAAAGGCGATGGTGGGGAAGTGTCACAAGAGGTGGAAGATGATGAGACACAATTGCTAGAAAGTCAGGAGGAGGACCAGGGTGCGGAAGTGGAAGACGAGGTAGTGGATGATATAGTAATTGACCCAACCTGACAGGAGGACATGCAGTGCGAGGACAGCAGCACACAGGGGGAGGGAGGCATGCACCCCAACAGGCAGGAAGAAGCAGTGTGGTGGCCACAGACAGAAGGCGGGCAACCGTTCCCTGTAACACCAACACGGCGGAAGTTGCCAGTACAACTGTTAAGTCTTCCCGAGTCTGGTTGCTTTTTAAAGACTCTGCTGATAACCCCAAAAAGGCCATTTGTACACCTGCCAGGCCAGCATCAGCAGGGGTAGCAAAACTACTAGCCTGACCACCACCAGCATGATCAGGCACATGGCAACAAAGCACCCGACTTTGTGGACTGAACCCCAGTGTCCAGGAACAGTGTCTGTGGGTGACACCACTGCTTCTTCCGCTGTTGTGCATGCAAGCCAATCCCCTGTCCATAGCGCATGTGAAGATGTTTCCTGCCCTGCACCTGTCATTGCAAGCGCTCATCTAGCACCATCAGCAAGCATGTTCACTAGGGTGACCGCAAAAAAATCGATGTCGGAATTTTGTCCGTCTGGACCCCACAAAACGATTCCCCTTTCCAGATATTGAGATAGCCAAAATTTGAGCTCGATCAAACGACGTTAACCCGTGCCGCTCGTCGCTCAAAGTTTGAAAAAATCCAAATTGAGGTATTTTAAGATTTAGGTATTTTGCATAGTCTGTTAGACTATAAAGAATGTGACAACAACATTGCAGAAATAGCCCTGACCAAATTTTCGAACCATTTGTGGTATTTGAATGCAGAGTTGGTGGGATTATCGTTTTTTGATCCCACCATTACAGACAAAGAAAAGTTGTTAATGGCTATTAAATTGCTCAGTAGCACAGATGAACCATCAGAGCACACTAGGGTTGTAAATCCAAAAGTTAGGAAAGAAAAATTAAAAGAGGTAGGAAGTAACCGACTTTAATGACCTTCTGACAAAAGATGAAGAACAAAAGCAATATGTCCTGCAAGTTGTAAGCAAATGCCGAGCATTATATTCTGACGTTTCAAAAACTACTTTAACAAAAGCTCTAGAATAGATTAGATAACTATGTAAAATTATCAACTCATGTAGGTTAGCGTGCTCTGATGGTTCATGCCTGGCCCATGTGCTTATCCTCGTGGTTCAGCGGTTTCTCAAAACCTACCCGGAGCTGCCGGATCTGCTTGTCAATGTACGCCGCCTGTGTGCCGATTTTAGAAAGTCAGCTACAGCTTCTGCCACTATTGTCATGCTTCAGCGTTTGCAGTTTCCGGCTCACCGACTGGTGTTTGATGTCCCCACGTGTTGAACTCTACACTACAGTACAGATGTTGTAAAGGATTTGTGGGCAGAAGAGGGCA
This sequence comes from Dendrobates tinctorius, assembly GCF_039654945.1. Taxonomy (NCBI): domain Eukaryota; kingdom Metazoa; phylum Chordata; class Amphibia; order Anura; family Dendrobatidae; genus Dendrobates; species Dendrobates tinctorius. The sequence continues at coordinate 23,184,806 of NW_027361704.1, forward strand.
GTTGTTGACTATCAGCATCAACAAGGCCGTCGGTGTTCAGTTCAGACTCCACACATAAGACGTAAAAGAAAAAGTGGCTGACAGCAACTCCTTGATCCAAGAGAGGCACGTTCAAAGTCCAAAGACCCAGTTGGACACGAAATCCAAATAATAAAGATGAACAGCATCTCATCCGGGTGAAAAAACATATAAACATTTATTGTGCCATGACAAAATGCGACGTTTCGACCATCACATGGTCTTTATCATCTGATGGTCGAAACGTCGCATTTTGTCATGGCACAATAAATGTTTATATGTTTTTTCATCCGGATGAGATGCTGTTCATCTTTATTATTTCCACACATAAGACATCAGGAGTGGACATGGATGTCAGACATATGTACCATCCTCCAAAACTTTGAGTACTCCACCAAGATGGTGAGCGGCGATGACGCCATAATTAGCGTCAACATCCCGCTTCTCTGTGTTCTGAAATGCTCTCTGCTCACAATCAAAGAGGATGCATTGCAGGGGGAGCACGATGAGATGGAGTAAGGAACCATACAGGTTGACTATACACAGCCCAGCCTCATCTCATCCCAACGTGGATTGGATGACAATGAGGAAGAGGAGGAGGAGGAAGAACAGGAGCTAGTTTCATGCTATATAAACAGTACTACCTGCACAACTGTCATACCGTCTGTTCAGTATGGTTGGCCTGGGGACAAGGAGGAGGAGGAGGAAAGCATGGTCAGTCATCTTCTTAGTGAGGACATGGAAATCTTACCTGTTCGCAGTCTGGTACGCATGGCTGAGTTTATGTTAAGCTGTCTTTCCCGTGACCCTCGCATTCTCAAAATTTTGGGTGACAGTCATTACTGGTTGGTGACACTTCTAGACCCATGCTACAAGGAGAACTTTCTATCTCTTATTCCCGAGGTGGACAGATCTACTAACAAGGGGCAGTACCAGAAGGTCCTTGTTGCGGAATTATTAAAAAATTCCCATCTGACAACACTGGCAGCAGATGTCACAGTTCGTTGGACAACCCAGGAGTACAGGCGAGAGAGACACAACTCCAATCCAGCAGAGGCAGGGGAACACTGGCAAAGTTCTGGGAGAGTTTTCTCGGACCCTCCCATTGCACAGCCTGAAGCGTGGGGTACTCTAACAAGTAGTGCAAAGTGTGGGAAGATGCTCAGGGTGTATCTTGCTGACCGTAGCAACGTCCTCCGTGATTCTTCTGTGCCTTATAATTATTAGGTATACAAGCTGGACACGTGGCATGAACTGGCTCTCTACGCTTTGGAGGTTCTGGCCTGCCTTGCCGCTAGCGTTTTGTCAGAGAGGGTTTTTAGTGCCGCTGGTGGAATTATAACTGATAAGCGAATCTGCCTGTCAACTGAAAATGCTGACAGGCTGACATTTAAAAGTGAACAAGGGCTGGATTGGGCCAGACTTCTCAACACCACTGAATGATAGCAGCTAGTGATGAGCGAGCATGCTCTGAGTTGGTCAGTGCTCGCCCGAGCATCGCGCTGTACACGATGCTCGGCAAGCGCCAAGCATTTCCGGGGTTGCTCGTTGGGAGCTCGGGTCCCCTCCCTGCACATCTGAGTGGGCAGAAAATTCTGCCATTTCTGGGCTACTGTAAAATTTTGCTGGAGTGTGTGATACAATTTCTTGATACCAGTTTGCTCAAAAAAATAATAGTTACCTACAGGGCTTTTATTTGAAACAGGGGTTTGACCGTCACAGCGATCACATCTGGGTGTGCAGAAAATTCTGCCATTTCTGGGCTACTGTAAAAGTTTGTTGGACTGTCTTATCCAAGTTATTGAACATAAAAAAACCTGAAAACTGACCGTCACATCCAAACATAAATCAGGTCTGAATAGGTGCTTACCTAGGAGTACCCAACTCATTTCCAATAAACATAAAAGGTAGCACTATAGCATGCATATATGAAATATGAAAATTAAATTGCATTGCTGCACTAGAAATATGAAAAAAATTTGTGAAAGCTTAGCGCATAAATTGGCCAATTCATGTGTGCCTTGCAGCCATGTTAAGGCGATTCTCATTATATCACTGCACAACTCCGGTAGGGGACGTCTCTGTGCACTCCTGCTCTGCAGCTCCGGGCTCGCTCCTGTGCTGTGCTTCCTGGTCTGGTCACGTGGGCCCAAGATCAAGTCATGTGATGCCACTTCACAGGATGTGACGTAACTTCAGGTCCTTTTGCCTAGATATGAACTCTATAGCTCCAAGCTGCTCCAGCCACAATCCTTCAAGGGGAATATCAATGTTTTGAAAAATATATATGTGGTCAATTGAAGGAACGTTTTGGCTATAGAGCACACTGCAATGGATGAGTGGTAAACAAACTGTGACGGACTCAGCTCCTGCTGAGCCCATTCCTTTTTAGAGTGGACCCTCTGGGCCGTGGCACCCACCCACCTAGGGCGAGCTGACCTAGTGAGAACCCACCCCCTGTACAGGGAGTGTCAGGGACAAGACCAAGGGGGTGAGCCACCACGACTGCTGGGACCAGACGGCCGGCTCAGGGGACACTATTGAGTGTCTGGCAACAGGACGAGCAAGAAGCAAGACAAGACAAGACGTAGGTGCAAGGTATCTTCATTAGGATAACTTCAGAATCACATTCAGTGTAAAAACGTGAGAACAAGCAAAACGTGCAAAGTGCGTGCGTGGGCACACCAAGGTCCATAGCATGGTACGTGCCAGGTGGCACGCCTGGGTACAGGTAAAGGCACAATGGCATCGGACTCCAGACCGCTGGCAACGATCGACATCATCAAGGCATCAGGCTGCGGACATCAGCTCCGGACGTCAGGCCGCAGTCATCCAGTTCATGATCTCTGGCAGCGATCGGCAGGCTCCGGGCATCCGGCAGGCCAGGGCCGGCTCCAGGTTTTTGAGGGCCCCGGGCGAAATAGTCTCAGTGGGCCCCCCCTTTAACACATACCACGATTCATGATGCACTAATACAGCAGAGAAATATAGGTATAGTATAATGCCAGATTTCACTTCTTACATGATTGATAGCTATTGTAAATTCTACAATACCATACAGCAGAGGGGCTTTATAGAAGTCAACCCCTTATATGCCAATTTTTGTGACCTACTCCCAGGGTAGACACTGATTGATCATTGTTATCCCTCAGTGTAAACAGGGCTGAATGCATTGTTTGCCTTTCATACAATCGCCAGGGTGTAGAATACATGAAAGGAAAGAATCCTGAAGGGTTCATCCATTGTGACGGGATTTCAGCTCATTTGACTGTAACAGAACATTAATGATCGCCGGTTATCAGTGGCAGACATTACCAAGTGGTCACTAACGTTTTATTAATCCTCATACCATACAATGAGAACAATAGCAGCAGAAATAGTGATTTACATTGCTTGCAATATGATAGCTACTGTTCCAATATGTATAAGAAAATGCATTGGAAATATATTTACTTTGATTGCTTATATGGTGCCATCATATTCTGGAGCACTCTACAGATAATCATCCCTCACGATCCCCACAATATAAGTGCTCCAACAGTATGTCTTTTGGAGAACATAAAAACCCATGCATTTGTTGTTCTCGGTTGGATGTGAACTGTAAGGTAATATTGTCTGATCCATCATCCACGGCCAGTGTCCAGTGCCAGCTGCTGCAGCAGGAGCCGCCGCCGCCGGAGCGAGGAGCCACAGCAAGAGCCAGCCCGGGAGATCAGCTGCCAGTGTCCGGTGCGGCGGAGGAAGCTGCTGCAGGCCTGCAGCAGCCAGCAGGAGCTGCCGGAGCGAGGAGCGAGCCTCACTGAGCGCTGGGTGCCACTGCCAGCTGCCGGAGCTGCCGCAGCAGGAGCCGCCACACTCAGTTGGAGCGAGGAGCCTCACTCAGCGCGCGAGTGCCAGTCAGTGCCACTCACTTGTGTCAGCCAGACAGCCAGGTCAGGAGATGTGTCTGTCTCGCCCGTCGCCGGCGGTCGCCGCCCGGTCCCTCCGTTTCCAGAGAGGCGCGCAGCACGCTTCACAAAGCTCCTGCCCTGCGTCCTCCGTCCGCCCCGTCCTGTCTTTGTCTCGTCACTTCCTCCCTGCGGCACAAGTGACAAGAGACAGGGGAGGGGAGCTCTCCCACCAATCAAAGGAAGACACTCCTGGGCTGCTGGACAGTGATGGCTAAGGCGCGCGTCTCCTGCCGACGCCACTGAATCAGATTAGGTCGCATTCCCCAGCAGCCAGACAGAGTGTGTGGGCCCTTCTGTCGCGCCAGGGCCCCGGCACTTGCCCGGGTACGCCGGGTGCTGACGCTGGGCCTGCGGCAGGCAAACCAGGTTTCAGGCAAGGAGGCACGTCAGATATCCAGGCATGGTGCGTGTTAGGGAACACGGCAAGGTCCAAGGCTAAGTGCAAGGCTAGGTACGTGTGTAGGGGACACGCCAGGGTTCAAGGCTAGGTGCAAGGCAAGGTGCGTTTGTAGGGGACATGCCAGGGTTCAAGGCTAGGTGCGTGTGTAGGGGACACGCCAGGGTTCACAAGACGAGACAGGGCGCATGTGTAGAGACACGCCAAAGCACAAGGTAAGACAGAGTGCGTGTGTAGAGACACGCCAAGGCACAAGGTAACAAAGCAGAGTCCTGCGCGTGCAGAGAGGCATGCCAAGGTCAGGAGAGGCAGAGTCCTGCGCGTGCAGAGAGGCACGCCAGGGTCAGGCGAGGCAGAGTCCTGCGCGTGCAGAGAGGCACACCAGGGTCAGGCGAGGCAGATCCCTGCGCGTGCAGAGAGGCACGCCAGGGTCAGGGTTCCCGGACAGGGTTAGGGCCCGTGCGTGCAAGAGGGCACGACAGGGGACATGGCAAGGCCTGCGCGTACTTTTACAGAAGCACGGGGAGGTATGCCATGGGCAGGCGAGGGCCTGCACGTGCTTTAGAGAGCACGCAGAGCACAGTGCGGAAACAGCGTGAGGTGCAAGGGAGCACAGAGGGCATGGCTGGGGCACTGGCTAGCTGATCGGGCTGCGGCACTGACAGACGGGCAAGACTCCAGCGAACCCGGCTAAGGCATGGCAGGCGACACAGCTGTCACTGACCGACGAGCACGGCTGAGGCACAAGCAGGCGGGCACGGCTAGAGCGGGCACGGCTGAGGCACAAACAGGAGGCTAGGAAGGCCAGGCGCATGCAAAGGGCACACGAAGAAACAGAGCAAGGGAAGACAAGACGAGAAACAAGGCAGAGTTTAAACAGAGTACAGAACCAGGGACGGAAGCATAGGCACAAACACGGAATCAGGTCAGAACAAGAACAGAGCTAGCAGCGGAGCATAGGCCGAAGCCCAGAGCCGGGCCAAGGGAGAACCTTGGGACTAGCCTAGAAACGTGCAAGAGAGCATAATAGGAAAGAGTCTAGCAGCGGAGCGTAGACCGAAGCCCAGAGCCGGGCCAAGGCAGAGCCTTGGGACTAGACATGGAAAAGAGCACAAAAGGAAAGAGAGGAGGAATGGTGCGTGTGCCAGGGAGCACTACAGAGCACCATAAGAGAGAGCTAGGCAGAGCAAGCAAAGACTGAGACCATAGGGAGGAACAAGGCAGAGCAAGGCAAGGTATGAAACAAGGCCTAGCGAAAACAGGCAAGGCAGAGAATAACAGAAGGACTACAAGTCCAAGCAGGACAAAGATGAACATGGCACAACGGACAAACACAAGACAAGGCACGGGACAAGAGATGGAGTACGAGCATGGAGCGTGTGCAGAGACGCACGACAGAGCAGAGTGCAAGGGCACAGAATAGAGGGAGCGCCCCACAGACAAAGCAGCCATGCAGGGACACCACACAATACTCAGGCCCTGAGCAAAGGAAAGGGTGGTCTGATATAGGGCACAGCACCTCCTCTTCCGGGTCAGAACCAGGGGAGAACTTCCTAGTTCAGATGCTCCAGGAACACAGAGCGCAGTCACATGATCAGGGTTTCAGACATGACGAGATGATCACCGAACCAGACAGTGCAGGATCCTAGGAAGGACACATGATCAGAGTTTCAGACATGACGAGATGATTGCAGAACCAGACAGTGCAGGATCTTAGGAAATGTCACATGATCAAGGTTTCAGACATGACGAGATGATTGCAGAACCAGACAGTGCAGGATCCTAGGAAAGGTCACATGATCAGAGTTTCAGACATGACGAGATGATTGCAGAACCAGACAGTGCAGGATCTTAGGAAACGTCACATGATCAAGGTTTCTAGACATGACGCGAAAATCACAGAAGGCAAAGCAGAAACGCAGGCATCTTGCAGCTCAGCAGACATGAGGTGAGTGTGCACACTGCTCTAGGGAACAAGCAGGATTGCAGACATGAGATGTGCGTGCACACCGCTCCAGGGTCATGAGGTAAAACAGACATGGCGGACATAACAGACATGGCGAGCATGGCACAAACCTTTTATTAGACCACTACGCGTTTCGGAAGCGGTCTGCTGCTGAAACGCGTAGTGGTCTAATAAAAGATTTGTTTACCACTAATCCATTACAGTGTACTCTATAGCCATAGTGCTACTTAAATTGACCACATATATATATTTTCCAAAAAACACCATTTATATATATCACTTTATGCCACAGACTCATTCATGTTAATTTATACAAACATTATTTATTCATATTATGTATTATTCTAAGGGTTCCCCTTTTTCACTAAACCATTTATGATACATTTCTAAAAAATATTTTTAAAAGGCTGTGCGGTGAGTGCACGTTTTCAAGCTGTACTGACATCCAAGTCCGGCATCTGTTGATCATGATGTGATCACCACCTCCCCCCCTCCCACCATTAGGGTAAGCGGTGGAGAGATTGTGCTTCACTGGATCACTTTTGTCAGGCTATATTATAAGGAATGTGGTGCATAGTCCATGCATGCGCCATGATACCTGGCAACAACCTATGTCATCAATCAGGATATTTTTACATTGGACGATTTTTTGATTTGTACATGTGCACTTCCACTTAGCAACAACTGACGTCACCAGAGGCGTAGCTAGGGTTTTGGATCAGGGAGGGCGAAACTTCTGAGTGGGCCCCTAGCCAGGTAACCTTGATTACAACTCGGTGACGCAGATGGAGGAGATGACTGCGCTGTTAATGAAAATAATCTCTATATAAAGACCAACATGGATATTACCGCCATATGGTCAGTGGTAAATACCAGTCCTACAAAGCATATACCGTAAGTGATTACTGCACAGTTATAGTTGGTGACTTACCGCTGACGTTCTTTCTGATGGAATCGTTCATTTTTCACGTCTTTTCCATGTGTCTCAGACCAACAATGACAACGTCTCCAGCCAGGACTGGGCTACAGAGAATACAACAAAGACATGTTTCACTTCTCATATTCCAGCCCCATCACCATGTATCCCCAACCTGCATAAACCCCTCATCCTGCTGATACCCCAATGCTGAGCCGCTGCTGCCGTATGTGTCCCTATTACTGCACCTGATACCCCAATACTGAGCCGCTGCTGCCGTATGTGCCTCTATTACTACACCTGATACCCCAATACTGAGCTGCTGCTGCCATATGTGCCCCTATTACTGCACCTGATACTCCAATACTGAGCCGCCGCTGCTGCCGTATGTGTCCCTATTACTTCACCTATTGTGTAGTTCTGTGTGACCTCTACATTCTAAAGCATCCCTCTATAATATAGTGATGCAGGGTGCAAGTGCCTTAGAAAACAGTGTCCACATTTTGTCCCCTAGAATGTAATATTGCCCTGTTTGACAGTCACAGTAACCTGAGTTCCCCTATAACAATAAGTGCCCAATTTACATTTAATAATGTCTCAAGTCTCCCCCTGTACAGCTCCTCTATACACAGTATAATGCCCCTCACTGTATATATACTGACCCCTTAATATCCCCAAACTATTCAATGGCTCCAACACTGTATGATGGCCCCGTCACTATAATTCCCACACTGTATGAGTGCCCCCTAGATAGCATCCATGTAGCACAGTGGTCTCCAACCTTTCTGACCTTGAGAGCCACATTCAGCTTAGACAGAGGGTCGCAAGCCACATTCAGCACTGAGAGAGGGGTGCGAGCCACATCCAGCTCCCATCTCCCTCAAAGTAGTGCTTCCTTAAACATAGTATAATGCCCCCTCACTGTATACATACTGACCCCTTAGTATCCCCCAATGATGGCTCCAACACTGTATGATGGCCCCCTTACTGTAATCTCCACACTGTATGATGGCCCCCTAGATAGCCTCCATATAGTATAATACACCAGATAGTCCTCAATATAGTAAAATGCAGCCCCCCCATAGGCAGACTCAATTGTATATTGCAGCCTCCCGTAAGCAGACTGTGATGTAAGGCAGCACCCCCTCATAGGCAGACTGTAATATAAGGCAGCACTCCCCGTATAGGCAGACTGTAGTATAAGGCAACCCCCATCCCCTATAGGCAGACTGTAATATAAGGCAGCACCCCACCCTATAGGCAGACTGTAGTATAAGGCAGCCCCCCCATCCCCTATAGGCAGACTGTAGTATAAGGCAGCCCCCCCATCCCCTATAGGCAGACTGTAGTATAAGGCAGCCACCCCATCCCCTATAGGCAGACTGTAGTATAAGGCAGCCACCCCATCCCCTATAGGCAGACTGTAGTATAAGGCAGCACCCCATCCCCTATAGGCAGACTGTAGTATAAGGCTGCACCCCCCATCCCCTATAGGCAGACTGTGGTATAAGGCAGCACCCCACCCTATAGGCAGACTGTAGTATAAGGCAGCCCCCCATCCCCTATAGGCAGACTGTAGTATAAGGCAGCACCCCCCATCCCCATAGGCAGACTGTAGTATAAGGCAGCACCCCCCATCCCCTATAGGCAGACTGTAGTATAAGGCAGCACCCCCACCCTATAGGAAGACTGTAGTATAAGGCAGCCCCCCATCCCCTATAGGCAGACTGTAGTATAAGGCAGCCCCCCATCCCCTATAGGCAGACTGTAGTATAAGGCAGCACCCCCACCCTATAGGCAGACTGTAGTATAAGGCAGCACCCCCATCCCCTATAGGCAGACTGTAGTATAATGCACCCCCATGAAAAAATAAATCCAATACTCACCTCTCTTACTCCCGGCTCCTGCGCTGCTCATTGCTCCCACTCATCTCCTTACAGCGGGCGCCGGGCAGTGACATCATCGCGCCCGCTGTCAGCGAGAGGGGGATGATGGGAGAAGGAGCGCTCGCTCCTTCTCTCATCACTGCGGTCAGCTGTATTGGCTGGATATAGCTGAACTTGCGATGATGGGCGGGGGGCCCACTGCTGGCACCGGGCCCCGGGCCTGCTCAGGGGCCCATAGTGGCCGGGCGGCAGAGCAGGCAGATCGATTCTCCCTGCTCTGCCACAGAGTGTAACTGTATCGGTGTACTGCACACGTTGATACAGTTACAGTAGCATAGCTCCGGGTGGGCCCCCTCAGAGCATGGGGCCTGGGGCCGCTGCCCCCTTTCTCTGCCCCCCCACCCGGTAGCTACGCTACTGGACACTACGGAAGAGATATGTTTCCAATTGGACGATTTTTCGCTTTGCACATGCGCACTTCCACTTAGCAACTACTGACATTATTGAAGGGAATTTTTTCATTGGTGGGATATGGTATTTATGCACAGAAGCCTTCCCTCCTGGACACGCCCCCCGAAGAAGCTAGGGGAAATGTGAGTGTTGGGGCAGGAGGTTGTAAAGTCCTGACAACAACACTTAATATATACTCACGGCACACAGTTATTTACTTGCATTTTATGTGTTTTAAAGCGCACAATACTTATACTGGACAATGTCCTCATGTATTTAATTCTGCCATTTCCTCTGCTAGTATAAAAGGCAATATACAGCTCTGGCAAAAATTAAGAGACCACTGCACAGCTTTATAAAAAACAGCTGACAGTCATTCCATTCCGTTCCAGTGTTGTCATGATCCATGCTGGATTATGACAGGTTTTGAATAAGTAACCTTTTTTTCCTTTGAGCTGGTTGCTGGGAGTTGGTTTTGCCCCCGGTGGCCATTGGGGTTATTGCACAGTGGTGTCTTTTGTTCTAGTTTGCCTCCGGTGGTGGTTAGTGTTATTGCACATGATAATGAAGCAGGTGTGATTCCTTGGGTCCTGCCTATAAAGGTGTAGCAGGTGGTTTCACTCACTGTTGGTGATATTGCTCATTTCCAACCAAGACTGGTGAAGGAAGGAACTACAGAGAGCAGCTGAGTGGAGCTCTGGTGTAAAGTCTGGTGAAGGAAGGAATTACAGAGAGGTGTTCCTTGCAGCTCTGACAAAGCTTGGAGAAGTAGCAGCTACTCTGGAGGAAAGCTGCATTCTGGTTGTGGACTCTGTTGCTGGGAGCAATAGCAACAGAGCAAAGCTAAGTGGTGTTTCCCTGTTTGTATTTTTCCCTGGTGTGTATTAGTACAGCGGTGGGGCCAGTGCCTGCACCACCCAGCTCCCTAGCAAGGGATAGGTGTAGGGTGTGCTAGGGTGACAGGTTCCGGCTCGGCGACAGGTGAGGAGCCTGTATAAGGAGCGTTAGGAGTGTGAGGGACACTGACTCAGGGGAGTGCAGGAGGTCTCCATGTCCCCGTTGCCTATCGCAGGGCTCACCATTGTAACTGTTTCCCCTTCCCCCGTGTCTTGTTGTTTTAGTTACCGGCCTGCGGGTCGTGTCACACAGGACAGTTACACGTGCCGTGTCTTGTTGTCTTAGTTACCGGCCTGCGGGTTGTGTCACACAGGACGGGTCCATGTGACATTATCACCAACCATAACATTTTTTTTCTGCTGAGCCATGGACCCAATGCAGACCTTTGCTCAAATGCTGCAGATCTTTACTAATGAGATTAGGGGGCTGCACGGTGAGTTGGTGCAGCAGCTGCAGCTGTTGGTGGGCTTTGGGGGTCTGGTTCAGGCACAGGCTCAGCCAGAACCCAAGATATCCCTCCCTGACAGGTTTTCTGGAGGGAGAGATCAATTCTTGGCATTTCAGCAAGCCTGCAAACTATACTTCAGGCTGCGCCCTTGTTCATCAGGGAGTGAAGAGCAACGGGTGGCAATCATTATGTCCCTTCTTAAGGGGGATCCCCAATCCTGGGCCTTCTCCCTGCCAGACGATACACCATCATTAGAGTCCGTGGACGAGCTTTTGCGGCTTTGGCGCTTGTGTATGAGGATCCTGATGGCGTCTCCCTGGCAGAATCCCGACTCCGTAGGTGTAAACAGAGAGCCCGGGTTGCTGAGGAGTACTGCTCAGAGTTTAGGAGGTGGGCCACTGACACTCAGTGGAATGACCCTGCACTTAGGAGTCAATTTGCGCAGGGTCTGTCTCCAAAGTTGCAGGATACTCTGGTGCAGTACGCCGCCCCAAGGTCGCTGGAGGCCACCATGTCCCTTTCCATCCGTGTAGATAGACGCCTAAGGGAGAGACAGACACAAAATGTGCCCCCTGTTGTCCTCGCTAGGGAGGAGGACCCACCAGTGCGGACGGAGGAACCCAGACAGCCCGGTGTTGTTGGTACAAAAAAGGGGGTGTCTGCGGCTCGTCGTGGTGGGGGGTATGCTTTTCCTGTGGAAAGCCGGGCCATTTCATGAGAGCCTGCCCAGTGCGTGCCAAGTCTCCAGATGAACCTATGCAAGTAAGAGGAGCTAGTTTGTGTACGGCGCTGCCTACGGTTCGGGGAGTGGTGTCGGCATGTTTTTACTGTGGGCAGACTGGTCATGTCCTGAAGGCTTGCCCAACTCGCGCCAAATTATCTGTGCCATCTGAGAAGCCGCATTCCCCTGGTCGCTTGGAGGGAGGCGACCAGGAAGTGTATATTTCCTCCATTTTGCCCTCCCAAGGTACTATGTCAGCAGAGGTGTTGGCTGGCTGGGTACCGGAGGTGATACCGGTGCTTGTGGACAGCGGAGCAGGAGTCAGTCTGGTGGATGCTCGCCTTGTCCAGACTCATGGCCTGAGGTGTAGGACGCTAGCCCAACCTATAAGCGTCCAGGCCATAAACTCTGTTCCACTGAGCCAGGGGAGCTTGACCCAAGTCGTAGAAAATATCCATCTACGAATAGGACATAATGAGGAGTCCTTGTCATGCCACGTCTTGGAGGGAATGCCAGTACCTATCGTTTTGGGCCTCCCTTGGCTGAAAAAACACAACTCGGTAATAGATTGGCGGGCGAGGGAAGTGGTCAGCTGGGGGCAGTCGTGTGAGGGCTGCTGCCTAGGGACTACTGTCTCTGCCGTCTCTCTTCAACTGACCCCTTTCTCTCCAGTGAGAGCAGCAGATGTGCTGCAGGAGAGTAGGGGGCAAGTCTCAACCCTCGCCATTAGCCAACCCTGGGAGGCGCAGACCTCGTGGTGGAAGGGGTTGGAGGGTGGTGTACCCCGTGGTGAATTGCGGGGGTGTGAGTGTGGTGACACAGGGGGACTCTTCTGTTGTCAATCCCAGAAAGAGTTCACCGAATTGTGAAAAACGAATGTGTGGCAATAAATGTTCAGGTCCGGACCTGTGTGTGAACGAGCATGTATGGGTGGCCACCAAAAAACATCCAGTGGAAGTGTGTTGCAGAGTTTTACCAGCTCGAGTTACCCCCAAACATACACATACACAACTCGCTCCCCAAGTCGGCGCTTCGGAGATGTGTGGTGCCTCCAGAACATACATTGCCAATACCAGCGGTGCTCGTTTGTCATCAACCTGACGTGCAGGTAGTTGCAGGGGTGAACTCTCGATCTGGGCCTCCCCTCTGTAAGTGGTTCCCTGATGAGGAGCGGTCTTGAGGGTCCAGAGGCCCCTCATTAAGGGGAGGGTACTATCATGATCCATGCTGGATTATGACAGGTTTTGAATAAGTAACCTTTTTTTCCTTTGAGCTGGTTGCTTGGAGTTGGTTTTGCCCCCGGTGGCCATTGGGGTTATTGCATGGTGGTGTCTTTTGCTCTAGTTTGCCACCGGTGGTGGTTAGTGTTATTGAAAATGATAATGAAGCAGGTGTGATTCCTTGGGTCCTGCCTATAAAGGTGTAGCAGGTGGTTTCACTCACTGTTGGTGATATTGCTCGTTTCCAACCAAGACTGGTGAAGGAAGGAACTACAGAGAGCAGCTCAGTGGAGCTCTGGTGTAAAGTCTGGTGAAGGAGGGAATTACAGAGAGGTGTTCCTTGCAGCTCTGACAAAGCTTGGAGCAGTAGCAGCTATTCTGGAGGAAAGCTGCATTCTGGTGGTGGACTCGGCTCGGCGACAGGTGAGGAGCCTGTATAAGGAACGTTAGGAGTGTGAGGGACACTGACTCAGGGGAGTGCAGGAGGTCTCCATGTCCCCTTTCCCTATCGCAGGGCCCACCATTGTAACTGTTTCCCCTTCCCCCGTGTCTTGTTGTTTTAGTTACTGGCCTGCGGGTCGTGTCACACAGGACAGTTACACATGCCGTGTCTTGCTGTCTTAGTTACCGGCCTGCGGGTCGTGTCACATAGGATGGGTCCACATGACAAGTGTCAGTTGAATTCCAACCAGAGTACACCTCATTCTACTTAATGTGCTTCTGATTAGGCAGGCACCTGAACCAAATCTTATTTATTGAAGGAATGTATAAAAACCCTGCTGTGTTGTTCACAATCCTCTTGCAATAGGGCAAGCTGGATGGCAAAACAAGTGCTAGTAATACCCCAAAAGTAATAGGAATGAAAAAATAACTTTTAACCATGCCAAAGAAGTTGAAAAGAATAGTATTGAGTGAGGAAAAGAAGGTCTCAATTCTGGCTTTCCTAGCAGATGGATACAATGAGCGCCATGTTGCCGATATCCTTCAAATTTCTACGACGGCAGTCCATTACAACAAGGTCAATCAGCAGACATTGGGGACAACAAAGCTACAGACCAGCAGAGGGCGAAATCGACTCTCCACTGACCGGGATGACCGTTATCTTATTCGAATGTCACTCAGCAACCACAGGATGACATCAAGTGACCTACAAGAGGAATGGCAAATGGCAGCTGGGGTGAAGTGCACGGCAAGAACAGTTTGTAACAGGCTCCTAGAGGCAGGGCTCAAGTCATGTAAAGCTAGAAAATCCTTTCATCAATCAGAAGCAAAGGAAAGGAAAGGCAGGCTGAAGTTTGCCAAAGACCATAAGGATTGGACCATAGAGGACTGGAGTAAGGTAATCTTCTCTGATGAGTCTAATTTTCAGCTTTGCCCAACACCTGGTCGTCTAATGGTTATACGGAAACCTGGAGAGGCGTACAAGCCACAGTGTCTTGCACCCACTGTGAGATTTGGTGGAGGATCAGGGATGATCTGGGGATGCTTCATCAAGGTTGGAATTGGGCATGTTAATCTTTGCAAAGGATGTATGAGCCAAGTGTAAGGGGTTGACATAGGATTACCGCTTTGCTCTGCTCCCCTAATGGTTCTTAATGTGTAACTGTTTACATGTGTTAGTTACTGTAATGCGTTTGTTAATACTCAGTGGTACTGCTACATGTAAAATATGTATTACCCCGCATAGTCAATGGTACTGCCACACTTTTTTCAGTGTTATAATTTTATGTAGAATGTTGTATATGCGTTATGTTCCTGTAATATAATACTGTGTAAGATAGGGAAAATAAAGTGAACCCTTCGGACATTAGAGGGGGCCACCTTAGTGTTATAGTTCTCATAGATAAGGGTAAGTGTAGTTTATTTATGGGCCACTAGATGGGGGCATACTAGTGTGCACGATTAGAATAGGTCATAGCTAGTTTGTAGGGGGTTAAAATAGGAAGGGCTGCCGGGTGGTAAGTCAAGAGTTTTAGGAAGTTAAGTCAGAAGGGTCCAGGGTGCCCAAAGTGTCCACATAGGTTATAGACCCTGGACGGCTCGGCAGCCACGCAACGTTAGGTAGCTACAGCCCACATTATCTACGGTCACTGGGCATCATCGCAGTGGGCCAGTAGAGGAGAAGGAAGATGTGGCGACTCACAGCCTGGGCATATGCCTTTAGGGCGGGAGACGGTTGGAGGGAGGAGTTGAAGGAAGTTGGACCTTCGAAGGGAACGGTACAGACGGGCCGGATGCTTTTCCAGAGGCAACCAAACTGGGTGGCTGATGATTTCGAGTCTGGGGCGAAACAGGAATTGTTATCATGGTGAGGTTAGGCCAAGAAGGATCTGAGGAGCAGTCTAAGACGGTTCGGTCCTGACAGATGCCGCACAGAAGCGTCAGCGAAGTAGGGAAAGATGAGGAAACAAGTGAATACCATGATGTGCCAACTGTGAATGTGACGTGTGAAGTTCTAAGTAAAGAGAATGTTCAAGTTATCCTGAACTGTGTCTCCATTACTGGGGGTCGCCTGGAAGAGGGGCCGTCGTTGTCTGGGAAGTGCGCAGGGGGACCTGAAACTAGAGATGCAGGTACGCTGAGAAGTGGAATACAGTTTTCTGTGAGGGAAGGTCGGGACACAGATGCTTCAGTGTCTCTGGCCATGACTACAGTCCTGGCCTCCTCTTACACTAGCCACACACAAGGTTATCCTGGAAAAACAGTTGATTCCTTCTGCTAAGGCAATTTTCCCCAACTCTGAGGACTGTTTTTTCCAGCAGGACATTGCGCCATGCCACACAGCTAGGTCAATCAATGTGTGGATGAAGGACCACCACATCAAATCCTTGTCATGGCCAGCCCAATCTCCAAACCTGAACCCCATTGAAAACCTCTGGCATGTAATCAAGAGGAAGGTGGATAGTCACAAGCCATCAGACAAAGAATTGCTTAAATCTTTGTACCAGGAAGTGGCATAAGGTCACCCAAAAGCAGTGTGAAAGACTGGTGGAAAGCTTGCCAAGAAGCAAGAAAGCGGTGATTAAAAATCATGGTCATTCCACAAAATATTGATTTCTGAACTCTTCCTGAGTTAAAACATTAGTATTGTTGTTTCTAAATGATTATGAACTTGTTTTCTTAGCATTATTTGAGGTCTGCAAGCACTGCATTTTTTTTGTTATTTTGACCATTTCTCATTTTCTGAAAATAAATACAAAATTTAGTGCTTGGAAATTCGAAGACATGTTGTCAGTAGTTTATAGAATAAAAGGGCAATTTACATTTTACTCCAATATACATATAAAGAGAAAAATCAGACAAACTGAAAATTTTGCAGTGGTCTCTTAATTTTTGCTAGAGCTGTAGATACCTGAATGGTAAATAAATGCTTTCTTTGACGGATATATGGCAGTAATATGAGTATATTCTAGAAAAGGTGCCTTCTTTCTAAGTGTTTGCGTTTTATGAACATCGGAAACTATCCAGTTATGAACTATGAGATATAATATTTGGAAGCTTTAGCACCATCTGGTGGCCGGATCATGCAATAGCAATTATTATATATTCTACAATTTTTGTTATATTTATATATAATTTGTGTGAGAAATAGTATTTTCCTTGGCACTATGCACTTTAAAAATTGGTTTATGATATAAATTGGATAATGATTATGGCATATAAGTACTTTATTGGCATCTATATTTTGGACTGAGATAAAGCTTTCTTTGATTCTCAAAATATCATCTTACTGTGAAATGAGTTTTGACAGATATGTTGTCATAAAAAATTAATTGTGGACCTTATTTACAACCTCCATAATTCCAGTACCATTTTTTCATGTTTTCTTAAAATTGTTATAGCAATGAATTAATAAATTTCAACATTTTAAAAAATAATTGTTGTCACTTCATATGTCACACAAAATACTTAATAAATATCATTTCCCATATGTCTACTTTACATCAGCACAATTTTGGAAACAAATTTTTTTTGTTAGGAAGTTATAAGGGTTAAAAGTTGACCAGCGCTTTCTCATTTTTACAACAAAATGTACAAAACCATTTTTTTAGGGACCACCTCACATTTGAAGTCACTTTGAGGGCTCAATATGACAGAAAATACCCAAAAGTAGCACCATTCCAAAAACCCTTTACGTGCTTCACAGGAACTGAAGTAATGTGGAAGGAAAAAATTAACATCTATTTTTTACAAACATTTTACTTCAGAACCATTTTTTTTATTTTCACACATGTCAAAAGAGAAAATGAACCACAAAATTTGTTGTGCAATTTCTCCTGAATACGCCGATACCCCATATGTGGGGGTAAACCAATGTTTGGGTGCACGGCAGTGCTCGGGAGGGAAGGAGCGCCGTTTGACTTTTTAAATGCAGAATTGGTTGGAATTGAGATCAGATGCCATGTTGCGTTTGGAGAGCTCCTGATGTGCCTAAACAGTAGAAACCCCCCACAAATTACCCCATTTTGGAAACTAGAACCCCCCCAAGGCGCTTATCTAGATGTGTGGTGAGCACTTGGAACCCCAAAGTGCTTCACAAAAGTTTATAACATAGAGCCGTGAAAATAAAAAATCATATTTTTTACCACAAAAATGATGTTTTCATCCCCAAATTTTTACTTTTACAATGGCAACAGGAGAAATTGCACCACAAAAGTTGTTGTGCAATTTGTTCTGAGTTCGCTAATATCCCATATGTGGGGGGGGAACCATTGTTTGGGCACATGGTAGAGCTCGGAAGGGAAGGAGCGCCGTTCTGGAATGCAGACTTTGATGGAATGGTCTGCGGACGTCATGTTGCGTTTGCAGATCCCCTGATGTACCTAAACAGTAGAAACCCTCCACAAGTGACCCTATTTTGGAAACTCAACCCTCCAAGAAACTTATCTAGATGTGTTGTGAGAAGTTTGAACCCCCAAGTGTTTCACTAAAGTTTATAACGAAGAGCCGTGAAAATAAAAAATCAATTTTTTATTTTTTTAGCCCGCAATTTTTTATTTTCAATAGGTTAGCAGGAGAAATTAGACCACAAAAGTTGTTGTCCAATTTGTCCTGAGTACCCTGGTACCCCATATTTGGGGGGAAACCACTGTATGGGCACACGTCGGGGCTCGAAAGGGAAGTAGTGATGTTTTAGCATGCAGACTTTGATGGAATGGCCTGCGGGCATCATGTTGCGGTTGCAGAGCCCTTGATGTGCCTAAACAGTAGAAACCCCCCACATGTGACCCCATTTTGGAAACTAAACCCCCCAAGGAGAATATCTAGATGTGTGGTGAGCACTTTGAACCCCTAAGAGGTTGTGCAATTTGTCCGGAGTATGATGATGCCCCATTTGTTGGGGTAAACCACTGTTTGGGCACACATCGAGGCTCGGAAGGGAGGGAGCACCATTTGAATTTTTGAACGCAAAATTGGCTAGAATCAATGATGGTGTCATGTCGCGTTTGGAGACCCCCTGATGTGTCTAAACAGTGTAAAACCCCTTGATTCTAACTCTAACCCTAACCCCTAATCCCAACCCTGTCCATAACTCTAACCACAAACCTAACCCCAACCCTAATCTGAACCTAACCATAACCCTAACCACAACCTTAACCCTAATCCCAACCCTTAACCTAATCCCAACCCTAACCCCAACACACCCCTAACCCTACTCCCTAATCCTAACCCTAATCCCAACCCTAACCCTAATCCCAACCCTAACACTAACCCTAATTCCACCCCAACTCTAATTCCAACCTTAATTCCAACCCTAACCCTAAATTTAGCCTAACTCACTTTAGCCTAACTCTAACCCTAATGGGAAAATGAAAATAAATATATTTTCTTTATTTCATTATTTCTCCCTAACTAAGGGGGTGATAAAGGGGGGGGTTATTTTCTTTTTTTATTTTGATCACTGTGATAGGGTCTATCACAGTGACCAAAATGAACCAATAGGAAAAATCTTCCTATTGTTGCCGGGTGCAGATGAGGGGAAGCGGCACCCATGGGTGGAAGCACAAGTGCCGAGGAGCAGCGGGAGGTACCGGGGGGATCAGGGACCCTATTTCTCTCTCCTCTGATGTGCGATCACATCAGAGGAGAGAGAAATTAAATGGCACATCAGACCTTTTTTTTGCGGTTGCCGTTATATGGATAATAATGGTGATCAATCGCAAAACCGGGGTCTGTGAAAACCGACCCGAATCATGTTCTCTGGGGACTAGGCTACCCCCGGCAGCTGAAACCCCGGAGAAAGTCCGACTCTGGGGCACTATACACTTTTTCCACAGCGCTGTTAATTAACGTGCTGTGATTTAAGTACCCTTAATTACTGCAGTTAAAAGACATATCAGCTGTCGTTAAGGGGTTAATCTTCTTTTGTATTTGTATGAGTGTGTGCTTTCAGTTTATGAAAAGACAGTTGATAGAATCATTGCTTTTCATTGTGTTTAGAGAATTACCCATTTTCCAACATGCACAAGTTTTAAATATAGTCAATTGTACTTCACTTACTCTAAGGAAGCTTACTGGAACATGTAAATTGAGGTATCATGGCCAAGCGCTCTAAGGGGCTGGAATTAGTTTCCAGTGTCTTCCTAAGCGTGTGTTCAAATTCCACTGCTGCCAGTATTATGAGGATTTGAAAACCTTTTGAACATATTCTTGTGATTTTGCCATCAGACAAATTAGAGTGTGCTTTAATCTTCTTTTGTATTTTTATAAAGATGTGCTTTTCTGTTTAGGAAAAGACAGTTGATAGAGTCATTGCTTTTTCCTAATATTTAGAGACATGTAAATTTTTCTACATACACAAGTTTTAAATGTAGTTAAATCTACTTCACTTACTCTGAGGATGCTTACTTAAATGTGTACTTAAAGGTAGTATGGCCGAGCGGTGAAAGTCGCTTTATTAAGGCTCCAGTCTCTTTGGAGGTGTGGGTTCAAATCCCACTGCTGCCAGTATAATGAGCTTTTGAACTTATTCTTATGATTTTGCTAACAGACAAATTAGCTTGTGCTCTAATCTTCTTTTGTATTTGTATGAGTGTGTGCTTTTCTGTTTAGGAAAAGACAGCTTATAGAATCATTGCTTTTTCCTTGTGTTTAGAGACTTGCCCATTTTCCAAAATGCACAAGTTTTAAATGTAGTTAAATGTACTTCACTTACTCTAAGGAAGTTTAGTTAAACACATAAACTAAAGTACTGTAAGAAGATGAGCCGAGACAGAGTCAGCGGTTTCTGGTGCCCTTTAAGGCCGGAAATATCGGAACTGTCACCAATGTTGCCGGGGGAGGTTTTGCCTGGGGGGGAAGGACCTTCACGCTGGACGGCAGGGGGCGTGGGGAATATAAAGAGGACTGAACGCAGGAACGGGTCAGACTTGGTGGGAAAATGACAGGAGGTTGACTCCCTCTCCGCTGCTCCGGCTGACAACTCCACGCCATTCATCCCTCAGCGTACTGACTCTAAGATTGACCGTGACGCTACTGAGTTACCGCCTGACCCTGTTTTTCTGGACAGCTCTGTCCTGCCTGCAGTTGCAGATAAGCTTACCCACTCCAGTACTAGAGACTACTCCGGAAGACCACCCGCTGCCGTGGTCTGTGAGCATGCCCACGGTTCTTGTCCAGTGCCATTCCTGAGGAATCTACACAAAGGACAGTTTCCACGTTCCAGCGCACTCAAGCCAAGCCAAACCGGTTACATCGGCACCGTCGGTAAACAGTGCTTCTCCTTCCTCCGTAATAGAGCCAGAGACTTTGTTCACGATTTACGACGCCGATGGGAGATTTTCCAGCCTTTCCCCTGCAAGAACTGTAAGCGATAAGTTATCTTGTTTTTTTCTATATCTTTCTCTCGTGCATTGTGTTTGTGCGTGACTCCCGTCATTGCTGCTACTAGTCTTGTCTCCCTGCGTGGAGTATTTCTTGTTCAATTGCCTGTTTAGTAAATCCTGTTAACCCCTTTTCTGTCTCTGGCTCTCCACTGCATCCAATGGTTCTCTCCTTTACAGTGCCATGGCTCAGTGGTGTTGTAAGGTGCTGAATTAAAGCTCCAGTCTTTTTGGAGTCGTGGGTTCAAATCCCACTGCTGCCAGTTTTACGAGGTCTAGAAAACATTTTCATGTTATTATTTTGTAACAGAAAAATTTGCCGTGCATTAATCTTCTTTTGTATTGGTATGAATGTGTGCTTTAATGTTTAGGAAAAGACCGTTGATAGAATCATTACTTTTCCTAATGTTTAGAGACATGCCCATTTTCCAACATGCACAAGTTTTAAATTTAGTCAATTGTATTTCACTTACTTGTATTTTACTTACTTCAGTATCTCGGAGGTGTGGATATAAATCCCACTGCTATGAGTAGCAGTTATTCTTGAAATTCTGAAGTTATTTTGAAGTTATTCTTATAATTTTGCTAACAGACAAATTAGCATGTGCTTTGATCTTCTTTTGCATTGGTATGATTGTGTGGTTTTTGGTTAAGATAAAGACAGTTGATAGAATCATTGCATTTTCCTTGTGTATAGAGACTTGCCCATTTTCCAGCATGCGCAAGATTTAAATGTAGTCAAATGTACTTCACTTACTCTAAGGAAGCTTACTTGTATATGATAATATACAGTAGGTAGCATAGCTGAGTGCTCTAAGCCACTGGATTTAGGCTCCAGTTTCTTTGGTGCCGTGGCGTCAAATTCCACTGCTGTCAGTGGTATGAGGTTTCAAAAACCTTATTCTTATGATTTTGCTATCAGACAAATTAGAAGGTACTTTAATCTTCTTTTGCATTTTTATAATGGTGTACTTTTCTGTTAGGAAAAGACAGTTGAAAGAATCTTTACTTTTTTCTTAGTGTTTAGATACTTGCCAATTTTCCAACATGCCCAAGTTTTAATTATGGTCAATTGTACTTCGCTTACTCTAAGGAAGCTTTCTTAAATAAATCAAAGAAGGTAGCATGGCCGAGTGGTCTAAGGCACTGGATTTAGTTAGGTCCCTATCATACTATTTTTACTGTGGTGAAGTTGATGCCACTTTGGTGGTATCTCCCAGTAATTTTTGGAAATGTGAACGCTTCTGGTTGGGTGTCCATCTGCTGGATTGTGTGTAGTGGAAGACCTATCGGTCCCTATAATACTATTTCTTCTGTGGTGAAATTGATGCAACCATCTTACACGTTACAGTCTTCATCTGCTGGGTTGGCTGTAGTGGTAGAGGTGTTGGATCCCGCTATACTAATTCTACTTTATTGCAATTGATGCCACTTTGTTGGTGTCTGCCACTAATTTTTGTAAATGTCTAGACTCCTGGTTGGGTTTCCTTCATGCGTGTTGCAGTAGGCCACCGAGCCCATCAGGCCTCCACTTCCTTGGACTCAACTACCCATGTTACTATCCTTAAATTTTTCTGACAATTGTAGTCTACAAAACTGATATTTGTGCCACCTGAGTGTGGCTCAGCATGAAAGCAGGTAGAGGTGTTGCATATGGGATCAGTGCTCCCAGCAAAGGGGTCCTACACAGATCCATCATCCACATTGTCTTAGGCCACATGCACACATTCAGTATTTGGTGAGTTTTTTTTACCCCAGTATTTGTAAGCCAAAACCAGGAGTAGGTGAAAAATGCAGAAGTGGTGCAAATGTTTCTATTATGCTTTTCCTCTGACCGTTCCACTCCTGGTTTTGGCTTTAAAACACTGGAATAAAAAACTCACCAAATACTGAATGTGTGCATGTGGCCTTACTGTGAAGTTCAATTGAAAGCTGTAAATGCTGTCCCAGACCCAGATACCTCATGCCTGACTGACTACCGCAGTTCCATGCTAAAATTTGTACTGTGGGTACATTGAGGCCACTTTCCTGGGGTCTGTCCCTCAATTGATGTGTTTTGGCAGCATTTGGGGCCGTTGTAAGGTGATTTGCATTCAAATTGCATTTGTTTTTGCCTCCCATTGAGCTGAATGGCGTTCGGTTAAGTTCGGCGAATATTCGATGAACTGATCGGCGAATATTGCAGATTCGGCGATCGTAATCCGAATCGAACATTGCAATATTTGTTCATCTCTACTTATCATTATGATTTTGCTAACAGGCAAATGTAAAGCATGAAGAAGCATGTGCTTTAACCCCTTTACCACCAAGGGTGGTTTGCACGTTCATGACCGAGCCAATTTTTACAATTCTGACCACTGTTCCTTTATGAGGTAATAACTCTGAAACGCTTCCATGTATCCCACTGATTCTGTCATTGTTTTCTCGTAACATATTGTACTTCATGTTAGTGGTAAAATTTCATTCATATAACTTGCGTTTATTTGTGGAAAAAAATGGAAATTTGGCGAAAATTTTGAAAATTTTGCAATTTTCCAACTTTGAAATTTTATGCCCTTAAATCACAGAGATATAGCACACCAAAAACTTAATAAGTAACATTTCACATATGTTTACTTTACATCAGCACAATTTTGGAACCAAAATTTTTTTTTTGTTAGGAAGTTATAAGGGTTAAAAGTTGACCAGTGATTTCTCATTTTTGCATTACCATTTTATTTTTACGGACCACATCACATTTGAAGTCACTTTGAGGGGTCTATATGATAGAAAATACCCAAAAGTGACACCATTCTAAAAACTGCACCCCTCAAGGTGCTCAAAACAACATTCAAGAAGTTTATTAATCCTTCAGGTGCTTCACAGGAATTTTTTGAATGTTTAAAAAAAATTAACATATAACTTTTTTTAACAAAAAAAATACTTCAGGTCCAATTTTTTTTATTTTACCAAGAGTAACAGGAGAAATTGGACTGCAAAAGTTATTGAGCAATTTGTCCTGAGTATGCTGATACCTGATATGTGGGGGGCAACCACTGTTTCGGCGCATGGCAGAGCCCAGAAGGGAAGGAGCGCCGTTTGACTTTTTCAATGCAAATTTGGCTGGAATTCAGATCGAACGCCATGTCACGTTTGGAGAGCCCCTGATGTGCCTAAACAGTGGAAACCCCCCACAAGTGACTCCATTTTGGAAACTAGACCCCTCAAGGAACTTATCTAGATATGTGGTGAGAACTTTGAACCCACAAGGGCTTCACAGAAGTTTATAACATACAGTCGTACAATTAAAAAATCATATTTTTTCCACAAAAATGATCTTTTTGCCCCCAATTTTTTTTCCCAAGGGTAACAGGACCCTAAAAGCTTTGTGCAATTTGTCCTGAGTACGCTGATACCCCATATGTGGGTGTAAATGACTATTTGGGCGAATGGCAGAGCTCAGAAGGGAAGCAGCGCCATTTGACTTTTTTGGCTGGAATTGAGATCAGACATCATGTCGCATTTAGAAAGCCCCTGATGTGCCAAAACAGTGTAAACCACCCACAAATGACACCATTTTGGAAACTAAATCCCCAAGGAACTTATCTAGATGTGTGGTGAGAACTGTGAACCCCAAAGGGCTTCACAGAAGTTTATAACGTACAGCCATACAATTAAAAAATCATATTTTTTCCACAAAAATGATCTTTTCACCCTCAAGTTTTATTTTTCCAAGGGTAACAGGACCCCAAAAGTTATTGTGCAATTTGTCCTGAGTACGCTGATACCCCATATGTGGGGGTAAACCACTATTTGGGCGCATGGCAGAGCTCGGAAGGGAAGCAGCGCAGTTTGACTTTTATGGCTGGAATTGAGATCGGACGCCATGTCGCGTTTGGAAAGCCCCTGATGTGCCAAAACAGTGGAAACCCCCCCACAAATGACACCAATGTGGAAACTAGACTCCCAAGGAACTTATCTAGATGTGTGGTGAGAACTTTGAACTTCCAGGGCTTCACAGAAGTTTATAACGCCCGGGCGTGAAAATAAAAAAATCATATTTTTTCTACAAACATGATCTTTTAGTCCCCAATTTTTTTATTTTCCCAAGGGTAACAGGAGAAATTGGACCCCAAAAGTTGTTGTCCAATTTGTCCTAAGTATGCTGATACCCCATATGTGGTAGAAAACTACTGTATGGGGACACGTTGGGGTTCGGAAGGGAAGTAGTGACGTTTTGGAATGCAGACTTTGATGGAATGATCTGCAGGTGTCATGTCATGTTTGGAGAGCCTCTGATGTGCCTAAACTGTTGAAACTCCCCACAAGCGACCCAATTTTGGAAACTAAACCCCCCACGGAACTTATCTAGATGTGTGGTGAGCACCTTGAACCCCCAAGTGCTTCACAGAAGTTTATAACGCCCGGGCTTGAAAATAAAAAAATCATAATTTTTTTCCACAAAAATGATATTTTTGCCCCCAATTTTTTATTTTCCTAAGGATAACAGGAGAAATTGTACCCCAAAAGTTGTTTTGCAATTTGTCCTGAGTAGGCTGATACCCCATATGTAGGGGTAAACCACTGTTTGGGCGCATGGCAGAGCTTGGAAGGGAAGGAGCACCATTTCACTTTTTATGTTGAATCTATTTTTATTGAAAAAGAATTTAACATATAACATACAGGACAAAGGTACAAGATGCAAGTTTATACGCGGATATACACCATGCCCTACTGGATCACAGCAACAGTAGTTCGTGTTCGACAACAATTTGCCCATAACCTGTGAAGGTGTATTGCAAATACCTAAGAGAGAGAGGAATCAAAGAGAGAAAGAAAACTCACAAAAGGTATAGACAGAAAGAGAAAGGGGAGAGAGGCAGAGGGAAAAAAAAAAAAGGGGGGGGGGAACAGGGGGATGGGTTTCAGACCTCCGAGCCGGCCTCTAAGAAGCATTTTCCATCAGTCGGAGTAGTCCAGGCGTCTCCCTGAACACGATCCAGGGCTGCCATGTTCGAATCAAACGGGAATTATCTCCCTCCAATTCAGCCATCAACTCCTCCATACGAAAGATGTCTATAAATTCTGATAACCACTCTGCTATAGTTGGCTTTGTCGTCGTACGCCAGTGGCGTGGGATCACCATCCTTGCTGCAGTAATGCAAAACCGGAGAAGGCTCTTCTTTTGTGTGGATATGGAACCCGGGAGAATTGACAAAATGGCAATTTGTGGGGAGGGAAGGACACATTTTCCAGAGATCTCCTGGTAGGCCCGAAACACCCCTTCCCAGAAGGGTCGTATAGCAGAGCATTGCCACCATATATGGTATAGCGTGCCCCTCTCCGTTGTACAGCGCCAGCATATATCATCCACTGTTGGGAAGATGGACTTCAATCTAACGGGAGACAGATACCACCTAGTCAGTATCTTATAATTTTTCTCCTGAGTGCCCCCGGCCGGAGACATTTTATGTGTAAAAAGAAAGGCTTTGTCAAGGTCTTCCGTCGAAAATTTGCAACCCATCTCCTCCTCCCATGCGCAGATGTAACTTGGAACCCCTTCCGAGTCCCCCAAATGAAGTTCCTTATATAAAAAGGAAATCAGGTGTGAGGGAGGGTCCTGCATTTGTAAGAGAGCTTCCAGCCGCGTCATGGGAGGACGAGCGGTACGGTCAACCAATCGTCCCCGTATAAACGATCCCAACTGGTTATATTCCAACCAGGAAAGCGGCTTATTGGGGAACTTTTCCCGTAAGGCATCCCATGTCGGAAATTTTCCGTCTACTAGTATCTGTCCAAGTCTTAAGTCAGAACTCCTATGCCAACCCAAAAATCGGTCTCTGTGACATCCTGGAGGAAAGTCCGGATTACCAAATATCGGTGACAGTGGGTTCAATTTGCTGATCAGTTTCGTTTTATATTTAACACGATTCCAGGTCTGTAGAACCTCTCGAGTCAAGAAGCCTGTAGGTCCCTTATAGTCATTTGCAACCTGTTCAGTACGTCTGATCCACGGGAGATGACGCAGTGGGACGCCGAAAGACGTCTGTTCCAATTGAACCCATTGTTTAGAACGGTGGCCGAACTGCCAGTCAAACAGACGTGCAAGTAGGGAAGCTCTATGATAGAGTTCCAGGTCAGGGAGGCCCGCTCCACCTCTGGATTTCGGGGTAGTTAGAATAGAATATTTAAGACGAGGTTTAGATGTCTGCCAGGTAAATCGGATTAACGCGGATCTAATGGTCTGAAAGAATGTCCTCGGCGGCACAATCGGGACCGCCTGAAATAGGTACAAGAACCTAGGAAGAATGTCCATTTTAAATGAATTCATCCTGCCAAACCATGAGATGTTCTTCCGTCCGTATTCCCTCAACCGTTTCAGAGTCGATTCCAACAAAGGCACATAATTTAATTTGTATAAGTCAGTCGTGTCAGTAGGGATTTGAATGCCTAAATATTGAATGGCCCCAGTCTTCCACCGGAAGGGGAAATTTCCCATAAGTCTTGTAAGTTCTGTCTGTCCTAGGGATATGTTAAGGGCCTCTGTTTTTTGAAAGTTAATCTTAAAATTACTGACCGCTCCGTATTTTTGGAACTCTTCCATCAATGATGGGAGAGTAATATGTGGCTGGGATATATACAATAAGAGGTCGTCCGCGTAGAGAGAGACCTTATAATGAATATTGTCTACCCATAGACCGTGTACACTAGGGTACTTCCTGATCGCCACTGCCAAGTGCTCCATAACTATTGTGTATAAAAGGGGCGACAAAGGGCACCCCTGCCTGGTCCCGTTCTTAATGGTAAGAGCGTCCGAAATTGCTCCATTTACCTTGATCCTAGCCGACGGGCCAGAGTATAGGGCCGCAACCCTATGCAGGAAGCGATTTCCCAGGCCCATCTGTCGTAGGGCCGAGAACATGAAGCCCCACTGCACACGGTCAAAGGCTTTCTCAGCATCCATCGACAGTACGACCAACGGTTTACATTTTGATTTAGCATAGGCAGTCAGGTTGAGGGTTTTACTAATGCCGTCTCTCGCCTCCCTTCCCCGCACAAACCCCACCTGATCTGAATGTATTACCGAGGGCAAGAGAGGAGCCAGCCGATTCGCCAGAATTTTGGCATATAGTTTTACGTCAACATTGATGAGAGATATTGGGCGGTAATTTGTTACTAATTTAGGGTCCCTCACCGGCTTCGGCAACACCGTAATAAAAGCCTCTAAAGAGTGTGGGGTGAACGGGGACTCAGCTGTGATAGAGTTAAACACCCTCGTCATAATTGGGCTAAGTTGTTCTTGAAACATCTTATAAAAATGAGGGGAAAACCCATCCGGTCCCGGGCTTTTACCAGCCGGAGTATTTTGGATGACTTCAACAATCTCCCCTGTCGAAAAGTCCGAGTCTAACGGGATAGTTAACTCTGTGGCCAGTGTGGGAAGGGCGGTGTCGTGAATATAAGATTCTATGTGTGGTTGAGGATCCAAGGGTGACTGAGGGGGACAATCTCCATCGATATTATATAATGCATGATAGTAACGCCTCATTATGTCCAAAATTTCTGTCGGGTTTGACGTCGTTTGACCCCCTTTTTGCTGGAGAGATGAGATGTATGTAGTCTGGTTACGTGGATGCAAGAACCTGGCCAGCAGACGTCCGCATTTGTTAGCTTGACCGTATAATATACTTTTAAAGCGGTTTCTGTGCTGTCGGTATTTTTCACTCAGTAGGGACTTCAAATCGTCTCTGTATTTAATCAGGTCAGTCAGCGTTTCCGTATCCTTGTCTGTCTTATGCTTCGTCTCTAACGTCAATATCTTTTCTGTCAAGTCTATAATCTCTTTACTTTTTATTCATTTCAAGCGAGATCCATGCTTAATGAGAACCCCTCTAAGAACGCATTTAAGGGCCTCCCATTTAACCGGGGTGGCAGTAGTATCATGTGCATGGTCTTCTAGAAAGTCTGCTATAGTAGACTTGATGTCGGCCACGCAAGTATTATCTTTTAAAAGATTGTCGTTCAATCTCCACATCCACTGCCGCAGCCCTGAGTCAGGAGGACTAATGTCCAGAAACACTGGAGCATGATCCGACCATAGAAAACTCCCGATAGAAGGTCTCGGGTTCCAGGCCAATGCACAGTGACTAAGGAGAAAGAAATCAATCCTACCATATGAGTTATGCGGTGTGGAAAAAAACGTATAGTCTCTTTCATTGGGATTACAAAGTCTCCAAACGTCAGTGAGTCGTAAATCCTGGAGATCCCTTTTCAACGAGGACAGCTGCCGATATGATAGATAAGACTTCGCTGCCCTGGAGTCTAGAGTCGGGTTAAGAGTCATGTTAAAGTCGCCTCCCAATATGACCACCCCCTGAGCAAACTCAGCCACGATCTTCAAGAAAGATCTAGCAGCTCGTATTTGGTCTCGGCCGGGGGCGTACCAGCCCGCTATAGTATATGTGGTTGAGAAAATTAGAATTTTCAAAAGCACGTATCTGCCCTCCGCATCAACCAAAGTGTCCAATATGGTATGCTGGAGAGATTTATGGAGCGCTATAGATACCCCTCGGGATCGTGAATCCGGATTAGCACTATGGAACCAGGTTGTGTAGTATCGGTCGTGAATATTAGGGATATGTCCAACTTTAAAATGTGTCTCTTGTAAGATTACTATATTCACTCTTTTCTTGTGCATACCATATAAAATATGTGACCGCTTCTGCGGGGTGTTAAAGCCTCTAGTATTCAAAGAGCCCAGTGTTATCTTTTGTGCAGTGGTCTTACCCGACATTGTATCTGCAGCGTGAGGTCGAGGATGCAGGTTACGGCTACCAAGATGGATCGGCTTCGGAGTCTTACGCCCGCTGTTGACGAGGGAGGGAAGGCTAGTAAAGGGAGTGGGTATTAACAAAGAAAGTAGATGAAAAGTTAGAGAAAGAAAAAAAAAAAAGGGGGGAAAAAGGACGAAAATATAGGAAATTTTAACTATACGAGTGTAAGTAAGCACACTCCAGTAAAACCTGTAAACTATAACAGCCGCGTACCTCAATGGCAAACAGAGCCTCCAGGGGTTAAGTGTACAGCAAAAAGAGGAGTTGGAGACACCGTCTCCCCCGGTTCCCAACCCCGTAATGATCTACCCATCGTATTCCCTTTATAACGAGGATTAAACACATAGAAAATATACATATATTATCTAATTATAAGCTGGTGAAGCATGCCCCAATTCTTAACCATTTTCAATGTCAACAACACTGATAGTATTATGGAAACTTCGCTTATTAAACTCAAAACCAATATAACCTTTTAGACTAAGTTAACCCTCAAAACATGACAACAGGACCACCCGCATTTCAGGACAAGGCATGCTAACCAGCCTCGTCGTCTACCGGATGCATATGCCCCGGACCATTTGGCCGACCCCTGCGACGGCGTTGCTGCTGAGGGTTCTGGCCTCTTTGGAGACCCTCAAGACTATAGCATGATGGCAGGGTTGGCCAGTCAGGTATATCCACTTCTGTTAGATCCAAGGCAGCCGAGAATGCCGGAACTCCGCCAGGATGGCTCAAACAATGCACTCTACCTCCCTTCCGAACCCGAAGACAGAATGGAAATCCCCAAGTATAGGGAAGGCCGCGTCGTTGTAGTTCGTCCAAGAGGGGGCGGAGAGCCCTGCGTCTCTGTAGTGTCCATCTGGACAGATCTGCAAAGAGCTGTATACGAGATCCCGAGTGGTTTATGGATTTTACTCTCCTGGCTGCTCCCATGACCGCATCTTTAAGTTGGTACTTGTGAACCCGACATATCACATCTCTTGGTGGGTCTTGCTCGCCGGGACGCGGGCCCAGGGACCTGTGGGCACGATCCAGTTCCAACGGAGCGTCCTGAGGCCTGTCTAGTACCGAGTTAAAAATGTCTCTCAAAGTGGTGGTCAACTCCTGGGGGGGGTATAGATTCTGGCAGTCCTCTTACTCTAATATTATTTCTGCGCCCCCTGTTCTCAGAATCATCCAGCATTTCTGCTAGAGTTTGCAGCTGTCTTGCTTGTGCGGCTGTGGCGGTTTCCTGAGCCTCCATTCTTACGGTTAGAGAGGCTATAAGCTGGTCATGAGATTCCACTTTCTCACCACATTGTTGAATATCATCTCTTAGTACGGAAAGTTCAGCCTTGTAGGAGCATTCCAAACGAGCAATATACTGCTCCATATCCTGCTTCGTCGGGATATCTTTTATCTTATTGTATAATAGACTGAAATCAGCTCCCATGGGTGCTGCGGAGTACCCTGTCGAGAAAGAGGGCAATGTCCTGTGCTGCGGTGCTAGGGGTGCATCCGGTCGGTGAGCTGTGTTATATTGCGGATCTGATACTGCAGTGTCCATCATCATGGGGTCCGCCGCTCCTATTGCTGCAGAGGCAACTGCAGTGGCTTTATCGGCATCTGGGGGGACACTGCCGCCTCTCTGTGATGTGGGGAGTTCTGTGTTCATCCCCCCGGGGTTCCCGTCTGACCCACCAATCTGTGGCTGCGCGGGTTCGACCGCGTGGCTCCCCTGTGAGTGACAGACCTCCCGAGCCCCAGTGGTTTTATGTGGAGGAGAGCGACTCACCGACCGCGGGGCCCCCGTGGGTGTGCCACCGTTTCTCCCAGGGGATCCCCCACGGCCTGCCGTCCCTCCGGATCTCTCTCTCCCCGCCTGCATCTTACTTCCTGGTGGCGGCGGGGTCTGCTGCGCTCCGGTCTCCACTCCTGTCATGGCGCCCGCGGCCTTCCCATTTCCCGCTCCTATAAGGTAGCGGGAGATGCCTCTGGGAGTGCTGTCGGGTGCTGAGGGGCCCGCGGACGTGTTCCCCCTGGTCCTCCTAGCCGTCATTGGTAGATGGGGTGAGTATATTGGGCTCTATTCGGGTCGGTCACCGGTGTGGGAGCGGGAGCTCTCTCACATGCGTCCTCACTCCTCGCTCGCCATGCCACGCCCACCATTTCACTTTTTCAACACAGAATTGGCTGGAATTGAGATCAGACGCCATGTTGCGTTTGGAGAGCCCCTGATGTGCCCAAACAGTGGAAACCCCCCAATTCTGACTCCAACCCTAACCCCAACACACCCCTAACCCTAATCTCAGCCCTAACCCTAATGGGAAAATGGAAATAAATACATTTTTTTAATTTTATTATTTTTCCCTAACTAAGGGGGTGATAAAGGGGGGGTTTGATTTACTATTTATGGCGGGTTTTTATGTTTGGCAGCTGTCACATGCTAAAAGACGCTTTTTATTGTAAAAATATTTTTTGCATCACCACATTTTGAGAGCTATAATTTTTCCATATTTTGACCCACAGAGTCATGTGAGGTCTTAATTTTTGCGAGATGAGTTGATGTTTAAATTGGTACCATTTTCGGGCACGTAACATTTTTTGATCGCTTTTTATTCTGATTTTTGGGACGCAGAATGAACAAAAACCAGCATTTCAAGAATTTCTTTTGGGGGTGCGTTTACACCGTTCTGCGTGCGGTAAAATTGATAAGGCAGTTTTATTCTTCGGGTCAGTACGATTACAGCGATACCTCATTTATGTCATTTTTTTATGTTTTGGTGCTTTTATGCAATGAAAACAATTTTATATAAAAAATAATTATTTTTGCATCGCTTTATTCTGCGAGCTATAACTTTTTT
The DNA here is from genome assembly GCF_039654945.1 of Dendrobates tinctorius. Taxonomy (NCBI): domain Eukaryota; kingdom Metazoa; phylum Chordata; class Amphibia; order Anura; family Dendrobatidae; genus Dendrobates; species Dendrobates tinctorius. The sequence goes on from NW_027361704.1 coordinate 23,217,157, forward strand.
ATTTTTTCGCTGATGATGCTGTGTGGCAGCTCGTTTTTTAGAAGACAAGCTGACGTTTTCAGCGGTACCATGGTTATTTATATCTGTCTTTTTTATCACGCGTTATTGCACTTTTTGTTCAGCGGTATGATAATACATCATTATTTTTTGCTTTGTTTTTTATTTTTATTTTTTAAGGGATTCGCTAAAGGGGTTAACTAATGGGATAGTTTTATAGGTCGTTACGGACGCGGCGATACCAAATATGAGTACTTTTATTGTTTTTCTTATTTCCAAAAAATGAATATATTAGGGATTTTTTTTTTTAATTTATTTAGCGATTTTTTATAAATTTACATTTTTTTTTTTTACTTTATTACACTGTCCCGGGGGGACATTACTGTCATGTGTGAGATCGCTGATCTGACACATTACAGATCGCTGTGACAGATCAGCGATCTGACACAGGCACTGCTGAAGGCTTCCTCATGCCTGCGCTCTGCAGGCAGTGAGGAAGCCGGCTCCCTGCAGGCCCCCGAAGTTCCCCGCCGCCATATTGGTTCCGGGGACCTGCAGGGAAGGAGGCCCCCAGAGCAGCGCAGCACATCGCGCTGCGCTGGGGGTCTCAGGGAAGCACGGAGGGAGCCCCCTTCCTGCCGATGCTTCCCTAAACCCCCAGTACACTGCGATCGTGTTTGATCGCAGTGTGCCAGGGGCGGTCCGTGACCGCCCCTGACACATAGTGCCGGGTGTCAGCTGTGAGCGCCACTGATCGCTATGATGTCAGATGTCAGGAAGGGGTTAATCTTCTTTTGTATTTGTGTGTGTGCGCTTTTCTGCTTAGGAAAAGACAGTTTATAGAATCCTTGCTTTTTCCTAGTGTTTAGAGACATGCCCATTTTCCAACATGCACAAGTTTTAACCCCTTAGTGACAGAGAAAATTTGCTACTTGATGACCAGGCCAATTTTTACAATTCTGACAACTGTCACTTTATGAGGTTAAACGCTGGAACGCTTTAACGGATTCCAACGGATCTGAGAACATATTGTACTTCATGTTAGTGGTAAAAAATTTTTAGATATGACTTGCGCTTATTTATGAAAAAAAACCCAGAAATATAGTGAAAATTTTTAAAATTTCACAATTTTCAAACTTTTAATTTGTATGCCCTTAAATCAGAGAGATGTCACACAAAATAGTTAATAAATAACATTTCCCACATATCTACGTCTACTTTACATCAGCACAATTTTGGAACCAAAATTTTTTCCCTTAGGAAGTTATAAGGGTTAAAAGTTGATCAGCGATTTCTTATTTTTACAACAAAATTTACAAAACCATTTTTTTAAGGGACCACATCATATTTGAAATCACTTTGAGGGATTTACATGATAGAAAATACCCAAAAGTGACACCATTATAAAATCTGCACCCCTCAAGGTGCTCAAAACCACATTCAATAAGTTAATAAACCCTTGACATGCTTCACAGGAACTGAAGCAATGTGGAAGGAAAAAATGAACATTTAACTTTTTTTCACAAACATTTTATTTCAGAACCATTTTTTTTTATTTTTACAAGTGTAAAAAGAGAAAATGAACCACAAAATTTGTTGTGCAATTTCTCCTGAATACGCTGATACCCCATATGTGGGCGCACGGTAGAGCTTGGAAGGGAAGGAGCACCATTTGACTTTTTCAATGCAGAATTGGCTGGAATTGAGATCGGACACCATGTCGCGTTTGGAGAGCCCCTGATGTGCCTTATCAGTGGAAATCCCCCACAAGTTACCCCATTTTGGAAAACAGACCACCCAAGAAACTTATCTGGATGTGTGGCGGGCACTTTGAACCCTCAAGTGTTTCACTAAAGTTTATAATGTAGAGTCGTGAAAATAGCCCTGAAATTTTTATTTTCACAAGGGTAACAGGGAAAATTGGACCCCAAAAGTTGTCCAATTTGTCCTGAGTACCCGTGTACCCCATATGTGGGAGAAAACTACTGTTTGGGTACACGTCAGGGCTCGGAAGTGAGGAAGTGATGTTTTGGAATGCAGACTTTGATGGAATGGTCTGCGGGCGTCATGTTGGGTTTGCAGAGCCCCTGATGTGCCTAAACAGTAGAAACCCCCCACAAGTGACCCCATTTTGGAAACTAGACCCTCAAGAACTTATCTAGATGTGTTGTGAGAACTTTAAACCCCCAGGTGTTTCACTAAAGTTTATAACGCAGAGCCGTGAAAATAAAAAATCTTTTTTTTCCACAAAAATGATTTTTAGCCCCAAATTTTTTACTTTCACAAGGGTAACAGGAGAAATTGGACCCCAAAAGTTGTCCAATTTGTCCTGAGTATGCCGATACCCTATATGTAGGGGTAAACCACTGTTTGGGCGCACGGCAGAGCTCGGAAAGGAAGGCGCACCAGAACTGGCTGGAATTGAGATCGGACACCAAACATTTGGAGACCCCCTGATGTGCCTAAACAGTGGAAACCCCCCAATTCTAACTCCAACCCTAACTCCAATACACCCCTAACCCTAATCCCAACACTAACCATAACAATAATCACAACCCTAACCCCAACACACCCTTAACCCTAATCCCAACCCTAATCATAAACCTAACCACAAACATAACCCTAGCACACACCAAACTCTAATCCCAACCCTAACTGTAATCCAAACCCTAACCCCAACTTTAGCCCCAACCCTAAACCTAACTTTAGCCCCAACCCTAACTTTATCTCCAACCCAAACTCTAATTTTAGCCCCAACCATAACCCTAACTTTAGCCCAACTCACTTTAGCTCAACTCTAACCCTAATGACAGAAATAAATATATTATTTTATTTTATTTATTTTACCTAACTAAGGGGTGATAAAGGGGGGGGTTTGATTTACTATTTTTTTTTATTTTGATCACTGTGATAGGGTCTATTACAGGGATCAAAATGAACCAATAGGAAAAATCTCCTATTGTTGCCAGGTGCCAGCCAGCAGATCTCGGCAGGTGCATTGCGCATGCGCCCACCATTTTCTTACCGGAAGAAGACGCTGGTGGCCGTTGGGGGAAGCAGGAGGGCCCAGGGACACTGGGAGGTACTGGGGGTGATCGGGAACCCTATTTCTCTCTCCTCTGATGTGCGATCACATCAGAGGGGAGAGAAATTAAGTGGAAAATTGGACTTTTTCTTGTGTTCGCCGTTATACTGTTTGTTGTGAGTTCATTCTCTGGTTCGGGAGGTGGTGCGGCTGGTTTGATCGGTGGAGATCTGCCACCAGAGAATGAGGATGATGATTGGATCTCAGGATTCTCAGATTGGATTTAAGACAGCCGACGCCCTATTCAGTTGCTGGTGATTCTTTCTGGCTTGTCAGCTCTTGGTTTTCAGCTCTGTTCCAGTCATCTAAAGCTAAGTTTTTCTGCTGATGTTCACACTTGATTTTGTAGGTCTATTCAGTTCTTTGTGTGGTCTGCCAGCCCCGGCTGGGGGCTGAGCTGAATTTCCACTCTTATTTATCAGTATTTTGCCAATTGGCTTTTTGTCCCTTACTAGTTCGGTCTCTTTTTGCTCTGTCTCAGAATATTCCAGAGTGCTGACATAGTGGGAGAAGTCTAGTGACTTCAGGGTTAATTTTGCTATCGGAAGTGTTGGACATTATTTTTGTAGGGTTTTTTGCAGGTTGCAGACAGTGACTTGCCTTTCCTTTCCTGTCTAGTTAGTTTGGGCCCCATCATTTGCTCAGCCTATTTTCCTGCCTGTGTTTGTGCCTTCATCTTGTTTCACCGTCAATACATGTGTGGGGGCTATCTATTCCTTTGGGGTCTGCTCTGGGGCAGTTATTTTCCCTTTTCTTGCTTTAGGCTTATGTAGTCCGCCGGCCGTGACGAGGCATCTAGGAACATCGTAAGCACGCTCCACGGCTACTGCTAGTTGTGTGGTAAGATCAGGGATATGCAATCTGCATAGTTACCAAATTATCTGGTTTTCTGTGGCTTAGCTTGTTTTGTTTTTTTCCTCCTCGGTGACTCATTCATAACAGAATCACCAGCCTAAACCGCAGATTCTACGGTACTCAAAAGCAGGAAAGAATATTAAAAAAAAAAAAGTGTCAGAATTTTTTTTTTTTTTAATATGTATATTTTTTCCTCTTTTTCTCTGGGGCCGTAGGAGGATTTTTTTTTTTCTTAATGGAGATTAAGCAATTGTTTGATCGTGTGGAGCAGCTCACTGCTGAAGTGCGGGAATTTCCGCCTATCTCGCTCATTCACATGCTGCTGAACCAAAGATCCCTTCTCCTGATGTGCTTTTGGGGATCGGTCTAAATTTTTGAATTTTAAGAATAATTGTAAATTATTTCTTGCCTTGAAGCCTAATTCATCGGGGAGCTCTGCACAGCAGGTTAAAATTGTCATCTCCTTGCTGCGCGGCGATCCCCAGGATTGGGCGTTTTCTTTGACACCTGAAGATCCTATTCTGACTAATGTGGATGCATTTTTTCAAGCCTTGGGGTTGTTGTATGATGAACCTAATGCTATTGATCAAGCTGAGAAAGCCCTATTGGCATTGAATCAGGGTCAGGATTTTGCAGAGTTATACTGTCAAAAATTCCGAAAGTGGGCGGTCCTTGCTACATGGAATGATAGTGCCTTGGCAGCACTCTTTCGGAAGGGTTTGTCAGAAACCGTAAAAGATACTATGGTGGGATTTGCTGTTCACTCTGGTCTTGACGATTCTATGTCATTAGCCATTCAAATTGATCGGCGTTTACATGAACGCAAAACTACACTGCGCTGCCACCTTTTGGACAAATGTCTGAACCTATGCAATGTGATAGAGTTTTGTCTAGGGCGCAATGTTAGGAGTTTAGAAGGCGTAATAAGCTGTGTTTTTTCTGTGGAGACGTCTCTCATACTATTTCTGTCTGTCCAAAACGAGAGAAACGTTTTGCACACACATTTGCTGTGGGCAGTATACAACCTAAGTTTTTTTTGGCAATAACTCTGATCTGCTCCTTAACCACGTTTTCCACGAAGGCTTTTGTGGATTCAGGAGCAGCATTGAATCTGATGGATTTGGACTTTGCTAAACTTTGTGGTTTTTCCATGACGCCTCTGCGGACGCCTATTCCTTTGAGGGGTATTGATGCTACTCCTTTGGCGGAGAATAAACCTCAGTTTTGGACCCAGGTGACGATGCGAGTTGCCCCAGACCACCAAGAAAATTGTAAATTTTCGGTGCTGCATAATTTGTATGATACTATTCTGCGTTTTCCTTGGTTGCAAATTCATAATCCAGTTTTGGACTGGAAATCTGGGTCTGTGGTGAGTTGGGGTTGTCAGTGTGTTCTTAGGGACGCTTCTGTTTTCTCCACCTCTCCTCAGTCTCATGATATTCCTGATTATCTAGCCGATTTTTCTGATGTATTTAGTGAGAGCAAGTCTGGGTCTTTGCCTCCTCATAGGAGTTATGACTGTGCAATTGAGTTGATGCCTGGGTGTAAATTTCCCAAGGGTCGGCTTTTAACTTATCAGTTCCCGAACATGATGCTATGCGATCCTATATTAAGGAGTCATTGGAGAAGGGTCATATTAGACCATCCTCGTCACCTTTAGGTGCTGGTCTTTTCTTTGTGGCCAAGAAAGATGGTTCATTAAGACCGTGTATTGATTATCGTTCCCTTAACAAGATGACGGTTAAATATCAGTACCCGTTACCTCTGATGTCTGATTTATTCTCCAGAGTTAAAGGTGCTTGCTGGATTACTAAGCTTGACCTCAGGGGGGCGTATAATCTTATTCGCATCACGCACGGGGATGAATGGAAGACGGCGTTTAATACTCCGGAGGGACATTTTGAGTACCTGGTGATGCCTTTTGGGTTCATTAATGCCCCTTCTGTCTTCCAGTCCTTTATGAATGATATTTTCCGTGACTTTGTGGATAAGTTTTTGATCATCTATCTGGATGATATTTTGATCTTTTCTAGTGATTGGTAGTGTTGAGCATTCCGATACTGCAAATATCGGGTATCGGCCGATATTCGCTGTATCTGAATTCCGATACCGAGTTCCCAAATTTTTTTCAATATCGGATATCGGAATCGGAAGTTCCCATAATGCAATGAGCCACTGTTGTGGCTCTGATTGGCTGCCGAAATTACGTCATCATGATGCGCGGTCCGTGTGCATCATGATGTGCCGTCAGTTCGGGCCTTCCGGGGGGTCTGTGCCGACTGCCCGGGGGTCTGTGCCGGCCTGCCTGTGGTCTGTGTCGACTGTCCGGGGGTCTGTGCGGACTGCCGGGGGTCTGTACCGGCCTGCCAGGGGGCTGTGCCGGCCTGCCGGTGGTCTGTGCTGACTGTCCGGGGGTCTGTGCAGGCTGCGGGGGTCTGTGCAGGCATCGTCCGATGGGACTACAAGTCCCATCGGGCAATGCCTGCTACCATGACGGTGATTGACACATTAGCCAATGATGGGACAGTAGTAGTCCCATCATCCGGCTAATGTGTTGAATGTAAAAAAAAAAAAAAAACATACTACATACATACTACATGTTACATACATACTACATACATGCTACATACATGCAACATACATACTACATACATGCTACATGCTAAATACATACTACATATATACAACATGCATACTACATATATACCACATCTATGCAACATACATACATACTACATATATACCACATATATACTACATGCATGCAACATACATATATACTACATGCAACATGCATACTACATATATACCACATATATACTACATGCATGCAGCATACATATATACTACATGCAACATGCATACTACATATATACTACATGCAACATACATACTACATATATACCACATGCATGCAACATGCATACTACATATATACCACATATATACTACATGCATGCAGCACACATATATACTACATATACTGTATACTACATGCAACATGCATACTACATATATACTACATGCATGCAACATACATACATACTACATATATACCACATGCATGCAACATACATACTACATATATACCACATGTATGCAACATGCATACTACATATACACCACATATATACTACATGCATGCAACATACATATATATACTACATGCAACATGCATACTACATATATACTACATGCAACATACATACTACATATATACCACATGCATGCAACATGCATACTACATATATACCACATATATACTACATGCATGCAACATACATATATACTACGTGCAACATGCATACTACATATATACTACATGCAACATACATACATACTACATATATACCACATGCATGCAACATGCATACTGCATATATACCACATATATACTACATGCATGCAACATACATATATACTACATATATACTACATGCAACATGCATTCTACATATATACCACATATATACTACATGCATGCAGCATACATATATACTACATGCAACATGCAGCATACATATATACTACATGCAACATACATACATACTACATATATACCACATGCATGCAACATGCATACTACATATATACCACATATATACTACATGCATGCAGCATACATATATACTACATATATACTACATGCAACATGCATACTACATATATACTACATGCATGCAACATACATACATACATACTACATATATACCACATGCATGCAACATACATACTACATATATACCACATGCATGCAACATGCATACTACATATACACCACATATATACTACATGCATGCAACATACATATATACTACATGCAACATACATACTACATATATACCACATGCGTGCAACATGCATACTACATATATACCACATATATACTACATGCATGCAACATACATGTATACTACATGCAACATGCATGCTACATATATACTACATGCGTGCAACATACATACATACTACATATATACCACATGCATACTACATATATACCACATATATACTACATGCATGCAACATACATACAACATATATAATACATGCATGCAACATGCATACTACATATATACCACATATACTGCATGCATGCAACATACATATATACTACATATATACTACATGCAACATACATACTACATATATACTACATGCATGCAACATACATACATACTACATACATACTACATATATACTACATGCATACTACATATATACCACATGCATGCAACATACATATATACAACATATGTACTACATGCATGCAACATACATATATACAACATATACTACATGCATGCAACATGCATACTACATATATACTACATGCATGCAACATACATATATACTACATGCAACATACATACTACATACATACTACATATATACCACATGCATGCAACATGCAAATACATATATACTACATATATACTACATGCATGCAACATACAAACTACATATATACCACATGCATGCAACATGCATACTACATATATACTGCATATATACTACATGCATGCAACATACAAATATACTACATACAATACATTCATACAATACATACATATAGACATACAGTACATATAACATAGAGTACATACTCACCATCACTTGTCACTTTGTTCCCCAAAGCCATTGTCATCTGTGGAATAAATATTAAAATAACAAACCACCAATATACTTACCCCTGATCCGCAGAAGTCCACGAGTGTCCCACGACGATCTTGCGTGGAGAACAGCAGAATCAGCTGATGCTACCGTTCTCTACGGGCTCCAGGAATACAATGACGGGAGGTAGGTATCCTTCCGCACTGTATTCCTCCGTCACTGTAAAAAAAAGTCCCTAGTCTCACTTTATGGCAAAAGCTGCGTGGGAAATTTCTCATGTGGTATATATGTAGTATGTATGTTGCATGCATGTAGTATATATGTAGTATGCATGTTGCATGTAGTATATATGTAGTATATATGTATGTTGCATGCATGTAGTGTATATGTGATATATATGTAGTATGCATGTTGCATGCATGTAGTATATATGTTGTATGTTGCATGCATGTTGTATATATGTGGTATATATGTAGTATGCATGTTGCATGCATGTGGTATATATGTAGTATGTATGTTGCATGCATGTAGTATATATGTAGTATGCATGTTGCATGCATGTAGTATATATGTAGTATGTATGTTGCATGCAGGTAGTATATATGTAGTATGTATGTAGCATGTAGCATGTATGTAGTATGTATGTAGCATGTATGTAGTATGCATTTTTTTAATTTTTTTTTACATTCAACACAGTTGCCGGATGATGGGACTACTACTGTCCCATCATTGGCTAATGTGTCAATCACCGTCATGGTAACAGGCATCGCCCGATGGGACTTGTAGTCCCATCGGACGATGCCTGCACAGACCCCCGCAGCCTGCACAGACCCCCGGACAGTCGGCACAGACCACTGGCAGGCCGGCACAGCCCCCCGGCAGGCCGGTACAGACCCCCGGCAGCCGGCACAGGCCCCCGGCAGGCTGGTACAGACCCCCGCAGCCGGTACAGACCCCCGGCAGTCCGCACAGACCCCCGGACAGTCGGCACAGGCCCCCGGCAGGCCGGCACAGCCCAGCCCCCCGGCAGGCCGCACGGACCCCCGGGCAGTCGGCACTGACCCCCGGCAGGCCGACACAGACCCCCGGAAGGCCCGTACACACCCCCGAGAGGCTGTACAAGGACAGAAAAGAGTTTTTCTTATTCCGATACCGGAAGTCCCATAGACTTGAATGGGACTTCCGGTATCGGAATCGGCGATACCCGATACTTTTTTCGTATCGGGCCGATACCATCCGATCCGATATTTTAGGGTATCGGATGGTATCGCTCAACACTAGCGATTGGGATTCTCATGTGGAACACGTCCGGACTGTGTTCTGGATTTTGAGGGAGATTTCCCTGTTTGTTAAGGGATCAAAATGCCTCTTTGGTGTACAGAGGATTTCATTTTTGGGATTTATCTTATCTCCATCGACTATTGAAATGGACCCGGCCAAGGTACAGGCCATTTATGATTGGGTTCAGCCTACTTCTTTGAAGGCCCTCCAGAAGTTTTTGGGTTTTGCTAATTTCTATCGTAAATTTATAGGTAATTTTTCTAGTATTGTCAAACCACTGACTGATCTGACCAAGAAGGGCGCTGATGTGCTGAATTGGTCTCCTGAGGCTATCTCAGCATTTCAGGAGCTTAAGCAGAGATTTACTTCAGCTCCAGTTTTACAGCAACCTGATGTCTAACTTCCATTTCAGGTGGAGGTAGATGCTTCTGAAATTGGTGCAGGAGCTGTTTTGTCCCAAAAAGACCCTGTGACTTCTAAGATGAATCCCTGTGCCTTCTTTTCTCGAAAGTTCTCCCCATCTGAACGCAACTATAATGTGGGGAATCGGGAATTGTTGGCCATGAAATGGGCTTTTGAGGAGTGGAGACATTGGTTGAAGGGAGCTAGACATCAAGTTGTGGTCCTCACCGATCACAAGAATTTGATTTACCGGAGTCGGCCAAGCGCTTGAATCCTAGACAGGCTAGATGGGCCTTGTTTTTCACGCGTTTTCATTTTGTGGTCTCTTTTCTTCCAGGCACTAAGAATGTTAAGGCAGACGCCCTTTCTAGGAGTTTCTTTGCTGATTCTCTTAATGTGACCGAGCCTACTACTATCCTAGGTGAGGGGGTAGTTCTTTCTGCCATTTCGCCCGATTTGAGACGCGCCTTGGAGGAATTTCAGGAGGATAGGCCTGTGCGTTGCCCTATGGGAAGATTGTATGTTCATGACCAGTGGAGAAAGAGAGTGATGTCTGAAGTCCATTGCTCTGCATTGGCTGGTCATCCAGGTATTTTTGGCACCAGAGATTTGGTGAGTTGGTCGTTTTGGTGGCCTGTCTCGTGATGTCAGGAATTTTGTACAGTCCTGTGGAACTTGTTCTCGGTCTAAACCCTGTTCTCATTCTAGTGGGTTGCTGATGCCCCTGCCGGTGCCCAAGAGGCCATGGCCCCATATCTCAATGGATTTTATTTCTGATCTTCCTGTCTCTCAGAGAATGACTGTTATCTGGGTGATTTGTGATAGATTTTCGAAGATGGTCCATCTTGTACCACTCCCAAAGTTGCCATCTTCTGCTGAGTTGGTACCCTTGTTTTTACAACAGGTGGTTCGGTTACACGGAATTCCTGAGAACATTGTGTCCAATAGAGGGGTCCAGTTTGTTTCCAGATTCTGGAAAGCCTTTTGTTCCAATCTGGGAATTCAGTTATCCTTCTCCTCCGCGTTTCATCCCCAGACCAATGGGCAGACTGAGAGAACAAACCAGACCCTGGAGTCTTATTTGAGATGTTTTATATCTGCTGACCAAGATGATTGGGTCTCATTTTTGTCCTTGGCCAAATTTGCGCTGAACAATAGAGCTAGTTCTGCCACATTGATGTCACCCTTTTTCTGTAATTTTGGGTTTCATCCTCGATTCTCTTCAGGGCAAGTGGAATATTCGTCCTGCCCAGGTGTGGACACTGTGGTTGTGAGAATGCAGCAGATATGGGACCAAGTGGTTGATAAGTTGTCACTCTCTCAGGAAAAGGCCCAGCGTTTTTCCAACCGGCATAGGACCATTGGTCCCCGGTTTAAAGTGGGTGATATGGTTTGGTTGTCGTCTAAGAATATTCCTATGAAGGTTGCATCTCCAAAATTTAAGCCAAGATTTATTGGACCTTATAAGATTTTGGAGATTCTTAATCCTGTTTCTTTTCGATTGGCTCTTCCAGTTACGTTCAAAATCCATACCGTATATCACAAGTCACTGTTGAAGAGGTTTGTTGAGCCAGTAGTTCCTGTGGCGGCACCTCCTGACCCTGTATTGGTTAAAGGCAATGTGGAATATGAGGTAGAGAAAATATTGGATTCTCGTTTGGTTAGACGGAGACTCCAGTATTTGGTCAAATGGAAGGGTTATGGCCAGGAGGATAATTCTTGGGTCTCTGCCTCTGATATTCATGCCAATAAATTGGTTCATGCTTTTCACCGGGCCCATCCTGATCGGCCTGGTGGCATGGATGAGGGTTCGGTGACCCCTCCTCAAGGGGGGGTACTGTTGTGAACTCATTTTCTGCTCCTCCTTCCGTTCTCCCTCTGGTGCTGACAGGAGGTAGTGAGGTTGGTTTAATTGGTAGTGATCTGCCACCTGATGAGGAGGATAACGATTGGCTCTCTGGAGTATCAGACTGGATATAAGACAGCCGACGCCCTATCCTGGTGCTGGTGATTCAGTCTGCTTCTCAGGTCTTGGATTTCAGCTCTGTTCCAGTCTTCTCAAGTTAAGTTTGTTTTTGCTATTGTTCACACTTGCTGTTGTTGGTCAATTCAGTTTTTTGTGGTCAGCCAGCCCTTGCTGGGGTTGTGCTGAATTTCCACTACTATTTATCTGTATTTGCCTTTTGGTCCCTTATTAGATTGGCCTCTTTTTGCTCTGTCTCAGAATATTTCAGAATATTTCAGAGTGCTGATATAGTGGGAGAAGTCTAGTGACTTCAGGGTTATTTTTGCTATCAGAAGTGTTGGACATTATTTTGGTAGGGTGTTTGGCAGATTGCAGACAGTGTCTTTCCTTTCCTGTCCTTTCTAGTTAGTCGGGCCCCATCGTTTGCTCAGCCTATTTTTCTGCCTTTGTTTGTGTTTTCATCTTGTTTCACCGTCAATACATGTGGGGGGCTGTCTTTCCTTTGGGGTCTGCTCTGGGGCAGTTAGTTTTCCTGCTTTAGGCTTATGTAGCTCTCCGGTTGTGACGAGGCGTCTAGGATCATCGTAGGTACGCTCCACGACTGCTGCTAGTTGTGTGGTAAGATCAGGGATCTGCAATCTGCATAGTTACCAACCCCTCTGGTTTTCTGAGACTTGGCTTGTGTTGTTTTTTCCTCCTCGGTGACCCATTCATAACAGAGCTGCACTCAGATGCGGGACTCTGTTGCTGGAAAGCTGCACTCAGGTGTTGGATTCGGTTGGAGGAAAAGATGCACTCAGGTTTCGGACTCTGTTGCTTGGAGCATTAGCAACAGAGCAAAGTTAAGTGGTGTTTCCCTGTTTGTCACTTTCCTCAATGTGTGTTTTAGTGCAGTGGTGGGATTAGTTTCTGCGCCGTCCACTTCACTAGTAAGGGCTTGGTTCAGGGCGGGCTAGGGATTTTAGGTATCCTGATCGGCACCCAGTGCAGGACCGGCCTAGGCATCGTTAGGAGTGTAGAGACACTGACTCAGGGGAGTGCAGGAGGTCTCCACGTCCCCGTTCCCTATCGCAGGGCCACCATTGTAATTGTTTTCCTGGTTTTCCCCTTTATTCTGAAATTCGCCCTGCTGGAGGCGGTGTATCCAGACATACGTGTACTACTGAAATTCGCCTGCTGGAGGCGGTGTATCCGGCTGCATGTTCTATTATTTAAATTCGCCCTGCTGGAGGCGGTGTATCCAGGGTCACGCGTGTCATATAAATTCGCCCTGCTGGAGGCGGTGTGTCCAGTCTCACATGACCATGACACTACCTTTCTGACCGCTCCTTCAGTGTTTTGTTCGCTGGCTCCACTTCATCTCCTCTTCCTCTCGCTGTCGGGGTACCTCAGGGCTCAGTCCTTGGCCCCCTTCTCTTTTCTCTCTACACGGCCCCAATTGGACAGACCATCAGCAGATTTGGCTTTCAGTACCATCTTTATGCTGATGACACACAACTATACATGTCATCCCCAGACCTTACCCCTGCGGTACTACAGAATGTCAGTGACTGTCTGTCCGCATTCTCCAACATCATGTCCGCTCTCTATCTGAAACTTAACCTCTCAAAAACTGAACTTCTTCTGCTTCCGCCGTCTACTAACCTAACTAAATCTGGCATTTCCCTCTCCGTGTGTGGCACCATAATAACACCCCGGCAGCAGGCGCGCTGCCTGGGTGTTATGTTTGACACCAATCTCTCCTTCACATCCCATATACAATCTCTTGCCCGCTCTTGCCGCTTACACCTAAAGAACATGTCTAGAATCCGCCCTTTTCTCACCATGGAAACAACAAAAATCCTCACTGTCGCATTGATACACTCCCGCCTGGACTACTGCAATGCTCTATCAATTGGCCTCCCCGTTACTCGACTTTCCCCTCTCCAGTCCATTCTTAATGCAGCGGCCAGGGTTATCCATTTGGCTAATCGGTACTCGGACGCATCCGCTCTTCGCCAATAATTACACTGGCTGCCCATTCATTATAGGATCCAATTCAAAGTACTTGTTCTCACCCACAAAGCTCTCCACAGTGCGGCACCCCCCCTACATCTCCTCCCTCATTTCTGTCTATCGGCCTAACCGACCGCTGCGCTCTGCAAACGACATTTGACTAACCTCTGCACAAATTTGCACCTGTTACTCCCGACTCCAAGATTTTTCCCATGCTGCGCCAATCCTCTGGAATGCTCTACCTTAAGAAATTAGGACCATCCACAATTTACACAGCTTTAGGCACTCCCTCAAAACACATTTGTTCAGAGCGGCCTATGACGTTCACTAATCAGTCATTTTAAGTGTAAGTGTGCGTGTGTAGCCCATTCACTATCTCAATCTATCCCACATTCCCTCAAGAGGGCTGGACAATCAATGTAAATACATCATTGTAAATACACACATGTACCTTGTATCTCCCCCATCTCATTGTAGATTGTAAGCTCTCACGAGCAGGGTCGTCTTATTTTGTCTTATTTTGCTTTAATTATTGTATTGTTAACGTTGTTACTTATGACTTGTGTTTTGAAACTGTTAAACTGTAAAGCACTGCGGAATATGTTTAATCTTCTTTTGTATTTTTATAAAGGTGTGCTTTTCTGTTTCGGAAAAGACAGTTGATAGAATTATTGCTTTTTTTGCCAATTTTCCAATATGCCCAAGTTTTAAATATGGTCAATTGTACTTCTCTTACACTAAGGAAGCTTACTTGAATAGGTGAAAGAAGATAGCATGGCTGAGCAAGTCTAAGGGTACCATTACACTAAGCGACGCACCAGCGATCCCGACAACGATTCAACCTGGTTAGGATCGCTGTTGCTTCGCTAAATGGTCACTAGTAAGTTGTCAAACAGGCAGATCTCTTCAATGATGCAGCAACGATCCGGCGTCAAACACAGCGATGTATGCTGGCCAGCAGGACACCAGCAATCAAAAAATGGCCCAGGACATTCGAGCACGATCAGCGACATCGCAGCAGGGGCCCGGTCACCGCTATGTGTCACATGTAGCTAGATCGCTGTTGCGTCATAAAATCGGTGTCACATTAGCGATCTCGGTATGTGAGACGGGGCCTTAAGGCGCTGAATTAAGGCTCCAGTCCCTTTGGAGGTGTGGTTTGTAATCCCACTGCTGCCATTAGTAAGGAGGTTTCAAAAAACTTTCAAACTTATTCTTATGATTTTACTAACAGACAAATTAGCATGTGCTTTAAGTGAGTGTGCGCTTTTCTGCTTAAAAGACAGTTCATAGAATCCTTGCTTTTTCCTAGTGTTTAGAGACATGCCCGTTTTCTAACATGCACAACTTTCAATTATGATCAAATGTACTTCACTTTCTCTAAGGAAGCTAAATTAAACAAGTAATTATAAGTTGCATATCTGAGCAGTCAACAGGGCTGGATTGAGGCTTTAAGGCCCCGTTACAAACATCAATGTCCCAGCGATTCCACCAACGATCTGACGTGGATGGGATCGCTGGGACATAGTTAGCTGATCGCTGGTGAGCTGTCACATAGACAGACCCACCAGCGATAAGGACCAGTGAGCAAGCTGGTATCCAATGTAAACAGTGGCTCTTAGATACCCGCTGTTTACCCTGGAAACCAGCGTGTACGCTGGTTTCCAAGGTAAATAGCGGGTAACTAAGCCGCGCGGCTCTTAGTTACCCGGTGTTTACGTTGGATACCAGGTCCCACCGTCGCTGATCGTTGCTCTCCCGCTGCCACTCACAGCGATGGGTGCTGGCCAGCGGGAGACCAACGATCAAAAAACAGCCCAGGATGATCCTGCACGATCAGCGATACCTGGCGGTGGGGCCAGTCACTGATGCGTGCCACACACAGCGAGATCTCTAGCGAGATCGCTGTGGCATCACAACATCAGCGATCTCGCTAGCGATCTCGCTGTGTGTGACGGGGCCTTTAGTCTTTTTAGAGACATGGGTACAAATACCACAGGTGTTAGAAATGAGAGGTTTTGTAAACCTAATAAATAATAAATCTTTATTTATATAGCGCCAACATACACATTCTAATTTGTCTGATAGCAAAATTATTATAATAAGTTCAATAGGTTTTCAAAACATTCTCATTAAAAAACATTACTAACACCGGTGGGATTTGAACCCTCATCTCCAAAACAGACTAAACCCTCAATTCAGCACTATTGACCGCTCGGACAGTGCAACCTATAATTACTTGTTTACAGGGGTGAACCTAGCCTCTCTGCTGCCTGAGGCGAACAGCAAAATGACGCCCCCCCCCACACACACAAAGTAAATTCTCATATCTATCCTGTAAAACTGAGTATAGTAGTGGACATTTTTATTTAGATAAATAGAAAAAAAAAAAGGTGTCCAAACACAAGGATGTCAGCGCCATCACACGCACATAGAAAAACAACACAGAAGTATCCAGAACAAGGGTCATTAAGGGCAATGGTAGGCCTGGCACAGGGCCGGACTGGGACAAAAAAGCAGCCCTGCCACACAAATCCCACCAGCCCACAAACTATAACACTCCTCACCCCGATCAGTGAATTTTTGCTATACTTTGTTGTCCCCTCATCACTCTCTTTAAGGAGTTATTTGAAGAGC
This sequence comes from Dendrobates tinctorius, assembly GCF_039654945.1. Lineage (NCBI taxonomy): Eukaryota > Metazoa > Chordata > Amphibia > Anura > Dendrobatidae > Dendrobates > Dendrobates tinctorius. The sequence continues at coordinate 23,233,989 of NW_027361704.1, forward strand.
CACATGTGAATGGCACCACAGTGCGTATGACTGACCACAGCTCCATTTACATGGTGCTCTTCAAAGCTATGCTTCCCAGGATCATGGGGGTCCCAGCGGTCAGATCCACAACAAACAGAAAGTCATCCTCTATCCCCACATAATGCTCCATACAGTATTATGGGCCTCATATATTACTCCATACAGTATAATGGGCCCCAAATAATGCTCCATACAGCATAATGGGCCCCATATATTACTTCATACAGCATAATGGACCCCATATAATGCTCCATACAGTATAATGGGCCCCATATATTACTTCGTACAGTATAATGGGCCCCATATAATGCTTCATACAGTATAATGGGCCCCATATATTACTTCATACAGTATAATGGGCCCCATATATTACTTCATACAGTATAATGGGCACCATATATTACTGCATACAGTATAATGTGCACCATATATTACTTCATACAGTATAATGTGCACCATATATTACTTCATACAATATAATGGGCACCATATATTACTTCATACAGTATAATGGGCACCATATATTACTGCATACAGTATAATGGGCACCATATATTACTGCATACAGTATAATGGGCACCATATATTACTTCATACAGTATAATGGTCCCCATATACAGTATAACTTCATATAGCATAATGGGCACCATATATTACTTCATACAGTATAATGGGCCCCATATAATTCTTCTCCCCAAACCCCGCTGCTCTGTTCTCCTCAGTGTATTCTGATCCTCCACACTGCTTGGCACAGGGACATCATTAACTTTACATATATAATTGGACTGATAGTAATAGTGCTTTGTTTGTACTCTGTTGTCTTCGGCTGGCCCACTTTATGGGTGTGCTGAGGGCATATGATTATACACCAGTAAAAAGTATGAGAGTGAGAGGCGCAATATGACCAGTGCCACCTAGTTTCCTACCCCTCTTATTCTACTGGTACTGTGGGCACACTGACTGGTACTGAGGAAAAGAAAGAACAGAGAGAAAAAAAACAGAGAGAGAGAAAGAAAGAACAAAGAGAGAAAGAAAGAGGGGAAAGAAAGAAAGATGAGAGAGAAGGAAAGAGGGGAAAGAAAGAAAGAAAGAAAGAAAGAAAGAAGGAAAGAAACAGAGAGAGAAAGAAAGAAGCAAGAGAGAGAAAAAAAGAAATATTAGAGAGATAAAGAAGCAGAGAGAGAAAGATTCTATAAAGATACTATAGCAGCCCGGCTCCCACTGTAGTGCCCACATGAGCTTCCCGATGCAGGACATATCATGATCCGCTTATATGGCCGGCAACCCCGAGTCCAAGGCGATCCTGCTGTCCGCGCTGTTGTAGGAGGACACAGTGATGGATCTGAAACATTCCCTGAAGTGCCTCCATGGTTCCGTCACAATCTCCTCCCGAAATTACCTAATTTCCGTTCAGCTTCTAGCACATCACTTCCGGTAGAACGTCACGTGCGAATTTTAAAGTACTCCGCGGGGGTCCGCCGTGTACTCCTGTGTCCGCTGGAAAAGTAAGCTCCCAGCCGGGGCAGTCTCAAAATCGGGACTGTCCCGCTGGGAGGTATGAATGCTCCCCACCATAGACCTTGTACACGTATGGCTCTGCACACATCATAAACACACGGTTCTGCTTTTTATGCCTCGCACACACACAGCTCCGCTCTGTACACCTCGCACACACACGGCTCCACTCAGTACACACATGGCTCCACTCCGTAAACCTCGTACACATGCGGCTCTGCTCCGTACACCTTGTACACACGTGGCCACGCTCTGTAAACCTTGTACACAAATGGCTCCACTCCGTAAACTTTGTACACATGCGGCTTTGCTCCATACACCTTGTACACTCTCAGTTCCGCTCCGCACACCTCGCACACACGCAGCTCCGTACACCTCACACATGTGCGACTCTGCTCCTTACACCTCGCACACACGCTGCTCAGCTCCGTACACATCTCTGCTCCGTACACGTGCGGCTCCGCTCCGTGCTCCTCGTACACACGCACGGCTCCGCTCCGTGCACCTCGTACACACACACGACTCCGCTCCGTACACACGCACAGCTCCGCTCTGTACGCACGGCTCTGCTCCGTACACCTCGTAAACACATGGCACTGCTCTCTAAACCTCGTACACATGCGGCTCTGCTCCTTACACAGGGCCGGGCTGAGACCAAAAAGCAGCCCTGACACGAAAAAAAATTCACCAGCCCACATACAATGAATATCCTCACCCAAATCGTAGAACACTGGAAGGTTGTGCCAACTTTTGCTTTAGCTCACACACACACACGTACCACACAGCTCACACAAGTAACTCACACACAGCTCACACCTATCACACACACAGCTTACACTTGTCACGCACACACACAGCTCACACGTATCACACAGCTCACACGTATCGCACACACACTGCTCACATGTATCGCACACACACAGCTCACACGTATCGCACACACAGCTCACACGTATCACACACAGCTCACACACCACAGCTCACACGTATCGCACACACACACAGCTCACACGTATTGCACACACAGCTCACACCTGTATCACACACACACACAACTCACAAGTATCACACACAGCTCACACCTCACACGTATCGCATACACACACAGCTCACACGTATCACACACACACAGCTCACACGTATCGCACACACACACACAGCTCACACGTATCACACACACAGCTCACACGTATCACACACACAGCTCACACGTATAACACACACAGCTCACACGTATCACACACACACACAGCTCACACGTATCGCACACACACAACTCACACGTATCACACACACACAGCTCACACGTATCACACACCCAGCTCACACGTATCACACACAGCTCACACGTACCACACACCCAGCTCACACATATCACACACACACACAGCTCACACACAGCTCACACGTATCGCACACACATACAGCACACGCGTATCGCACACACACAGCTCACGCGTATCACACAGACAGCTCACACGTATCACACACCCAGCTCACACGTATCACACACAGCTCACACGTATCACACACCTAGCTCACACGTATCACACACACAGCTCACACGTATCACACACAGCTCACACGTATCACAGACAGCTCACACGTATCACACACAGCTGACACGTATCACACACCCAGCTCACACGTATCACACACCCAGCTCACACGTATCACACACACACAGCTCACACGTATCACACACACACAGCTCACACGTATCACACACAGCTCACACAGCTCACACGTATCACACACAGATCACACGTAACACACACACATAGCTCACATGTATCTCACACACACACAGCTCACACGTATCACACACACACACAGCTCACACGTATCACACACACAGCTCACACGTATCACACACACACCCAGCTCACACGTATCACACACAGACACAGCTCGCACGTATCACACACACACACAGCTCACACGTATCACACACAGCTCACATGTATCACACACACACAGCTCACACGTATCACACACAGCTCACACGTATCACACACAGCTCACATGTATCACACACACACACACACACACAGCTCACAGGTATCACACACACACAGCTCACACGTATCACACACAGCTCACATGTATCACACACACACACAGCTCACACGTATCACACACAGCTCACATGTATCACACACACACAGCTCACACGTATCACACACACACATAGCTCACACGTATCACACACAGCTCACATGTATCACACACACACAGTTCACACGTATCACACACACAGCTCACACATATCACACACAGCTCACATGTATCACACACACAGCTCACACGTATCACACACTCTGTATCACAGCTCACACCCATGTAGCTCACACAGCTCACGCTCACACAAGTAACTTACACACGTATCACACAGCTCACGCTCACACACAGCTCACACGTATCACACACACATGTATCACACAACTCACACACACATGTATCACACAACTCACACACAGCTCACACACGCATGTATCACACAACTCACACACAGCTCACACACGCATGTATCACACAATTCACACACAGCTCACACACGCATGTATCACACAACTCACACACATCTCACACACGCATGTATCACAGCTCACACACACAAGTAGCTCACTCACGATGACAGACAGCAGTCCTGCATAAACCAAGGAATGATGCGCACAGGACCTGTGATGAGGTCACAGGAGGAGAGGCGTCATAGGTCACATGATCAGGGGGCCCTGACACCTTCCCTCCTGTGACCACATCAACTACAGCCTCTTGCACGATCGCAGCATCAGCGTGCAGAGGCTAAATTGTAGGTGCTGCAGGTAGAGGAGCGCATAATGCCGCACCTGCTGCCTGCCGCTTGAGCAGCTGGTGCAAGTCGCCTCATTATAGGTGCGGCCCTGCTTGTTTAAGTAAGCTTCCTTAGAGAAAGTGAAGTACATTTGATCAAATTTAACCCCTTAACTACCGCCGATACACGTTTTAACGGCGGCAGTTAAGGGTACTTAAAGTCAGGAAAAAAGTGAGGAAAAAGCTTATAGCGCCCCTCAGAGTCGGAATTTCTCTGGGGTTTCGGCTGCCAGGGGTAGGGAGTAGATGAGACCCCAGAGAACATGATGGGTCGGTTTTTACCGACCATGGTGTTGAGATCGCTGTTATTAACAGTGTTATGAATGGGTCACCGAGGAGAAAAAAAACAAAACAAGCTAAGCCACAGAAAACCAGAGAAGTTGGTAACTATGCAGTTTGCAGGTCCCTGATCTTACCACACAACTAGCAGTAGCCGTGGAGCGTGCCTACGATGTTCCTAGACGCCTCGTCACGGCCGGAGGACTACATAAGCCTAAAGCAAGAAAAGGGAAAACTAACTGCCCCAGAGCAGACCCCAAAGGAATAGATAGCCCCCACACATGTATTGACGGTGAAACAAGATGAAGGCACAAACACAGGCAGGAAAATAGGCTGAGCAAATGATGGGGCCCAAACTAACTAGACAGGAAAGGAAAGGCAAGTCACTGACTGCAACCTGCAAAAAACCCTACAAAAATAATGTCCAACACTTCTGATAGCAAAATTAACCCTGAAGTCACTAGACTTCTCCCACTATATCAGCACTCTGGAATATTCTGAGACAGAGCAAAAAAGGACCGAACTAGTAAGGGACAAAAAGCCAATTGGCAAAATACTGATAAATAAGAGTGGAAATTCAGCTCAGCCCCCAGCCGGGGCTGGCAGACCACACAAAAAACTGAATAGACCAACAAAATCAAGTGTGAACATTAGCAGAAAAACTTAGCTTTAGATGACTGGAGCAGAGCTGAAAACCAAGAGCTGACAAGCCAGAAGGAATCACCAGCAACTGAATAGGGAGTCGGCTGTCTTAAATCCAATCTGAGAATCCTGAGATCCAATCATCATCCTCATTCTCAGGTGGCAGATCTCCACCGATCAAACCAGCCGCACCATCTCCCGAACCACCGAACCAGAGAATAAACTCACAACAGTACCCCCCTTGAGGAGGGGTCACCGAACCCTCATCCACGCCACCAGGCCGATCAGGATGGGCCCGGTGAAAAGCAAGAACCAATCTATTGGCATGAATATCAGAGGCAGAGACCCAAGAATTATCCTCCTGACCATAACCCTTCCATTTGACCAAATACTGGAGTCTCCGTCTAACCAAACGAGAATCCAATATTTTCTCTACCTCATATTCCACATTGCCTTTGACTAATACAGGGTCAGGAGGTGCTGCCATAGAAACCACTGGCTCAACAAACCTCTTCAACAGAGATTTGTGAAATACGTTATGGATCTTGAACGTAACTGGAAGAGCCAATCGAAACGAAACAGGATTAAGAATTTCCAAAATCTTATAAGGACCAATAAATCTTGGCTTAAAGTTAGGAGATGCAAACTTCATAGGAATATTCTTAGACGACAACCAAACCATATCACCCACTTTAAACCGGGGACCAATGGTCCTATGCCGGTTGGAAAATCGCTGGGCCTTTTCCTGAGAGAGTGACAACTTATCCACCACTTGGTCCCATATCTGCTGCATTCTCTTAACCACAGTGTCCACACCTGGGCAGGACGAAGATTTCACTTGCCCTGAAGAGAATCGAGGATGAAACCCAAAATTACAGAAAAAGGGTGACATCAAAGTGGAAGAACTAGCTCTATTGTTCAGTGCAAATTTGGCCAAGGGCAAAAATGAGACCCAATCATCCTGATCAGCAGATATAAAACATCTCAAAAAAGACTCCAAGGTCTGGTTTGTTCTCTCAGTCTGTCCATTGGTCTGGGGATGAAACGCGGAGGGGAAGGATAACTGAATTCCCAGATTGGAACAAAAGGCTTTCCAGAATCTGGAAGCAAACTGGACTCCGTTGGACACAATGTTCTCAGGAATCCCATGTAACCGAACCACCTATTGTAAAAACAAGGGCACCAACTCAGCGGAAGATGGCAACTTTTGGAGTGGTCAAGAAGGACCATCTTCGAAAATCTATCACAAATCACCCAGATAACAATCATTCTCTGAGAGACAGGAAGATCAGAAATAAAATCCATTGAGATGTGGGTCCATGGCCTCTTGGGCACCGGCAAGGGCATCAGCAACCCACGAGAACAGGGTTTAGACCGTGAACAAGTCCCACAGGACTGTACAAAATTCCTGACGTCACGAGATAAGGCAGGCCACCAAAAGGACCGACTCACAAAATTTCTGGTACCAAGAATACCTGGATGACCAGCCAATGCGGAGCAATGAATTTCAGACATCACTCTCTTTCTCCACTGGTCAGGAACATACAATTTTCCCATAGGGCAACGCTCAGGTTTATCCTCCTGAAATTCCTCCAAGGCGCGTCTCAAATCAGGCGAAATGGCAGAAAGAACTACCCCCTCACCTAGGATAGTAGTAGGCTCAGTCACACTAAGAGAATCGGCAAAGAAACTCCTAGAAAGGGCGTCTGCCTTAACATTCTTAGTGCCCGGAAGAAAAGAGACCACAAAATTAAAACGCGTGAAAAACAAGGCCCATCTAGCCTGTCTAGGATTCAAGCGCTTGGCCGACTCCGGATAAATCAAATTCTTGTGATCGGTGAGGACCACAACTTGATGTCTAGCTCCCTCCAACCAATGTCTCCACTCCTCAAAAGCCCATTTCATGGCCAGCAATTCCCGATTCCCCACGTCATAGTTGCGTTCAAATGGGGAAAACTTTCGAGAAAAGAAGGCACAGGGATTCATCTTAGAATTCACAGGGTCTTTTTGGGACAAAACAGCTCCTGCACCAATCTCAGAAGCGTCTACCTCCACATAAAATGGAAGTGAGACATCAGGTTGCCGTAAAACTGGAGCTGAAGTAAATCTCCGCTTAAGCTCCTGAAATGCTGAGACAGCCTCAGGAGACCAATTCAGCACATCAGCTCCCTTCTTGTTCAGATCCGTCAGTGGTTTGACAATACTAGAAAAATTACCTATAAATTTACGATAGAAATTAGCAAAACCCAAAAACTTCTGGAGAGCCTTCAAAGAAGTAGGCTGAACCCAATCATAAATGGCCTGTACCTTGGCCGGGTCCATTTCAATAGTCGACGGAGATAAGATAAATCCCAAAAATGAAATCCTCTGTACACCAAAGAGGCATTTCGATCCCTTAACAAACAGGGAATTCTCCCTCAAAATCCGGAACACAGTCCGGACATGTTCCACATGGGAATCCCAATCACTAGAAAAGATCAAAATATCATCCAGATAGATGATCAAAACGTATCCACAAAGTCTCGGAAAATATCATTCATAAAGGACTGGAAGACAGAAGGGGCATTAGAGAGCCCAAAAGGCATCACCAGGTACTCAAAATGTCCCTCCGGAGTATTAAACGCCGTCTTCCATTCATCCCCGTGCTTGATGCGAATAAGATTATACGCCCCCCTGAGGTCAAGCTTAGTAAACCAGCAGGCACTCTTAACTCTGGAGAATAAATCAGACATCAGAGGTAACGGGTACTGATATTTAACCGTCATTTTGTTAAGGGAACGATAATCAATACACGGTCTTAATGAACCATCTTTCTTGGCCACAAAAAAAAAAACAGCTCCTAAAGGTGACGAGGATGGTCTAATATGACCCTTCTCCAACGTCTCCTTAATATAGGATCGCATAGCATCAAGTTCGGGTACAGATAAGTTGAAAAGCCGACCCTTGGGAAATTTACACCCAGGCATCAACTCAATTGCATGGTCATAACTCCTATGAGGAGGCAAAGACGCAGACTTACTCTCACTAAATACATCAGAGAAATCAGCCAGATAATCAGGAATATCATGAGACTGAGGAGAGGTGGAGAAAACAGGAGTGTCCCTAAGAACACACTGACAACCCCAACTCACCACAGACACAGATTTCCAATCCAAAACTGGGTTTTGAGTTTGCAGCCAGGGGAAACCCAGAACAATAGTATCATGCAAATTATGCAGCACCAAAAATTTACAATTTTCTTGGTGGTCTGGGGCAACTCGCATTATCACCTGGGTCCAATACTGAGGTTTATTCTCCGCCAAAGGAGTGGCATCAATACCCCTCAAAGGAATAGGCGTCTGCAGGGGCATCATGGACAAACCACAACGTTTAGAAAAGTCCAAATCCATCAGATTCAGAGCTGCTCCTGAATCTACAAAAGCCTTAGTGGAAAATGTGGACAACGAGCAGATCAGAGTAATTGCCAAAAGGAACTTGGGTTGTACACTGCCCACAGCAAAAGTGTGTGCAAAACGTTTCTCTCGTTTAGGGCAGACAGAAATAGTATGAGAGGCGTCTCCACAGAAAAAACACAGCTTATTACGCCTTCTAAACTCCTGACATTGCACCCTAGACAAAACCCCATCACATTACACAGGTTCAGACATTTGTTCAAAAGGTGGCAGCGCCTCCCGTGTAGTTTTACGTTCACGTAAACGCGGATCAACTTGAATGGCTAATGACATAGAGCCATCCAGACCAGAGCGAACAGGAAATCCCACTATGGTATCTTTTACGGTTTCTGACAAACCCTTCCGAAAGAGAGGTGCCAAGGCACTATCATTCCATGTAGTAACGACCGCCCACTTTCGGAATTTTTGACAGTACAGCTCTGCAGGATCGTGACCCTGGTCTAATGCCAACAGAGTTCTCTCACCTTGATCAACGGCATTAGGTTCATCATACAACAACCCCAAGGCCTGAAAAAATGCATCCACATTAGTCAGAACAGGATTTTCAGGTGTCAGAGAAAAAGTCCAATCCTGGGGATCGCCGCGCAGCAAGGAGATGACAATTTTAACCTGCTGCACAGAGCTCCCCAATGAGTTAGGCTTCAAGGCAAGAAATAATTTACAATTTTTCTTAATATTCAGAAATTTAAACAGATCCCCAGAAAACACATCAGGAGTAGGAATCTTGGGTTCAGCAGCATGTGACTGAATGAGATAGGTGGAAATTCCCTGTACTTCAGCAGCAAGTTGGAGAGGAAAAAAAAAAAATCCTCCTACGGCCCCAGAGAAAAAGAGGAAAAAAATATAGTAAAAAAAAAAAAAAAATTCTGACACTTTTTTTTTTCTCCTTTTTAAACAGTTTTCTCCTGCTTTTGAGTACCCTAGAATCTGCGGTATGTCTGGTGATTCTGTTATGAATGGGTCACCGAGGAGGAAAAAACAGCACAAGCCAAGTCTCAAAACCAGAGGGGTTGGTAACTATGCAGATTGCAGATCCCTGATCTTACCACACAACTAGCAGCAGTCGTGGAGCGTACCTAAGATGATCCTAGATGCCTCATCACAACCGGAGAGCTACATAAGCCTAAAGCAGGAAAAGAGGAAAACTAACTGCCCCAGAGCAGACCCCAAAGGAAAGACAGCCCCCCACATGTACTGATGGTGAAACAAGATGAAAACACAAACAAAGGCAGAAAAATAGGCTGAGCAAACGATGGGGCCCGACTAACTAGAAAGGACAGGAATGGAAAGACACTGTCTGCCATCTGCCAAAAACCCTACCAAAATAATGTCCAACACTTCTGATAGCAAAAATAGCCCTGAAGTCACTAGACTTCTCCCACTACATCAGCACTCTGAAATATTCTGAGACAGAGCAAAAAGAGGCCAATCTAATAAGGGACCAAAAGGCAAATACAGATAAATAGTAGTGGAAATTCAGCACGACCCCAGCAGGGGCTGGCTGACCACAAAAAACTGAATTGACCAACAAGAGCAAGTGTGAACAATAGCAAAAACAAACTTAACTTGAGAAGACTGGAAGAGAGCTGAAGTCCAAGACCTGAGAAGCAGACTGAATCACCAGCACCAGGATAGGGCGTCGGCTGTCTTATATCCAGACTGATACTCCAGAGATCCAATCGTTATCCTCCTTATCAGGTGCCAGATCACTACCAATTAAACCAACCTCACTACCTCCTGTCACCACCAGAGGGAGAACGGAAGGAGGAGCAGCAAATGAGTTCACAACACTGCTCTCTTCCAGCAACAGAGTCCAGCATCTGAGTGCAGCTCTCTTCCAGCAACAGAGTCCAGCATCTGAGTGCAGCTCTCTTCCAGCAACAGAGTCCAGCATCTGAGTGCAGCTCTCTTTCAGCAACAGAGTCCAGCATCTGAGTGCAGCTCTCTTCCAGGAGAGAGCAGTGTCCTAATGCCTAGTGACTGGAGCCTAGAGAGGAGGAGACAGTGGTCAACAGTGTTGAAAGCTGCAGAAAGGTCGAGAAGAATGAGCAGAGAGTGGTCACCATTACGTTTTGCTGTCAGAAGGTCGTTGGTCACTTTGATGAGTGCAGTTTCTGTCGAATGTAGTGGGCGGAAGCCAGACTGTCAAGAATCTAGGAGAGAGTGCGTGGAGAGGTAACGGGTTAGGCGAGAGTAGACTAGGCGCTCCAAAAGTTTAGAGATGAAGGGGAGATTGGAAACTGGTCTGTAGTTGTTTGTGCAGGATGGGTCGAGAGCGGGTGTTAGGAATCGAACCCTCTACCTCCTGAGCTATTAAAGTCAGCTGGACAGCTCTTTGCTAAAACCCAGATACCAGTGACTATTGTTCCTGATCGGCTCCACCCTGTGTTCTCTAATTGGCCCTTTGATTGCTAATTACACTCCCTATATAAACCTGGCCTTGTGATTGCTGCAGTGCGAGATTATTGTGCTTCCAGCCTCTAGTCAAGTGCTTCCTTCTGCTGATCCTCTGCTACCGAACTGCCTCTTCAGTGTACCGACCCCCGGCTGTCATCTGACTATGTTATCTGCTTGATCCTCTGCTACCGAACTGCCTCTCCAGTGTACCAACCCCCAGCTGTCATCTGGTACGTTATCTGCCTCTCTGCCCCCTAGTGGTTGCAATAATATAGACTCCAATTCAGTACCAACCGTGACAGAATAATCTCGTGCCAAAATGGAGTCCGTTGTAACAACCTTGAGGCAGCAAGTTGCTGAACTTCAAAACTTTGTTACCACCTACCAAGAAAAATTTTCTAAGTTACATACCGTGGTATCGGGTCAACAGCAGGAAATAATTGAGTTACAAAGGCAACTCCTGGATGTGCGCAATTCAAGCTCAGACTCAAACGCACGGATGCCGCTGCCTGCCAAGTTCACTGGGAATCATCAGCATTATCGAGGATTCCTCAACCAATGCCGGATTTACTTCCAGATGCAACCTGCTCCTTTTACCAGTGACAGGAAAAAAGTGCTGTTCATGATTAACCTCCTGACTGATGAAGCACTTGCATGGGCCTCACCATATGTGGAAAAGAACTGTGACCTCCTCAATAACTTAGATTGCTTCATCACAGCTATGGATCAAGTTTTTGATGACCCAAATCGCTGTGCCACAGCAGAAACCAGATTGCATAATTTACGTCAAGGACGACGTTCGGTTGCTGAATACACATCAGAATTCCGCCGCTGGGTGGCCGACACCACATGGAATCCAGCAGCCCAGAGGAGTCAATTTCGTCGAGGATTATCAGAGCTAGTGAAGGACGAGCTTGCCAGGGTCGAAGCCCAGATCATTTGGAGGACTTTATTCAATTATGTATCCGAATTGATCAGAGACTTACTGAACGCAGAAAGGAAAGACTGCGGGTCCTTGAAAATAATCCGGCCTTCTCCTTTTCAGCAGCAAACCATCAACAAGGAACGGAAAATGCGTCTGAACCCATGCAAATTGATGTTATCTGAAAGCCTCTCCCAGTCCAAGAGAAGGAGAGGCGACGTGCAAAGAACCTATTACTCTATTGTGGGGGCTCTGGACATTTTGCCATTATTTGTGCTAACAAGAGGACTATAGCCTTCACAAACACCAGGTCTGGAAGCAATTTGGACCTTTTTCAACAGCCAGATCCAGTTATGCAGACCATCTCATCGGTAACACAAAATAAAGAGAAAATACCTTCGTCATCATCTCATTTTGTTATCCCCATTCAGGTCATAATGGGCACCCAAAAAATACAATGTTCTGCCTTGTTAGATTCCGGAGCAGGAGGAAATTTTATGGACTTAAAATTCACACTCGACAATAATATTTCAAGTAGGACCAAATCCATGCCTATTGAAATGGAAACAGTGGACGGTTCACCCTTATCTTCTGGACCTGTTACGCATGAGACAATTGAACTTGAGATTTCTATTGAACCTAACCATCGTGAAGCTGCCAGTTTTCACCCTATTTCGTCTCCGAAATTTCCAGTGATTCTAGGAATCCCCTGGTTTTCTGTTCATAATCCTATCAATTGGGCATCAAGGACCATGAGTTTTCCATCTGAGTACTGTAAGAACAATTGCCATAGTAATCCACCTGTTTTCAAACAAACCACAGTCTCAGAAAGTTCTCATAGGAATGAAGATAAACTGCCACCTCAGTATCAACAGTTCTCTGATGTTTGCAAAACATCTAGCAAAATCAATGCGATAGTTGACTGGCCTACTCCAAGAAATTTAAAGGACGTTCAGCGCTTTATAGGTTTTGCCAATTTCTACAGGAGATTTATAAAAAACTTCTCAAGGATCATCTTACCAATCACCTTACTTACAAAGAAAACCAAGGCATTTTTTGGGTCTTCTGAAACACAGGAGGCTTTTGACAAATTAAAAACTCTTTTTACTTCTGCACCCATACTAGTCCATCCAAATCCGGAATTACCTTTTGTTGTGGAAGTGGACGCCTCAGACGCTGCGGTAGGAGCCGTGTTATCTCAGCGAGTTGGAGACAAGATGCAACTTCACCCATGTGCATTTCTTTCTTACACCATGTCATCTGCAGAAAGGAACTATGATATCGGAAATAAAGAACTGTTAGCCATTAATGCTGCCTTCTCCGAATGGAGACACCTTTTGGAAGGTGCTAATCATCCAGTGACTGTCCTCACTGACCACAAGAATCTGGAGTTCATCTGTACAGCTAAAAGATTGCCTGCAAGACAAGCATGATGGTCATTGTTTTTCTCCAGATTTAATTTTATAATTTCCTATCGGCCTGGATTAAAAAATGGCAAGGCTGATGCACTGTCCAGGATTTTTTCTGAACCTCAGGAGGGGTCATACTCTGACGGTACCATTCTATACCCTAAAAATTTTTTGGGAATACTGGACTCTAAAGTTTTTTACACCAAGATTAAAGATGGATACCCAGATTACCCTTTTCTTGACCATCCCCCGAAGGATGTCAATCTCTCTTTTAAGGATGGGTTTTGGATACTGAACCACAGAATATATGTTCCTGGAGCTGTGCGACTGGAAGTTCTCAAACTAGTCCATGATTCTAAACTCGCGGGACACCCTGGAGTTAAGAAGACCCAAGAACTACTGCTTCGTTCATTTTGGTGGCCTAGTTGTACGAACGATGTGAAGAAGTAGGTTTCCTCCTGCTTAATATGCGCACGAAACAAGACAACACGATCTTCTCCGTTAGGACTTCTTCAACCCCTTCCAATTCCATACAGGCCTTGGGGATAAATTTCAATGGATTTTATCGTGGATCTACCTCCTTCTAAAGAGATGACTGTGATCCTTGTTGTGGTGGATCGACTCACAAAAATGTCCCACTTCATCCCAACTAAAGGGATTCCTACAACTGAACAAACCGCAGAATTAATGATTAAAGAAGTATTTAGGCTGCATGGAATTCCTGATAATGTAGTCTCTGACAGAGGGGTGCAATTCACATCGAGGTTTTGGAAGAGCTTCTGTACAGTTCTGGGAGTGACTGTTAATTTGTCTACTGCATTCCACCCTCAATCCAATAGTCAGACGGAAAGGACTAACCAGACTCTTGAACAATACCTCCGCTGCTTTATTTCATACCTTCAAGATGACTGGGTGGACTATTTAGCGACAGCTGAATTTGCTTATAACAATTCGAAACACAGCTCTACATCCCAAAGTCCATTTTTGCTAACTATGGCTTACATCCAGTGATGATTCCTAACCTTCCAGTTAACACTTCCATCCCTGCTGTTACCGACAGACTTGCAAACTTGCAGGAGATTCAGAAGAAATTAATTGAGATGTTGCAGAAGGCCCATGAGGACTATAAAAAAGCTGCAAATAGATATCGGAGAGCCCCGCCTACTTTTCAGGTGGGTGACAAGGTATTGCTGTCCACTAAAAATTTAAAAACTCACGTACCATCTGCTAAATTGGGTCAAAGATTCATAGGACCCTTTCAAATCTCAGCACAAATTAGCCAAGTTGCTTTCCGTTTGAAACTTCCTAGCAATCTGAGAATTCACCCAGTATTCCACGTATCCTTACTCAAAACCATTCTGTGAGAATCCATTCCCAGGAAGAACTCAGCCACCTCCTCCACCAGAAAAGGTTCATGGTGAAAAAGAATATATCATGGACAGGATTCTGGACTCTAGGAGAATTAGAGGTAATTTACATTATCTGGTGCAATGGAAAGGTTACGGACCAGAAGAAAATTCTTGGGAACCAGAGGACAACGTTCATGCTTCTAGACTTACAAGAGCCTTTCACCGGAGATATCCAGATAAACCAAGCCCTGAGATGTCCAGAGGCCATCCTTGAAGGAGGGGAGTACTTTTAGGAATTGAACCCAGTACCTCCTGTCCATGACCCAGCAGCTCTACCTCCTGAGCTATTCAAGTCAGCTGGACAGCTCCTTGCTAAAACCCATATACCAGTGACTGTTGTTCCTGATCGGCTCCACCCTGTGTTCTCTAATTGGCCCTCTGATTGCTAATTACACGCCCTATATAAACCTGGCCTTGTGATTGCTGCAGTGTGAGATTATTGTGCTTTCAGCTTCTAGTCAAGTGCTTCTTTCTGCTGATCCTCTGCTACCGAACTGCCTCTCCAGTGTGCCGACCCCCGGCTGTCATCTGACTACGTTATCTGCTTGATCCGCTGCTACCGAACTGCCTCTCCAGTGTACCGACCCCCGGCTGTCATCTGACTACATTATCTGCTTGATCCTCTGCTACCGAACTGCCTCTCCAGTGTACCGACCCCCGGCTGTCATCTGGTACGTTATCTGCCTCTTTCCCCCTAGTGGTTACAATAATATAGCCTCCAATTCAGTACAGACCGTGACAGCGGGTATCTTTAGTAATGGAGTAAAAATGGCGTGTTTGAAGGAGGATGGGAAAATGCCCAAGGAGAGGGAGAGATTAAAGATAGTAGTTAGGTGAGTTGTGATGACTGGAGAGAGAGACTGGAGGAGATATGAGGGAATGGGGTCAGTAGTGCATGTAGTCGGACGAGAAGAGAGGAGTCTGGAGACTTCTGTGATGGGATCAAATATGGAAAGTGAACCAGGGGAAATGCAGGGCGGGATGGGAGTCACAGCAATTGGTGGTTGGGAGCGTATTTCCTGACAGATATTATCTATTTTCTCTATAAAGTGTGAGGCCAGGTCATCCACACAAATGTCTGTGACAGGGGCTTGTGCTTTTGGCCTGAGGAGGGAGTGAAAGGTGTCAAAAAGTTTCTTAGGGTTGTTGGCTAGTGGGGAGATCAGGGTGGTGAAGTAGGTCTGTTTGGCGAGGTGAAGGGCAGAGTTATAGGTCCTTAACATAAATTTGAAGTGGATGAAGTCTTCTGGTGTGCAGGTTTTTCTCCATCGGCGTTCAGCACTTCTAGAGCATTGCTGGAGAAGTCGAGTTTGCGATGTGAGCCAGGGCTGTTTTACTCTGTGTTTGGCAGTTCTGAGGGTGAGGGGCGCTACTTGGTCAAGGGTGCTTCTAAGAGTGTCGTTGTAGTGATGTACAGCCTGATCAGGACAGGAAAAAGAGGAGATGGGGGACAGTGATGAGTGTATGGAGTCTGAAAGTGTCTGAGGGTTAATGGCTTGTAGATTTCTGAATGTGTGGTAGGTAGGAGTGTGCAGGGGTGGGCGAGGATTTGTGAGCGTGAAGGATAGAATGTTGTGGTCAGAGAGGGGAAGCGGTGAGTTATTTAGGTAGGAGATTGGGCAGAGTTGGACAAAGACCAGGTCAAGGGTGTTACCGTCTTTGTGTGTCGCAGAGGTTGAGAGCTGTGAGAGGCCAAGAGAAGTGGTTAGTGTTAGAAGCTGGTATGCAGCTGTGGAAGTGGGGCTGTTAATGGCGATGTTGAAGTCTCCCAGGATAAGGGTTGGTAGTTCTGAGGCCATGAAGTGCGGCAGCCAGGCTGAGAAGTGGTCAAGGAAGTGGGTGGGTGAGCCTGGGGCCGGTATATGACCGCTACTCTCAGGGGGAGGGGACGGAAGAGCCTGATTGTGTGGACCTCAAAAGAAGGGAATGATAGTGTTGGAACTGGAGGGATGACCTGGAAAGTGAAACCTATTGAACTTATTATTATAATTTTGCTAACAGACCAATTAGCATGTCCTTTAATTTTATTTTGTATTTGTATGAGTATGTGTTTTTCTGTTTAGGAAAAGACAGTTGATAGAATCATTGCTTTTTCCTTGTGTTTATAGACTTGCCCATTTTCTAACATGCACAGGCTCTAAATATGGTCAATTGTACTTCACTTACTCTAAGGAAACTTACTCGAACGAGGAAATAATGGTAGGATGATGAGCAGTCAATATCGCTGAATTGATGTTTTAGTCTTTTTGAAGGCGTAGGTCAAATCCCACAGGTGTTGTTAAAGAGAAGTTTTGAAAACTTCTTGAATTTATCATTATGACTTGGCTAACAAATTAGCATGAGCTTTAATCTGCTTTTGTATTTTTATCTAGGTGTGCTTTTCTGTTTAGGAAAAGATAGTTGATATACGGTAATCATTTTTTTTCCAAATGTTTAAAGACATGCCCATTTTCCAACAAAAAAGTCTTCTGGTCCTAGTGTCATACAGTAGGGGACCTGACTTTAAAATAGTTTGTAGCATCTAGTGTGTCAGAGGCCTCATCCATAGGCCACAAAAAAATTCTTTTGTTCCTAGTGTCATATAGTAGGGGACCTGACTTTAAAATAGTTTGTAGCATCTAGTGTGTTATAGACGCCTGATCCATAGGCCACTAAAAAATTATTCTGTTCTTAACGTCATACAGTAAGGGACCTGATTTTAAAATAGTTTGTAGCATCTAGTGTGTTATAGAGGTCTGATCCATAGGCCACAAAAAATTCTTCTGTTCCTAGTGTCATACAATAGGGGACATGATTTTAAAATAGTGTGTAGCATCTAGTGTGTTGTAGAGGCCTGATCCAAAGGCCAAAAAAAAATTCTTCTGTTCCTACTGTCTATTGTTTGTAGCATAACTTCTTTGTCATACAAGCCTCATCCACACTCAAACAATTCTTTTTTCTGAGACTAACATGATACAGCACGCCATATTTGAACTTGGAATTTGCCGTCACTGAAATTCAGCTGTTTGCAGAGGTGGTGCAGAGTTTAAAATCTAATTTTTTGTTGCTAATACTGTGCTCTTACCACTCTTTTTGAGCAACAGGACTGAGAAAAAGTGAGGCCGTGGTGGAAGGGGAATTAGGCTTGGTGTTCAAGATGTATGTGGGGTAGGTGGTAATGTTTGTGAAAGCACTAATGAAGCAACATCACATCCTATGCAAAGACAACTGACAACTTATGTTACTGGACAGGCTACACCAATATCTTTCTTTGGCAGATGCACAGCGGTATGTCTTGTTGATGATGCCCAGAAAGAGCAAGTACTCGAGTGGATGGCAAGCGCAGCTTCAAGTGGCCTCTCCTCCTCTTCCTCCACCTCAACATCACACCCAGTACAATCCACAGAGGTGACACCCAAATTCCCCTTGCTTCCCCCTACGTCCCAACTATCCAACCATTTATCTGACTGTATGGAATCACAGATGGGTGAGTCTGAAGAGCTGTTCACACATTCTATGCCAGGTTCATCAGAAGTGTACTCAAAAGCTTAGAGTCAAGAGGATTAAATCTGCACCAATGCACAAATTTTTTTTAGCTTGTATCCGGACGAAATACAGTCCGAACAGCATCCTGACCCTTGTCATCAGATGTGAACCCCTGGGGTGGAGAGTGATCCTGAGACTCAGATATACAACTCTGGCAAAAATTAAGAGACCACTGCAGTTTTATAAAAATCAGCTTCTCTACATGTCTGACAGCCATTCCATTCCAGTGTCAGTTGAATTCCTACCAGAGGACACCTCATTCTACTTAATGTGCTTCTTGGTTGGTGATCACCTGAACCAAATCTTATAAAACTAAGTATAAGTATAAAAAACCCTGCTGTGGTGTTCACAATCCTCTTGCAATAGGACAAGCTGGATGGCAAAACAAGTGCTAGTAATATCCCAAAATTAATAGGAATGAAAAAATAACTTTTAACCATGTCAAAGGAGTTAAAAGGAATAGTATTGAGTGAGGAAAAGAAGGGCTCAATTCTGGCTTTACTAGCAGATGGATACAGTGAGTGTCATGTTGCCTCTATCCTTAAAATTTCTACGATGGCAGTCAATTACAACAAGATCAAGCAGCAGACATTGGGGACAACAAAACTACGGACCGGCAGAGGGTGAAAATGACTCTTCACTGACCGGGATGACTGTCATCTTATTCGAATGTCACTCAGCAACCGAAGGATGACATCAAGTAACCTCCAAAAGGAATGGCAAATGGCAGCTGGGGTGAAGTGCACATCAAGAACAGTTTGTAACAGGCTCCTAGAGTTAGGGCTCAAGTCATGTAAAGCTAGAAAAAAGCCTTTCATCAATGAGAAGCAAAGGAGAGCCAGGCTGAAATTTGCCAAAGACCATAAGGATTGGGCCATAGAGGACTGGAGAAAGGTAATCTTTTCTGATGAGTCTAATTTTCAGCTTTGCCAAACACCTTGTCAGCTAATGGCTAGACGGAGACCTGGAGAAGCGTACAAGCCACAGTGTCTTGCACCCATTTTGAAATTTGGTGGAGGATCGGTGATGATCTGGAGATGCTTCAGCAAGGCTTGAATTGGGCAGGTTATTCTTTGCGAAGGACGTGTGAATCAAGCCACATACAAGGTAATCCTGGAAAAACAGTTGATTCCTTCTGCTCAGGCAATGTTCCCCAACTCTGAGTACTTGTTTTTCCAGCAGGACAATGCGCCATGCCACACAGCTAGGTCAATGTGTGGATGAAGGACCACCACATCAAATCCCTGTCATGGTCAGACCAATCTCCAGACCTGAACCCTATTGAAAGCCTGTGGAATGTAATCAAGAGGAAGGTAGATATTCACAAGCAATCAAACAAAGAAGAACTGCTTAAATTTGTGTACCAGGAGTGGCATAAGGTCACCTAAAAGCAGTGTGAAAGACTGGTGGAAAGCATGCCAAGACGCATGAAAGTTGTGATTAAAAATCATGGTTAGTCCACAAAATATTAATTTCTGAACTCTTCCTGAGTTAAAGCATTAGTATTGTTGTTTCTAAATGATTATGAACTTGTTTTATTAGCATTACTTGAGGTCTGCAAGTGTAACGGGGCTAGGATGGTAGCCGTACCAAGGGTCTGCTGCTGCTTCCTCATCATACCCTGACGCTCCACTACAAAACTATCATATCCATCTTGTGGTGTACTGTGTGTGTCATGTAGTTCACCCACCTGTGGGTCATAATCCTTCACAGCACACAGGGCCTCAATCTGTCACAGACACATACAAATGTTAACAAAGTCCAAGTTCATTTCCAATAAAGCTTTACTCAATTTGTGCATCTTCATAACAGACTTAGGCTGTTAACTACTTCTGTGATTTCATATGGGCCAATAAACTTAAGCCCCAGTTTCGCCGAAGGAACCTTAAGTTTAAATTTCTTAGTGGACAGCCAAACTTTATCCCCAACCCGGAGCGTGGGTCTCATAGCCCATCTTCTGTCCGCAAAAACCTTAAACTTCCTCTGGTCCTCACCAATATTCTTTTGGACCTGCTGCCATAATTTCCCCAACTGCTGTACCGCTACATCAGCCCCAGGGCAAACAGAGTCCAAATGGGAGAACTCCCTAAAGTGTGGGTTGAACCTATAATTGCAGAAGAAGAAGAACAGGGAAATGCCTATGGAGTGATTAAGGCGGTTATTGAATGCAAATTCCGCTAATGGCAAGATATAACACCAATCATTCTGTCTAGTAGTAGAAAGAGTGCAAAATTTGATCCAAGGATGAAAAGGACAACGTAACACCCAACCACTTACAAAACGCCCTCCAAAACCTGGACTCAAACTGCACTCCTCAATCAGACACCACACTCAAAGGTACACCATGCAACTGAACCACATGCTGCACGAACAACCTAGACAAGGTCTCTGCAGAGGGCAAAGCCATCAAGGGTACAAAGTGTGTTTAGAAAACCTGTCCACCATCACCCATATGATAATATTCCCCTTGGAAGGGGGGAAGATTGGTGATAAAATCCATGGAAAAATGTGTCTATGGTCTATCAGGAATGGGCAAAGGCACAAATTCCCCGGCCGCCCAGTTATGGGAGCTTTTAGCACGGGCACAAACTTCACAGGCAGACACAAACCTCCTCACATCCGACGCAAGCGAAGACCACCAGAAATCCCTTGTGATGGCCCCCCGAGTAGCCGAGATCCACGGATGTCCACTCAGAGCGGAGTCATGGAACTCCCGGAGAACGCTGAGACGAAACTGAATGCGAACAGTTTATCCACCGGTTTGGACTGAGGAGCCTGTGACTGAGCTTCTTGATTCTCCCGTTCCAACCCACACGACACATCAACCAC
Source organism: Dendrobates tinctorius (assembly GCF_039654945.1). Lineage (NCBI taxonomy): Eukaryota > Metazoa > Chordata > Amphibia > Anura > Dendrobatidae > Dendrobates > Dendrobates tinctorius. The sequence continues at coordinate 23,255,242 of NW_027361704.1, forward strand.
CATTACCCAAGGTTTAAGAATGGAGGATGGAGGTTCGGGAGGGGATACTGGATCCAGACTCCGTTACAAGGCATCGACCTTAACTTTCTTGGACCCTGGGCGAAAAGTGATTGAGAACTGGAACCAGGAAAAAAGTGACCAACTAGCCTGCCTCAGGGTCAATATTTTGGCAGACTCAATGTACGCCAGGTTCTTGTGATTTGGTAACCACAGTAATGGAATGAACCGCACCCTCCAAAATATGCCTCCAATCTTCAAAAGCCAACTTAACAGCCAGAAGTTCCCAATAGCCCACGTCATAGTTCCTCTTTGCTGGGGAGAACTTCTTAGAAAAGGCGCATGGCCTCAGATTGGTCAAAGTGGCAGGCCCCTGGGACAACACCGCCCCACCCACACCTCTGAGGCATCCACTTCTACCACAAAAGGTTTAGATGGATCTGGTTGAATCAGGACAGGGGCAGTCATGTAGCATTTTTTCAAAGATGAAAATGCCGCTACAGCTGAGGCTGACCAGTTCTTAACATCAGCCTCCTTCTGCATAAAATCGGTGAGGGGCTTGACCACTTGAAAGAACCCCTTAATAAACCTCCGGTAATAATTAGCGAATTCCAAGAAGCGTTGAAGTCCTTTCAGGTCACGGGGCTGCACCCAATCCACAATGGCCTGAACCTTCTTGGGATCCATACAAAACCCCTCACCGGATACAATGAACCCCAAAAAAGACACACACCACAAAAACTACAAATAATTAGCATTTTTCTAACTTAGTGAAAAGCTTGTTCTCCTTGAGTCTCTGGAGAACTGCTCGAAGATGACCAATATGAGCCTGTCTGTCTGAAGAATAAACCAGAATATTATCTAAGTAAATAACCACAAACCACCCTATGAAATCAGAGAACACATAATTGATGAAATTCTGGAAGACCGCTGGCACGTTAGACCGAATGGTATAGCAAGATTTTCAAACAACCCCTCAGAAATGAGAAACGCAGACTTCCATTTATCCCCCTCTTGTACCCAGATAAGATTATATGTCCCCCCGCAAGTCCAGCTTCGAAAACCATTTGGCCCTGGATAATTGATTACATAAATCGGGAATGAGTTGAAGAGGGTATACAGAGGGTATACAGTAATCTTATTAAGTTCCCAAAAGTCAAGGCATGAGCGGAGACCACCGTCTTTTTATTAACAAAAAAGAATCCTGCAGCCGCAGGAGACACAGAAGTGCGAATATGACCCTTGCGGAGACTCTCAGCTATATATTCCTTCATGGCGGTCTGCTCGGGGCCAGAAAGGTTAAACAACTGGGCCTTAGGCAATTTAGCTCTAGGAATCAGGTCAATAGCACAATCAAAAGGGCAGTGAGGTGGTAACTCCTCGGCCTCACTTTTGGAGAACACGTCCTCGAAGTCCTTCAGGTACTCTGGAATACCCTCCAGACCGACGAACGCCACAAATGCAGACATTAGACATTTATTTACACACTTAGGCCCCCACTTAACAATCTCCCGGGCCTCCCAGTCAATGACTAAATTGTGACTTTTTTTTAAATTCGTTTATTAAACCATAAGCAGTTATATAATACACACATTTAGTATATGATGTTAAGCTTGATACAAAATATACATATGCTCAGATAACATGAAAATATGAAGCATAATGTGTGCATCAGTTGTATATAAATAAAGCAAAACATAATACCAATTGAATCACAATAGCATTGTCATTGTGCCAATAATGAAACCTGCCTAGCTTCTAAATCCTACCTACGTCTACAAAAACATAAACTATTCCGCAGCCTACTTCCACATAACGAGCTGTTCTGTGCGACATCTCTGCTCTGCAAAGTGAGGTGAGAGGAGTTCCACCTCTGCCAAATCTTTTCGAATTTACCCGGGCACCCTCTATTTTGATACAGCGTTTGTCCATATGGGATAATCAAATTTACCAAAGTGATCCAGGACCCAAGAGAAGGAGTTGAATTCCCCATCCACCGTAATGCTAGTACCTTCCGTGCTATAAACAGTGTCTCCCGTAGAAAAATCCCAAAATGATGACCCCATGCCTCCTTATCCCACACTCCAAATAGACAGATCAGTGGCTCAAGGGGAACAGGGGTTTGTACCAAAGATGTTAATACTGATGTCACCTCCCTCCAGTATTGCGCAACAAGAGGACAGCACTAGATCATATGGATAAAGTCTACATCTATTGAGTGACATCTCAAACATTCCGATGACGAGTATCAGCCCATCTTAAAGAGTCGAATTGAAGTCAAATATGGTTGATTAATAATATACAATTGCATCATCCTGTTGTTGGCAGACGGAGATACCCAGATAGGTGACTCCAGGATTTCTTCCCATTCCTCACCCTGTGTATCTGGGATGAGCCTCTCCCATTTCTTCTTAACGGAATCTAAGGCACATTCTGTCCCCACTGACAACATATATGTATATAGAGAGGAGATGAGACCCTGAGGGCCCTGTGATTTGAGGATCCCTATGAAAGGTAGAGACGAAATGGCATTATCTATACCTACACATCTCATGTGCGATTGAAAAGCTGACCTTAATTGTAAATAACGGAAAAACTGGGATCTCGGGACACTGCGATTAACTTGTAATTGCTCAAAGGACACCAAAGTTCCACAATCGTATAGATTACCTATCGTAGAGACACTATACTGAACCCAGAACTCGGCGGATGGATGTTCAAGTAGCACCGGGAGGTAATCATTATTCCATAGGGGCATTTCAGCTATAATATCCCCAAATCCAACCACCCCCTTAATCTGTCTCCATATCGATTGTGCCAGACGAAGCAGAGGTAACAGTCCCAAGACATTTATTTTCCTCATTTCCAAAAAACCCAGTGGGCAACTAATACGTGCAGCATGAAGTAGATGACTCTCAGAATTTGAGAGATGACCTCCAGGCATCCATGTACTTATGGCCTTGGCCTGTCCAGCCAAATAATATAAAAAGAAATCGGTAACGCTGCCCCCCCTCCCCTCTTGGGCCTCTGTAGAGTGGTTAGTTTAAGTTTAGGCCTAGTTTTCCCCCAAATAAAGGATGTGGTTTGGGAATTCAGATTAGCAAAAAAGGATTTGGGCACCACTACCGCACTATGTTGAAGAAAGTAACTAAGCTTGGGAAGCAATATCATTTTAATTAAATTAATATGTCCGGCTCCAGACAGTGGAAGTTTACCCCAGATCGCGAATTTACCTTTGACCATCTCCAGCAATGATTGTATATTGAGTTGCAAATCAAATTTACTACCCTGAGAAATATGAACACCCAAATATTTAAAACTGGTTACAATGGGGAGTAAGGAGAGAGTCTCAAGTCATGGTATTGGAGCGTGGGAAAGAGGCATCAAAGCAGATTTCTCCCAATTTATATATAGGCCAGAATATTTGCTGAATTTATTAATAGTAGTGATGACACCCATCAGAGTCTCCTCCGCTTTGTCCATAAATATCACCTTATTGTCAGCATATAGGCCTATGGTGTCCGTCCGACCTGCTATTTCTATACCAGCAATATTAGGGGAAGATCTTATACGAATTGCCAGTGCCTCAATAGCAAGAGGAAAAAGGGGACACCCCTGACGAGTTCCCCTATGCAGTGAAAATGATTCAGATATGGAGTTATTTACAATGACCCGGGCCTTGGGCTCATGTATAAAACACTGACCCATTTTTGGAATCTATCACCAAATCCATACATCTGCAAACATGCGTGGAGAAAAGGCCATTCAAGAGAGTCAAAGGCCTTGGCCACATCCAGCGATGTCAATGCCCATTCATTATCTGTTACCAGAGAACTATATTGGACCACTGACTGGACTCGTCTGATATTAATGGAGGTGCTCTTGCCCGGCATAAAACCCGTTTGGTCAGAGTGTACAAGATCTAATATGACTGAATTCACTCTTTTGGCCAAAATTTTTGTAAAAATTTTATAATCCTCATTTACTAGTGATATAGGCCTATAAGATCCACAATCTAGAGGGTCCTTCCCCTCCTTTTTAAGAACTATTATATTGGCCTCATAAAAGGACTCCGGCATGCATCCCACCTCCCAAATCCCACGAAACACTGTCAACAAAAGGGGCGCCAGTATATCCTGGTATTTCCTATATAATTCCACAGGAAATCCATATGGCCCAGTGGCCTTCCCGGAGGCCATGTCTTTTATGGCATCCTCTACTTCCTCCAGAGTAAACCCAGCATTCATAAAGGCCTGTTGGGAAGGACGAGCGTAGGAAACTCTATATCTGACAAATAATTTAGACACTCCGGGCCAACCACAACAGTCTTAGAATTGTATAGTGAACCATAATAGTCAGAAAAGCATTTCAGTATCTCCTCAGTTGAGGAAACCAAAGTACCACCCAAATCACGAATCTGTAGCATTGTGTTAGTCGCATTATGCTGTCGTACTAAGTAAGCCAAAAATTTGCTTGCCTGATTCCCCATCTCAAAATAAGACTGCCGGGCAAAAAATAATTTACGTTTCGTCTTGGTGTCAGTATATTGAGCATATAACCTGTGAGCAGCCAGCCACTCCACCCTATTACTGTTAGTTTGATCAGATATATAGGCAGCCTCCGAATCTTTCAGACATCGCTCCATCTCGCCATCGTCCTCCGATGTCACCCGTTTAATGTAAGAGATCATAGAGGATAAACAATACCGTAAATAAGCTTTAAGAGCATCCCAAAATACATTAATATTTTGGGGTTCAGGGTGGGACGAGACGAAGCAACGTAACTGATCTATCATTCTATCAGGGGATGTTATCAACTTCAGCCAAAAAGGATTCAGTTTCCATGTTATCCTATTAGTAAATAGCCCGTATTTAAGCTTAAGAATAACTGGGCTATGATCCGAAATCCCCCTACTTCCATGTTTAATATCATCCACCCACGCCGCCAGACTGCTGGACCCAAAAATGTAGTCTATTCGAGACAGAGAGCGTTTAGTGGAGGAATGGCAAGTATACTCCCTTGTTTCTGGATGGCGCACTATCCAAAGATCCAGCCACCCACTACCCGCCATGAATTGTGACAGTTGGGATGTGCCCGGGGGGGGGACCCCACCCTGTACTCCATCATCTGATCTCAATCTATCAAGATGGCTGTTCATAACCAAGTTAAAATCTCCCATACAAATGACATGTGCATCTGGGTAATTCAAAGCAAAGCTCAATGCCTTCTGAATAATTGACATATTGGCTGGAGGGGGATTATAAATACAAAGAATAACATTTCTAAGAGTTAATCAGCGCATGCACAAACACAAATCGTCCCTCAGGGTCTTTCTGGGCCTCCCTGTCTTCCCACCGGACATCTTTATGAATTAACAGTGAAACCCCCCCTTGAATAGCTGGTGTGAAAAGCATGTATAAACCATTGCACCCACGGTTTCTGTACCCACCGAACCGTAACTCTGGTCAAGTGCATCTCCACCAGAGCCACAATATGAGGATGGTAGTGTCTAATTTGTGAGAACACCTTAATATTTTTCCGAGGGGTTTTTATGCCTCTTACGTTCCAAGTCATACAAATCAACTCAGAACCCATTCCCATCCATTTGGATATGATGCATAATAGTGCTCGAACCAAGTGCAGAGATCCCACCCATATAGCAAAATTGGCGTCGGCTGCAGCATTTACCTAAACAGCTATAAAAACTAAAACTTTTGAAAAAGAAAAAGCAAAACAGGAACCTAGTAACATAGGAGCACAGTTTCTCGCTCCCATCAAAAATTAAACCAGGGGATACCATCACTGAGTACAGCGTCCGGTATTGTTGATATCTGGGAATTCGCCAAGAGAGCTCCAACTAGACCTTGATTGAAAGGATCCGAAGTAACAGCCCCCACATTAGGATTCCTTTGCAGGGGATTCCCTATGGGACCGCAGCCCTCAGTCGCCTCCGCTGGATCTGTGAAAAATACGGAGGAACCTTCATGAACAACCCGAAGTCGGGCCGGATATATCATCGAGTATACAATGTTTCTGTCCCTGAGCCGTTTCTTGACCTCGATGAATTGTGCCCGCTACTTCTGTAGTTCCATGGAAAAGTCCGGAAAGATGGAAACGACAGCATTGTTGAACTTAATAGAACTCTTCAGTCGTGCAAGACGCAGAATGGTATCTCAAGCGTGCCAGAAAAGGCCGAGGCGGGCCCCCAGAGGCAGGGGTCTTGTAGGGACCCTGTGGGCTCTTTCAACAGCAAACATTGAGGAGAATTCAACTCCCAGGGAGGTCTTAAGCCAATCCTCCAGAAACTGCTCAGGATGCTGACCTTCCGAGCACTCAGGCAGACCAATGATCCGGATATTATTCCGGCGCATTCTGTTTTCTAAATCATCTGCCTTCTGCTTCCAAGCATTTATGGAGCCCGCCACCTTCGTTAATTTAGCCTCCATAGGTGTAATGGTATCTTCCACCTTGGACACCCTCATCTCCACCTCCGTAATGCGTCCCTTCATGGCCTGCATATCCTGACGAAGTCTCCCCACCTCTGTGTAAACATCCTCAATTTTCTCTGTCAGGGATGTCCTGGTCAAAGAAATAGCTTGCATCAACTGCTCAGATGCCAGTTTAAAGGGTCAACTCCTTCTGTTCTGCCTCATCTTCACCCCCAAAGGGGCGATTTTTACTCTGAACTTGAGAGGAAGTGCTCCTATTTTGTTGTGCACTTTCAGTGGGGTCAGGTCTGACAAACTCCTTCAGTTTTTCCGCCGCTCCTGATCCTTTAAGTCGGCTCATGGTTATCTGCAGTGCGGTCTAATAAAACAGCTGAAGACGTGTGGTCCGAATGTCACCCACCACGGATAGGGGTCACAGCAGGGCTGGTAATAGTTAATTGTAATTCAGGCTGCAGAGGGATGCCACAGGGATAGAACGGCAACCAGCCTCACTTAGCACAGTTCCTTGTGGCCAGGGGAGGGCAGAGGCGTATCTAGGCTTCCTGGCACCCGGGGCAAGAATTTGGTTCGGCGCCCCCCCCCCCCCCAAGTACATATGCGACTTGCACTCTTAGCCATGTACCCACGAGCTGCTCTCTCTAATGCTCTCAATGTTCAGTAAAAAACTGTAAGCAGGAAGAGAAGCTCGTTGTCAAGTATGAAAATCGCATATGAGTGAAGTGTCCGTGTGATGACTACTGGAACCTGCAGAGCTAAGTCCTGACATTGCAGCTTCTGAATTCTCACAACTAATGCACTGCACACATTTAGGATTCTCCCTTGCCAATGTACAGTCATGTCAGCACAAGTATGTGATTTATTTACTTCTGGCCACACTCCGACTAGACGTGCCCAGCCTCGCTCCATTCATTTTCATTGAGTGAAGCCACACATGTCTAGTCAGCATGTGACCGCATGTATGTAAATTACCAGCATGAGAGAATCCTAACAGCGTTCAGTGCGCACTTTGAGAATTCAGACATCTGCAGTCACATAGAATGTCTGCAGACTCCGTACAAACCTGGAGAACCCCTTTAATGTTCCTAACAAATAAAAACATGAGAATAAGTCAGTAGCACAAATAACATTTATATCCAAGTACCTTATAGATGACGTCGTCTCTGGAGTCGTTCTCCTTTTCTTCTTCTTGTCCAAACCCTATGATGAGTTTTCTCACCCACATCTTGTCTCTGCAGACTTCCATATTCTCCGGTCTTCTGCAGCAAATCTCCACACGATCCCCTTAAAGATAGAAGTGTCATTATAATGCCCCTAAATAAAAATATCTGCAATATACTGTCGCCTCACACAATTCCCCTCCCTCCTCTAACATCCCTCTGTTCACCATACTGTCTCATCATATATTTATCCCCTCACTCTCTATACTGTCTGCTCACACATACCCCTGACTACCTATACTGTGTCCACATACATTAACCCGTTCGCTCCCCATACTGTCTGCACCCAACCCCCATACTGTTTCCTCATACATACTCTGTGTCCTCAAATCTCCCCACACACATTAAATCCCCCCATCCCCACTCCAAATCCCTCACACACATTAAATAACCCCCCATCCACACTCCAAATCCCTCACACACATTAAATAACCCCCATCCCCACTCCCAAATCCCCCCACACATTATGTACCCCCCACTCCAAATCCCCCACACATTAACCCCATCCCCACTCCAAATCCCCCACACATTAAATAACCCCCATCCCCACTCCCAAATCCCCCCCACACATTATATACCCCCCAATCTAAATCCCCCACATATTAACCCCATCCCTACTCATTAATCCCCCCAAACAATAACCCCCATCCCCACTCATTAATTCCATCCCCACTCATTAACCCCCCCAGACATTAATTCCATCCCCACTCATTAACCCTCCACAAATTAATTCCATCCCCCACTCAATAACCCCCATCCCCACTCATTAACCCCCCACACATTAACCCCCATCCCCACTCATTAACCCCCCACACCACTCATTGACCCCCCAGACATTAATTCCATCCCCACTCATTAACCCTCCACAAATTAATTCCATCCCCACTCATTAACCCTCCACAAATTAATTCCATCCCCGCTCAATAACCCCCATCCCCACTCATTAACCCCCCCACAATAACCCCCATCCCCACTCATTAACCCCCCACACATTAACCCCCATCCCCACTCATTAACCCCCCACACATTAACCCCCTTCCCCACTCATTAACCCCCACACAGTAACCCCCATCCCCACTCTTTAATCCCCCCACACAGTAACCCCCCTCCCCACACATTAACCCCATCCATTAACCCCATCCCCACATTAACCTCATCTCCACTTATTAACCCCCCCACGCATTAACCCCATCGCCACACATTAACACCCCCCATCTTCGGTGGTTTCTTCATCTCCACATTGGAGCACACTTACCACCAGCGCTGAGCGTTCACTCTGGGCGCCGGGGAGTGACGTCAGCAGCGTGATCACAAGACATGTCACGCTGCTGACGTCGCTCTGGCCCGGCGGTCAGAGCTGCAATTGTACTGGCATCTATACAGATGCCAGTACAATTGTTCCCTGGGAGCCGGCACGCGCACCTTCTCTGCACCAGCTGTCAGCTTGACAGCTGACAGAGAGAACCGCCGACTCTCAGGCCAGGGGGGGCGGCAGAACACAGCCGCCAGGGAGGACACTGCGGACCGCTGCATTAGGCGGCCCGGACTGCGCCCCCTGCCGGCTGCGCCCGGGGCAACTGCCCCGGTTGCCCCCCCTAGATACGCCCCTGGGGGAGGGAGAGGGGGCCCCACAGAGACAGCTGCAGTGGGGGAGGGTGTACAGAGCCTCCCTTATTAATAGCGCCAGCCGGCGCAGTGAGCAATAAATAGAAGAGGGATACCACGCAGGGCCCACTATTTCAGGGCACTCACCGCGCGCCCCCTCAAGATTTCCAGCCTGTATCTTCACTGCCCGGTGGCGGTGCAGCAGTGTAAGCCGACGCTGCAGCTCTCAGTAGCTGAGCTGCGCGTCCAAGATGACTGCCGCCTAGTGGGGGATCCAGCCACCCGCTCCTGTCTCCCCCGCCGCCCGCTCTCAGAAATTGCCTCACGACTTGCCGCGGGGTACCCAGGGGGTCCCGACGTCCAAAGGGATCCAGCCAGCGCCCGGTAAGCCACCAGAAAGAGGTCCTAAGTCCAGGATCCAGCAGGATGATGAGGAGCTCTCCTAGCCAGCGTCCTCTCCTGCTCACGGCATAGCCACGCCCCCCCTAAATTGTGACTTTGCAACCAAGGGAACCCCAAAACCATCCCAGCAGGAAGATTGTCCAGAACAAAACAGGCTATGTGCTCCGGATGAACAGAGCCCACCTTAAGGATGAATTGTTTAGAAACAAAACGGATCCCATCCTTGGTGAAAATTGTAGAGTCAATAGCCACAACCTTTATGGGTGTCCCCAACCTGACTGTCCCTATCTCATAATGGGCCACCAACTTAGAGTCAATTAAATTCACTGAAGACCTGCAATCCACAAAAGCAGCCGAGGGAAAAACACAATTGTTCACACCAATTTCCACTTTTAGCAACAACTTGAAAGCTGAGGAAAAGAGTACTTGAGGGTCTGGGTAGCCTCCTCGACAGCCACCCAGACCTAGGCATTTCCCAAGACCTCGGAAACAGGCGCACAGAAGACAGTCCTTTCTCTAATGTCCCGGGGCTCCACAGTAGAAGCAGAGTTTGTTCTCCCTACGGCATCTCCTCTCTTTTTCCGTCATGGAGACGGCTCCCACATCTATGGTTTCCACTGATGGTGAAAATTCCAACCTAGCCGGGAAAAAAGGAACGTAACATTGCACCACTCCTCCTGCAATCTGCGGTCCATGCGGACAGCCTGTGTCATGTTCTCCTCCAGAGAGTCGGGTGGCGGGTGCAGAGCCAACGTGTCCTTTAGATGCTCGGAAAGGCACCTTCTGAAAGTGCCGAGTCATTCCAAGATACTTCTGGTTCCCACTGTCTGAACTCAGTTCAGTGCCACTCAGCAGAGAGCTTTCCCTGGGTGAGACTCATAATCATGTCCTCAGCCAACCTCACTCGATCAGGTTCATCGTAAATCAGACCCAAGGCCTCAAAGAACCGATCCACAGACAATCTCTAAGGGGAGGTGGGGGACAGGGAGAATGCCCAAGCCTATTGCCCTTCCCATAAAAGAGATATAATTAGCCCCACCCTTTAACTCTCACCACCCAAGGACCAAAGACGCAGAGAAAACAGTAACTTGCAATTCTCTCTAAACTGTCAGGGTCCTGACAGCGCCGGCGTACAGCCTCCGCTAAGCAGGGACTCACCCGCACCGTAAGGACCCCTGGGGACAAGAACAGCCGGACAATAAAGATGCACAGGACCTGAATGTAGAAGTTTAGAAAGCCGACACAGGACCTACGGTCATGTGAACGGTCATGTGACTGCAAGGGGGCGGGGCTTAGCGTCCTGCTTTCAGAGAGGAAGAAAACTCAGAGTCGGGCAAAGCAGAGGTCAGTCACAATACAGGCAAGCGAGGTACAGGAGGGATAAACAGACGGGAGGTCAGACAAAGCCAAAGGTCATGCACAAGATATCAATACAGTACCAGGGATGAGACAGGATGGACAGTCAGGGCCAAGCAGAGATCAAAAACCAAACGGACATAGAAGGTACCAAGCAGAATCCAAAGCGATATCCAGAGAACAGACCATTTCATACACAGGGAATCTAGCAACCAGAACACAGCACTAACAAACTCAGGGGTCACTACACAATGCCAAGGGCGAAAGTATAACTGACGGGGGATGGGAGCTTCCTGAGGCTATAAGAAGCCTCCCCAGAACCAATGAGAGGCCACCCTAATAGGTCCCAGGTGTGCAGGTGAGAGTCTGCACTGCGATCAGAACATTAACCCCAGAAGTGCAGGTCACCCAGCACTGGTATCATGACATAAACACCCGGAATTTACTTTTATCCCCAGAAAAGGTATTACCACCATTCCCCGCCCAATACTTCCAGTGCATGCTCTGCTCCTTTACGCTTCCAGTGTGTGCTCTGCTCTGTCCCTGTACACCTGCCAGGACATGCTTTTCTCTGCCCAGGATCTCGGCTCTGCCCAGGATCTCGCACCCTCTGTGAACTCTGCCTTGTCCCGGATCCCGTGTCCCTCCACAGCTGCTCAGCTCCGTCTCAGTCTCGGTGAGTACCCTGAATCTTCTCCTTGTCCTCGAGCCGATCTTCAGGCACTAGTTATTGCGGTATACCTTCCTCCTGAGCCTGCCCCTAATGGTCCCTGTATAGGGGTAGGTTCCACCTGGCTAGCTTGCCCAGGGTCGGTCGGTACTGCGATTCAGTGGATCCACTCTAGATTTCGTAAAAAAAGGTATCCGGACGTTTGACAGAGGGTTCAGGAGAGGGTAAGGAAACATCTGACATACCATCTCCCACACCGCCAGATGAAAAGGAGGCACCCCGCACAGTGTTAACAGTATCAGCCAACTCTCTCTGCACCTGTTGGTGAGAAGCAACCAGGAACCTTTGTTCCACAGACAAATTTTGCATCATTTTGGTCAGGTTGGTCACCTGATCCGACAGAACACGGAGCGGATCCATGACATACAAGAAATGCCCCCCGTGAAATGTTGTAAAGGTCGGTGATAATGTAATGATACACAGCACGAGAGTATCCAGAGGGGAAGCCTAGGGGGCGCTAGCAGAGTGCACGGGCCAGCAAAAGAGTAGTGTGAGCACAGCAAGGTGCTGTGCACACCAGACCGGAGTCCAGCTGGATGCGCAACGTCAGAGAGACGATGGAGGCGGAGCCAACCACATAATGGAAGGGGAGCTGGCTGGTAGTCGTAACGGGGACATAGTCAAGAGCAAGCAGAAGGTCGGAAGTCAGACGGGTTTAGCTGTAGCTGAAGGGTGAGACAAGAGAGAAGTCAATAAAAGCTGTGGGTCAGAGGACAGGAAGGGAGCGCGCATTATCCAAAGGGCAGGACAGGAGAATAGTCAGGAGGGGAGCCAAGTGTCAGAAACCAGAGAAGTCAGAATGGTACAGAAATGGAAGACAAGAGACGAGTCAAAGGTCAAACCGGGTATTACACAGACAAGCACAAGCATACAGAGGAACAACGATAGTTAACTGAGTAACCTGGGTCAGCTACACTAGCCGAGTAAAATGGAAGTATCACCGACACCAAACCCAGAAACTACCAGCATTTAATAGCCACCCCAGAACCAAAGAGAGGTGAACTAGCATTAACCCTGACCTGACTAGGATTGAGGCTGAACCCTCCCGTCCAGAGTCAAGACAGCTTTACTGTGGGAATCCCACTGCGCAAAAATGCAGACCAGCGGACCTCAACAACCATCAGCCACCCCATCAATTGCATCTGCTGCTTCTTCCTCCTCCTCTTTTACTGTGCTAACTATTGAGATGCAGGTCTTCGACTGCAGAAGCTCGGATTCTTTACCTGCTCCAGTCACGCTAACTGAGAGCCCGCTGTCAGATGTAATGGAAGCGGATATATTTGCTCTTTTTGACCGATCTCAGAGCACACCACAAGTTTCTCAATCCACCTTAACATCTCTGCCTGCACCTCTCTCATGGTCCAGCAGTTTGTCCGGTTCATCGTACTCCGCCCTCTCTCAGCACTGCAGCCACCCTACAGTTCCGCAGTTGTGGTCACGTAAAAAATTGTTTCCTCTGCAAGACAAAGCTAAGAGGTTGAACTCTGCCATCTCCAATCTGTTGGCCACTGAAATGATGCCTTTCCGCTTGGAAGATACAGACGGTTTCCGAAAGCTGATGGCCATCGCAGCCCCCCCAGTACCAATTAACCAGTCGCCATTACTTTTCTAAGAAAGCTGTGCCTGCGCTACACCAGTATGTCGCAGACATCACCTATTCCTTGCCAAAATCTCTGCCAGAGTGCATTTCGCCACAGACACTTGGACGAGTAAGCATGGCCAAGGGCGTTACACCTCGCTGACTGGGCACTGGGTGACTCTGGTGGCTGTGGGGACAGGCGCAGTATGTCATGTCGTATAGCCTGGGCCAACGCAGTACGGACGTGGAGCATATCACGTTTACAGAGTTGGCACAGATTAAGGACCTCTGCAGCCTTCTGCAGCTTTGAAATGGCTACTAAGGTGGTTAGCGCTGACGACATCGTCAGTAGCATCACTATTCCGTTCATCTATATGCTTGAGCAGACTTTGGTTAAACTGCTGGAGATGGTGGTCCCAGAAGCAGAGGAGGAAGCAGAGGAGGGTGCGGAAGGGATAACATTGTCTCTGAGTTCAAGACTGTCGTCACTCAAGCGGGTGCCAAGGGAGGGTGGATTACTGCAATTGTGGGGGGGGCTGGGGATAACAGGCAAACTGTTGTCGAAGATGCAAGATCTGAGAAACAAATTGAGGAGGAAGAGGTGATGGGCGAGCAACTGTCAGATGAAGAGGATAATCCTCCCCTCTCTGTTGTTCGTGGTTGGCGGGAGGGGACAGAGGAAACAAGCCATTGTTACCCAGCCACCAACACAGCATGGGCTTGGATCTCATGGTAGAGCCCGACTTTTGAGTGCCTTCTTCTTGCTGCACTATCTGCTGCATGATCCCTATATAGTTATGATTAGGAATAATGCTGACTACTGGCTTGCCACTCTGTTCGATCGACATTATAAACCAAATTTTGCCAGATGATTCCTGCCCTAGAAAGGGACCCGCGAGTGCTGGAGTATCGAAACACGCTTTTACACAACCTTAAGAGAACTTTTCCCCAAGACAGCAGTGAAGCACACAGTTCGCATCGCAGCTCTAGACTTCCAACCTCCGACACGTCAATTCGTCAATACCAAAGCATTAGCAGCAGCAGCAGCAGTGGTGGAAGAAGCAAAGTCTGTGAGTCCTTTGACACTTTTTTAGACCAACTCATGCCCCAGCACAACAGAGTTCAAGCCTTGCATATGGTGAATGAATGGAGAGTGCAGGAGTATCGAACTGAATATAAATACCATCAGTTAGGGTTTGGACAACTTCACATTTTGGTCTTCCAAAATGGATGAGTGGCCTGAGCACGCCTCACATGCCTTGGAGGTTTTATCGTGCCTGGCAGCCAGCGTTCTCTCAGAATGAGTCTTCAGTGCTGCTGGTGGTGTTCTGACGGATAAGCGCAGCTGACTGTCCCCTGAAAGTGTAGACCGCCTAATTTTCATCAAGATGAACAAGTCATGGATCTCCAAGGACTTTTACACCCTGATCGCAGACTGTACAGACTAGATGATATTGCGCTTTTTAGTGTGATGCATTAATGTCACATAGCTGCACTCTGTGATATCTTTAGTGTGGCTGCTGCTGATAACACAAATTTGTGGAAATGTGAACAGTCATGGTTTGTCTTCATCTGCTGGGTTAGCTGTAGTGGAAGACATCTCGGTCCCAATTATGCTATTTCTATTCTCATAATAGTTATTTCACTTTGGTGTCAGGACCTCATTTTTTTTTAAATGTGAACACTCCTGGTTGAGTCTCTATCTGTTGGACTGGGTGTAGTGGAAGAACTGTCGGTCTCTATTATGCAATCTATACTGTGATGAAATTGATGCAACTCTTGTGGTATCTGTTAGTAATTTTCGGCAATGTGAACACTCCTGGTTGGGTGTCCATCTGCTGGATTGGGTGTAGTGGAAGACCTGTTGGTCCCTATTATGCGATCTATACTGTGATGAAATTGATGCCACTTTTGTGGTGTTTGCTAGTAATTTTCGGCAATGTGAACACTCCTGGTTGGGTGTCCATCTGCTGGATTGGGTGTAGTTGAAGAGCTGTCGGTCCCTTTTATACTTTTTCTACTTTCGTGAAATTGATGCCACTTCTGTGGTGTAAGGCCCTCATTTGTTTAAATGTGAGCACTCCTGGGTGTGTGTTTATCTGCTGGATTGGGTGTAGTGGAAGATCTGTCGGTCACTATTATACTATTTTTACTCTGGTGAAATTGATGCCACTTTTTTGGTGTCTGCCAGTAATTTTTGGAAATGTGAACACTCCTGGTTGGCTGTCCATCTGCTGTATTGGGTGTACTGGAAGATCTGTCTGTCCCTAATATACTGCAACGCCGGTGCCCCTGCATAATTCCGGTCCCTGTCCCCTGCAGGGACACCGCCATACTTCCCGTGCCCGATCTGCTCCTCCTTGCCTATCAGGGCTCTCCTCCGATGCCTCCGTCCTGGGACCCTCGCATCCTGCCGCTTCCTGGTCTCGGCATGCGGCCCGCGGGTCTCCTGGTATGGCTCTTAGGGCTTGCGCGCTTCCGGTCTCTTAAAGAGACAGCTCACCATTTCTTAATTAGGGTCTTATCCAATGAGTGAGTGGCTCGCACTATTTCAGGCACCTCTGCCCTAAGGGAGGTGCCTGAGCAATGAGTGTTTCCTGTTGCTAGTTCTCAGGTTTGCTGTGCCTGCATGTTTATGTTATGTTTGCTTCTTGTTAATATTGGTTTGTCTCCTCAGTGTATCCTCTGTGACAACACCTGCTCCACTTGGTTTTCTCCATGCCAGCTGCTGCCCGCTACCGGCTTCAGCCGTTTATCTTCTGCCTGGTTCTCCGCAACTTGCAGTACCTGCCTGACTGCCAGTCCGGCCGAGTCAGCTTCCACGTGCCCGGGGTCTAACTGGAGGCAGCACCTTGTGTCTCCCCAACTTTCCATTCTGACCCTGTTCAAGGTGTCTTACTACAGCAGTCCAGGGCTCGCTTAGTCACGCCCCTTTCTGAGCCCCCAGGTAGTGGTCTCGTGGTTCCACAAAAATTTTAACAAATGTGCACTTCACCATATGTGCTTCCGTTTCCATTTGTTACATATACTTTCTACTCTCGTGAAATTAATGCCACTTCTGTGGTGCAATGCTCTTATTTGTTTAAATGGTCACACTCCTGGTTGGGTGTAGAGATGAACGAATATTTCAATGTTCAGTTCGGATCACGATCGCCAAATTTGCAATATTCACCAATTAGTTGAATATTCGCCGAACGCCATTCACGTCAATGGGAGGCAAAAAGAAACGCATGTACAACACCTTATAATGGCGCCAAATGCTGCCAAGATACATCAAATGAGGGACAGACACCAGGAAAGTGGCCTCAATTCACCCACAGTATAAATTGTAGCACGGCACTGGAGCAATCAGCCAGGCATGAGGTATCGGGGTCTGGGACAGCATTTATAGCTTTCAGTTGAATGTCACAGTAAGACGAGGTGGGTGAGGGATTGGTGTAGGCATCTTGTGCTGGGAGCCCTGATACCACATGCAACTGCTTTCATACTCAGCCACACTCAGATGGCCCAAATATCACATAAATTTCGTAGACTACTATTGTCAGAAAAATCTAAGAATAGTAACACGGAGTCAAGAAGTGGATGCCAGATGGTCTTGGAGGCCTATTGCTACAGGTTATCTCGCATGAAGGAGACCCAACCAGGAGTCAACACATTTACAAAAATTAGTGGCAGACACCAACAAGGTGGTATCAATTGAAATAAAGTAGAATTAGTATAGCGGGGACCGACACCTCTTCCACTACAGCCAACCCAGCAGATGGAGACTGGAATGAGCAAGGTGGTGGAACAACTGTTCCATATCTCTCTGAAATCCTGGAAGGGGCATAACTAGGTGGGCTACCAAATCCCTACACGGACAAGTGGCAGCAGGTGAAAACTGAAAACCAAGGAGGTATAAAGAGGTGGCACCAGGTGCTACTCCATGGCTGACCTACAGAATGTGTCAGCTGACCCCCTATAGTGAGTAAGCTGCTACGGCCCAAAGGAGGGATGAAAAATGCAGGTAGACACTGTAGGGATTCTGGAACCCATGGGTGCAGATGGGACCGGTGGAGGAATAGAAAAGCACTGGCAGGTGTGGGCTGGAACAGGTGTTAGATAGATGGGCACTGGCAGGTGCGATCTGGTCCGGCTAATGGACAGAAGAGCGCAGACAGGTACGAGCAGATGAGCACAGACAGGTAAGTGCAGACGGGTACAGGGTCTACTGTGTGAAAGACAGATGCCAGGTCCAGGAGAAGCAGGAGAACAAACTCGTGTTGCTTTTATTTGGCAGTTAGTAGGTTATTGTTGACTTTAGTCAGTGCAGTTTCAGTGGAATGGTGCGGTCTGAAGTCATATGCTTTAATGTTCTTTTGTATTTGTATGAGTGTGTGGTGGGTTTCTGTTTGGTGAAAGACAGTTGATAGAATCATTGCCTTTTCCTAATATTTAGATACATGCCAATTTTCCAACATGCACAAGTTTTAAATGTAGTCAAATGTACTTCACTTACTCAAAAGAAGCTTATTTGAACAAGTAAAACGAGGTAGCATGACTGAGCAGTCTAAGGTGCTGGATTTAGGCTCCAGTTTCTTTGGCGGTGTGGGTTCAAATCCCACTGCTGCCAGTAGTATGAGGTTTCAGAAACCTTTTGAACTTATTCTTATGATTTTGCTATAGGACAAATTAGAATGTTCAATCTTCTTTTGTATGTTTATAAAGGTGTGCTCTTCAGTTTAGGAAAAGAAAGTTGAAATAATCATTGCTTTTTTCCTAGTGTTTAGAGACTTGCCAATTTTCCAACATGCACAAATTTTAAATATGATCAACTGTACTTCACTTACTAAAAAGAAGCTTACTTGAATAAGTAAAACAAGGTAGCATGACCGAGTGGTCTATGGTACTGGATTTAGGTTCAAATCCCACTGCTGCCGGCACCTTAACCCCCGGAATACTGCGATCGAACAGGATGTTGTCATGACGACATCCGGGTTACCAGAGCAGAGAAACTTCCTGTCATGCGCAGTGCATGATCAGGAAGTCTCTCAGGTCAATGTGAAGAAAGTGCAGTGCTGACAGCTTCTATAGCATGCAGATGCTGCTTCATCTGCATGCTATAGAAGCAATCAGCCTGCAAAAAATGATTGTCCCATAGGGGGACAAAGTGTAAAAGATAGAATGAAGTAAAAAAAATATTAAAAAAAAAAGATTAAAAAAAAAAAAAATCAATATTTATTCTATCACTAAATTAATATTTGAATTAAAAAAAAAAATCTAAACCATAAAAGTGTCAGGAACACCGCACTGCACTTGCTCACTGAGCCAGTGCGCGTGTCCCGAGTACAAAAACAGTGCTCAAAGATACCTGTGGAGCGGAACAGCAGCAGTGACGATGTGTGCTTCAGACTATCGGGACCTGAAGCACGTGACTGCTGGGGGCGTGACCTAAGCTCGACAGAGCTAGGAGCTGCAGGGAAACTCCTAGAAAGTTAACTACGGGACAAGTTACCAAGGGGCATAGACAAAGACAGAAACCAGGTCAGAACCGGAGAAGACAATAGTACGAAACCGAGAGACGGAGTTCAGAGTGAGGGGACAGACCGGGTCATACACGGGAATCAAACAAGCAATGCAGTATCCATGCACACCAGGGGGTCAGACACACAGCCAGAATAACAGTATAACTGACAGGGAATCCTAGTCTGGAGTGAGTATAAATACCCCTCCCAGATCCAAATAGAGGCCGGCAAAAGTTAACCCTGTGAGAACAGGACATTAACCATGTCCTAACCATGACAGTACCCCCCTCTTAATGGGGGGCCACTGGACCCCCAGGTTTCTCAGGGTATCTGGCATGAAAAGCCCACACCAGTCGATCAGTGTGCACTGAACTGGCCGGAACCCATGACCGATCCTCAACGGAATATCCCTTCCAATGAATAAGGTACTGAAGTCTCCGGCACACCCACCGTGAATCAACGATGCGCCCTACCTTGTACTCCAGTTGACCCTCTACCAACACTGGTGGAGCCACGGATGAGGGATCTTCTCTAACTGTCCCCACAGGTTTTAATAGGGACCTGTGGAAGACGTTAGAGATTTTGAAGGAGGTCGGCAACTAATCTGTATGCCACTGGGTTGATCACCTCTACAATCTTGTAAGGGCCAATAAATTTGGGACCCAACTTCATAGAGGGTATTTTAAGTTTGATGTTACGGGTGGACAACCAGACTTTTTCCCCCACTGTCAACGCAGGAACCACCCACCTCCTCCTGTCTGCAAAATGTTTGAACTTCTTCTGGGCTTTGGAGATGTTCCCCTGCACCTCTTTCCAGAGGGTTTTTAACTGTTGTACCATCCCCTTGGCACCAGGGCAATCCAAATCCATACTGGAAAATTCCCTAAACTGCAGAACAAACCCATAATTGACCTGAAAGGGAGACTTTCCGGTAGACTGATTAATCCGAAAGTTGAATGCAAATTCTGCCATGGGTAATACCTCACACCAGTCTTCCTGTCTGGAAGAGGCCAGGCATCTCAGAATCTGCTCCAATGACTGGTTGGTGCGTTCAGTTTGTCTGTTGGATTCCGGGTGATAGGCAGTGGAGAATGACAACGTGACCCCCAACTTCATACAAAACACTCTCCAAAACCAGGCCACAAATTGCACACCCCTGTTCGACACCACGTTCACAGGCACTCCATGCAGCCGAACAATGTGCTGTATAAACAAGCGGGCCAAGGTTTCAGCAGATGGTAATGCAGGTAATGGCATAAAGTGGGCTTGCTTAGAAAATCTATCAACCACTACCCATACCACTGAGTTGCCCTTGTAAGATGGAAGATTAGTGATAAAGTCCATGGACAGGTGTGTCCATGGTTTATCCGGAATTGGCAAAGGCACCAATTCCCTGGTCGGCCGGACCTGAAAAGCTTTTAGAGTGAGCGCACCCCCCACAAGTATTCACAAACCTTTTTATATCAGTACCCATAGAGGGCCACCAAAAACCCCTAGCTACTGCCCCCTCGGGTAGCTGCAATACCAGGGTGTGCACTTAACACAGAGTCATGAAATTCTTGAAGGAGTGTGAGACGGAATTGTTTGGGTACAAACAATTTACCTGGGGGGTTATTCCTGGGAGCTTGTGCTTCCAGAATCTCTCTCTGTAGCTCAGAGGAGATTTCAGCTACAACCACTCCCGGTTGAAGAGTGGAGGAAGGAGGTTCTGGAGGGGACACAGAATCAAAACTTCGGGATAAGGCATCCGCCTTTACATTTTTAGACCCTGGTCGGAACGTGATGGTAAAATGAAATCGAGAAAAAAAAAAGTGCCCACGGAGCCTGTCTGGGGGGTCAACCTCTTAGCAGACTCGATATAGGCCAGGTTTTTATGATCAGTGATGACCGTAATGGGATGAGCGGCCCCCTCCAAAAAATGCCTCCATTCTTCGAAGGCCAATTTAACTGCTAACAATTCCCTGTTACCGACATCATAGTTTCTCTCGGCAGAAGAGAACTTCTTAGAGAAAAAGGCACATGGTTTGAGGTTAGTCAGTGTAGGGGGGCCCTGTGACAATACTGCCCCCACCTCCGAAGCATCAACCTCGACGATAAAAGGTCTTGACGAATCGGGTTGTACCAACACAGGGGCTGTAGTAAAACACTTCTTTAATGTAAGGAAGGAATTTTTTGCGGCCATGGACCAATTTTTTACATCTGCCCCTTTAAGAGTGAGGTCCGTCAAGGGTTTAAGACCAGAAATCGCTGCAACCCCTTCAGGTCATGAGGCTGCACCCAATCTGTAAAGGCCTGAACCTTCCCTGGATCCATGCGGAATCCCTCCCCGGATACAATTTCAGCCAGAAGAGATAGTTCTTGCATAAAAAATAAGCACTTCTCCAGCTTAGCATACAAATGGTTCTCCCAGAGTCTCATAAGAACCGCACGTAGATGGTGTAAGTGTGACTGACTGTCTTCAGAGTAAATCAAGATGTCATCCAGGTAAATTACTACATAACGTCCAATCAAGTCAGAAAAAACAACATTAATAAAGTTCTGAAAAACAGCAGGAGCGTTAGTGAGGCCGAAGGGCATAACCAGGTTTTCAAACAGCCCCTCAGTTGTCAGGAACGCTGTTTTCCATTCGTCCCCCTCCCGGATCCTTATAAAGTTATAAGCCCCTCGTAGATCGAGCTTAGAAAACCATTTGGCCCCCATGAGTTGGTTGCATAGATCAGGAATCAACGGGAGAGGGTACGTGTTCTTAACAGTAATTTTGTTCAGTTCCCGAAAGTCGAGGCACGGTCGCAACCCATCTTTTTTCTTTACAAAGAAAAACCCCGCTGCCATGGGTGAGACTGAGGGCCGAATATGCCCCTTGCGAAGGCTTTCTTTGATGTACTCTTTCATAGCTTGGCGCTCAGGCCCGGACAAATTAAACAAATGAGCTTTGGGTAATTTGGCTCCAGGTACTAAATTGATAGCACAATCATATGGTCTATGTGGTGGGAGCACCTCAGCGTCGCTTTCGGAAAACACATCTTCAAAGTCTCTCAGGTACTCCGGAATACCCTCCAGACCTACAGATGACACAGATACAGATTGTATCGGATTGACAAAAGGAACCGGGTTACCACACAGACCATTATCATTACATCCCCATCGGGTGATCTCCCCCTTCACCCAATCAATAAGAGGTTTGTGGCGTTGCAACCAGGGCATTCCCAATACCAGTCCTGCAGGGAGATTATTCATAATGAAACAACTTAAATTTTCCACGAGTGGAACCCATTTTCATAGAAAAAACTTCAGACAAAAAACAAATTCCATCCCGGGCAAGAGGGGATGAATCCACAGCCACAATTTTAACAGGGTCTTTTAACCTGACTGTCCCTATCTTATTAAGAGTCACAACTTGGGAATCAATCAGATTAATGGAGGAACCACTGTCAACAAAGGCGGTGGTTATAACAGGACCACCAGCAAGTTCCAATTCAACCTGGAGCACCATTTTTGTACGTGAGAAAAAATATACCTGGGAGTCTGGACAACCTCGATTGTTGCCCAGACTCAGTCGTTTCTCTGAAGAAGGGCAGTTGGGGCAATTCCTTTTCCAATGTCCAGAGGCTCCAAAGTAAAAGCATAGTAGATTGTCTCTACGGTGCCTTCTCTCTTTCTCCTTAACGGAGACTGACCCAACCTCCATGAGCTCAGATACAGGTGCAGTGTCACACAATTTGGTGTACAAGGGAGACTCTTGTTGCATCATTCCTCTAGCGCGGAGTCTCCAGTCCATACGGACCGCCTGCATCATAGCGTCCTCCAGGGTATCAGGAGGAGGATGTAATGCCAGAGCATCCTGCAGACAGTCAGACAGGCCCCTGCGGAACAACCCCCTCAGGGCGGCGTCGTTCCAGGATACTTCGGCGGTCCAACGTCTAAACTCTGAGCAGAACCATTCAGCAGAGTGCCTCCCCTGTGTCACACTCATCACCATATCCTCTGCCAGACGCACTATCAGGCTCATCATAAATGTTACCCAGCGCCTCAAAGAACAAATTCACAGACATACGTTGAGGAGCAGAGGAAGAGAGAGAGAAAGCCCATGCCTGTGGAGCCCCCCGATGTAGGGAAATGACGACCCCCACCCTCTGGAACTCATCCTCGGAGAAGCGGGGCCTCAGAGAAAAAAAGCTTGCATCCTTCTCTGAACGACCTGAACTCCCTTTTATCCCCTAAGGGTCTGGCAATTTGACTGGAGATTCGGGGGACGCTAATGAAACATCTCTATCCCCAGCACTAGGAGTCCCTGCAGCGACAGCCCCCTGCACAGTATCCACCAACTGTTGCTGGGTATGGGCCATCGTGCACTGTTCCACATTACGTTTGTGGAACATTTGGGTCAGGTGCTTGACCTGATCAGCCAAAGCTTGTATGGGATCCATGAGGATAACACTTTTTTTTCCCTTACTCTAAGGAAGCTTACTTGAATAGGTAAAAGGAAGCATGGCTGAGCAGTCTAAGGCGCCGAATAAAGGCTCCAGTCTTTTCGGAGGTATGGGTTCAAATCACGCTACTGCCATTAGTACAAGGTTTCAGAAACCCTTTGCAATTATTCTTATTTTGCTAACAGAAATTAGTATGTGCTTTAATCTTTTGTAGGAGTGTGTGTTTTTCTACCTAGGAAAAGACAGTTTATAGAATCCTTGCTTTTTCCTAATGTTTAGAGACATGCCCATTTTTGCAACATGCACAAGTCTTAAATATGATCAAATGTATTTCACTTACTCTAAGGAAGCTAAATTAAACAAGTAATTATAGGTTACACGTTCGAGCAGTCAATAGCTTTAGTCTTTTTGGAGACATGGGTTCAAATCCCACAGGTATTAGTAATGAGATGTTTTGAAAACCTATTGAACTTATTCTTATAATTTTGCTAACAGACCAATTAGCATGTGCTTTAATCTTCTTTTGTATGAGTGTGTGCTTTTCTGTTTAGGAAAAGACAGTTAATAAAATCATTGCTTTTTCCTTGTGTTTAGAGACTTGCCAATTTTCCAACATGCACAACTTCTAAATATGTTCAATTGTACTTCACTAACTCTAAGGAAACTTGAAAAAGTAAAGGTACGATGGCGAGCGGTCAATATCACTGCATTGAGGTTTTATATTTTTTTGAGGCGTAGGTTCAAATCCCACAGGTGTTAGTAAAGAGGTTTTGAAAACTTATTGAACTTATGATTTTGCAACAGACAAATTAGCATGTGTTTTAATCTTCTTTTGTATTTGCATGATTGTGTGGTGGGTTTCTGTTTGGTAAAAGACAGTTGATAGAATCATAGAATCATTGCTTTTTCCTAATGTTTAACGACATGCCTATTTTCCAACATGCACAAGTTTTAAATGTAGTCAAATGTACTTCACTTACTCAAAAGAAACTTATTTGAATAAGTAAAAGAATGTAGCAAGGTTGAGCAGTCTAAGGTGCTGGATTTAGGGGTACTTCATACTAAGCGAGATCTCACCAGCGATCATGCAGCTGTAGTGCTATTGTTGGTGCTGCTTCACGGTGTCCCCTTCTCCCGCCATGCAGTGATGCCGGCTTACTCACCACCCCATCCCCATATTTAAAACTTGGGCATGTTGGAAAATTGGCAAGTCTCTAGACACTAGGAAAAAAGCAATGATTCTATCAACTGTCTTTTTCCTAAACAGAAAATCAAACCTTTATAAAAATACAAAAAGGAGATTAAAGCACATTCTAATTTCTCTGATAACAAAATTATAATAAGTTCAAAAGGTTTCTGAAACCTCGTACTACTGGTAGCAGTGTGATTAGAACCACACCTACGAAGAGACTGGAGCCTAAGGGTCCCGTTACACTAAACAATGTACCAGCGATCCCGACAACGATACGACCTGGTCAGGATCGCTGGTGTGTCGCTACATGATCGCTGGGGAGCTCTCAAACAGGCAGACTCACAAGCGATCAGGATCAGCGAGGACGCTGGTAACCAGGGTAAATAGCGGGTAACTAAGCGCGCGTGTCCTTTAGTTACCCCGCTGTGCACCCTGGATACCAGCGTGCTCTCACTGGGAGCTGGTATCCAAGGTAAACAGCAGGTAACTAAGCACTGCACGCTCTTAGTTACCCGCTGTTTACCTTGGATACCAGTTCCCAGCGCGAGCACGCTGGTATCCAAGGTACACAGTGGGTAACTAAGGGACACGCGCGCTTAGTTACCCGCTATTTACCCTGGTTACCAGCGTCCTCGCTGATCCTGATCGCTGGTGAGTCTGCCTGTTTGAGAGCTCCCCAGCGATCATGTAGCGACACACCAGCGATCCTGACCAGGTCGTATCGTTGTCGGGATCGCTGGTACATTGTTTAGTGTAACGGGACCCTTAGGCTCCAGTCTCTTCGTAGGTGTGGTTCTAATCACACTGCTACCAGTAGTACGAGGTTTCAGAAACCTTTTGAACTTATTATAATTTTGTTATCAGACAAATTAGAATGTGCTTTAATCTCCTTTTGTATTTTTATAAAGGTTTGATTTTCTGTTTAGGAAAAAGACAGTTGATAGAATCATTGCTTTTTTCCTAGTGTCTAGAGACTTGCCAATTTTCCTACATGCCCAAGTTTTAAATATGGTCATGGGGATGGGGTGGTGAGTAAGCCGGCATCACTGCATGGCGGGAGAAGGGGACACCATGAAGCAGCACCAACAATAGCACTACAGCTGCATGACCAAGTACTGTGGTCCCCAGAAATCTGCACAGGGAGAAACGTTAATCGCTGGCCGTAAACAGCCCGCGGACCTAAGGTTCCCCCATGTGTGTGGTAATAAACCAGTCAGGAAGTTTGGTGGCAGGGAACAGCATATTTTCCCTTATTCATTATGCCACTCCTGATGTTGGTCATGACAGTGGCTAATAAGTTGCAATGGACATGTATGGTAACAAAGGTCAGAGTCCACAAACTGATGGCTCTCTTTGGGCTTTTGGCAAACTGCGGTGAGTAAAGCAATAGTTTATTTAGGAGCAGTGCACTAGGCCAAGCCCTATTGAGTCAGGATTTTGCCTGTTTAGTTAGTGGCCAGCCGGCCTAGGATTTATTTTGCATCCTTTGTAATTTTTTTTTCCCTAATTGTATACAACCAATAAAAATGGTTGCTGCCAGTTGCACCAAACCTGACTGGTGTGAATGGTGCCTTAGAGTGCCTGAAGTGCCTATCTAGCATAATCCTGTCACAAGACACAAAAGATGCACCATTGTATATGGAGGCACAGAGGGAACCATTATTACTTTGTAGAAGAACAAATTGGGCACTATTAGAGCATCAAGGAGGTACTACAGTAGTTCCATAAAGGCACAGTGAAAGCAATATTACAGTGTAAAAGTACTGGAGGGGCACTATAACTATGTGAAGGTACAGACTTTATGCTATTACTGTACGGTGTCACAGAGGGAGGAACCATTTCTGTATGGAGGTAGAGGGAGGGCACTACTACTACTATGCGGAGGTTGCACATAGGTGGCATTATTTCTGACTTAAGGCAAAGAGCTGCACTTTTATTGTGGAGTATTCAAAGGGACAATATTACTTGGTGGAGGCATACATGGGGTCATTATTACTATGTGGAAGTGCATATGGGACATTACTTACTATGTGGAGACAGTGTAGGAATTAGTAATAACAGATAAAATTTAGAGGCACAAATAGGCTAAGTGCAGAGGATCCCCTATTACCTTGTGGTGGTGCACTTTTACTACATGGATGCACAGAGGAGACATTACTACTATGTGGAGGAACAAGTGGGCATCCATACCATGAGGAGGCACAGAGGGAGCATTATTTCTGCACAAACAAAGAGAAAAGACATTCTTACTATATGGAGGCACAGAGGTGACACTTACTGTCAGAATGTACAGATGGGGCATTTTTTTTATGTGAAGGCAGAGAAAGGGACACCATTACTACGAGGACATAATGACATTACTGTGTAGAGGCAAAAAGAAGGGATCCATTTCTTTGTGGGACACAAAAGGGGGTTTGATTACTGTGTGCTGACACCAGGGCCATTACTGTTTAGGACACTAGGAATGATGGTAGAACTAAAAGCAAAGTAGAGGTGCTCATTAATTAAAAAGTGATGAGCCAAAAATGTCTGTTACATTCTGCAGAGATGATGGATGAATTGAAAAGTCATTGTGATGGTGTGAACCAAATGGAAGCTCAGAAGAAAAAGTAAAGTGAATGACTACAGATAAACACCCTTTACAGGTGATGTCTAACACATAGCGATATCGCTATGTGTGATACTTACCTCCGACCGGCTCCCCCGCTATCTGTCGCTGATCGCGCGAGATCCATTTCTCGTCGGGCGCCGACGAGCGACGCGTGGACGCGGACGGGAGGACGTCAGGATCGCCGTGTCTGAAAGGTAAGTAATGACCGCTGCTGCATCGCTACATCACTGTGAGATCTGCCTGTGTGGCAGCTCACTAGCGACCATTTAGCGATGCACCAGCGATCCTGACCGGGTCATATCGCTGGTGCATCGCTAAATGTAAAGGGGCTGGATTTATCTGCACAGCATGCACTTATTTTGCCTGCAAAGTGCCTGTGCAGATCTGGTAATTACCCCTACATGGTCTCTGCATGGTGGTAATATTGGTCTGAGTACAGTAGTTTTCAATATTTTGATATTATTCAGTTATTTTGTAACGGTAATATGTGGTCATGGTGAGATGGAATTATTTTTCTCTTTCACTAGACAAAATCTAGTATACCAAGACCACTGCTATAAAAGAACAATAAGTTAAACAGTCAAATAATACATTTGTACAAATAAATTAATTATATTGTATTATCAAAAAAAATAATCTTTAACCCCTTAACGGCCGCCAATACGCCTTTTAATGGCGGCAGTTAAGGGTACTTAAGGGTGTAGCGCCCCCCAGAGAAGGAATTTCTACAGGGTCTCGGCTACAGACATTATTGGCACTGTCCCCGATGGGGATCACAATCTAGATTGCCTATCAGTATATCCTATCAGTATATCTTTAGGACTTTGGATTAGCCAATGAATATTGTCATTTTAGCAAGACATCTGGGTATGTAGAAAAAAAAAAAAAAAAAAAAAAAGACACCTAGGGTATATATTATGGAATATATCTGAATATTTTTATTTCTTCCAACATTAGGCAGGGCCATATTTGTAAATAGATCATATTTTGGTACAGCTGTTTTTGAATTTTACACACAAAAATGAAAACTGGATTTTCCATGCAATCATTCTTTAATAGTTGCATAGTAACAATATTGTTTGCCTGAGATACAGGATTTCACACATTCCTACTAAAATTATCTGTATATGTTAAAAGAAAGGAACCCAGGAGGTAAAACTGCATAATAAATATTCATTCTTTGGTGTTCCTTCAATTCTTGTTTCAAGTATTTCAAGTACCATCCCCTCTTAGGCCCAACAACCGTTTTGCTTGCTGTGTTTAAGAACAAATGTTTCGTTCATTCACCAGCAGTAACATAAAATGCAAAGCATACATGCAATGCAAGTAGTCATTGCTCACAAGTATCAAGTCTCTGATCCATCCTTCACTGGTGGACTATGCTGATGTTTGATTCACATGCCTTGGTCATTTGGAATAGTAGGCAATACAAGAAACAGAACCATAAACTGAAAAAATCCCCAAAACAGAAACCCCACAGAGAGTGCAACGTTTAATCATCACGGATCATCATAGTGCCCAGAAGATGTGGCAGCTGTGTGCACTTACAGTCTAATCATTATTAGAAGCAATAGCAAAATAAATTAGATTTATATAATGCATGTAATTTCTTAACAGATCTATTGAAGAAAAAAAAAAATCAAGATGTAAAACAAAGCATAAGATTTCCGCGTTCTGGATTATTCTTTTTTTTTATGTTAACATGTCCCAAAGGCAGCAACAACAAAGGGCAGTCCAGCAAGCAGTTAAGCAGGCTCCCTCTCCAGAATCGTCCCTTCTTCTCTCTTCCACAACATATACTAAGAAAAGGAAAGGAAAAGAAAAGAGTTCACTCAGTTTCTAAAAGCCAGGACGTTTTAATTGTTTTCATTGAGCTGAAGTGTTTCCATTATTTGTAATGACAAGAAAACAAAATCATAATTCTAATAATTGCCAAAATAAAATGTACATTTTCAGCTAAAAATTAACATTATACAAAATGTATATCTAAATGTAAATTGCTAAATGTTCAGGCTCTTTTATCAAAGCCAACAAAGAATGACACCCACAGTACAGCTTTACAGAATATTTTAAGGAATAAATGCTGCGCTCTTAGGTCTCATACAGATATCCATGTAACATGGTCCGAGGACTGGCCGCAGGTCTACCGACCCAAACTGCACAGCCCCATAAATGCGCTTGAGGCTGGTAAGTTCGGTCAGGAGACTCGTGGCCGGATTGTACCAGGGCTGTGATTCACAGTCATCTAAATGAGGCCTTTGTGTGTTCTAATAAATGAAGCCCATTGTTCACAAGTTCATGTTCCACTAAAATATAAGAGATTATGCGAATTAAAAAAAAAATAATTCACATTACTATATGGTTATTCTACACTCGAGCTTTAATTAGCATACTTAATATTTCTCAAAAAGCTTCTATCATTTTAGTTACGATTTTACAGCAGACATTTAAACAAACTTTCATATTTACTTTCACATTAACAAAAAATGGTTTTAAAGGCAATGTTTATTTAAGATTATCGAATGCACAGCATTTTCCACAGCATTTTAAGGGCATTATTTATAGCACAAAGTAAAGAATAGAACATAATACACAGCATATTCTACTGTAAACACAATCTAGGCAGCCGTACTATTTCCTAATCATTTAAATGTAATCAGAACTCAGAAATGTAATATGGCTCCTTTTTCTTTGGTTGTTTAAATAACCATCAGATGCACCAAGTGTTTTAAAATACATTTTGCTTATGTTTCCATTATCCGAGACCTGTAAAGTTTTCACTTTTTGGTCGATTGGGCTATGTGAAGGCTTATTTTTGTGCACAAGTTGACAATTTTTTTTTAATACCACTTTGAGGTAGATGCAATGTTTTGATCATTTTTTTTTCCCCATTTTTGTCTTTGCAGGGTTGCGGAGGCCAAAACAGACAATTCTGGAGTTTCCTTTTTTTCTCGTTACGCAGTTTACAGAACAGGTTTAATTAATGTTATAATTTTGATAGCTCACACTTGTACAAACATAATGACACTACAAATGTGTATTTTTATTGGGGAATAAGGGAGAGGATTTTAATTTATTTTTAAAAAAACTTCTCACTTTTCACTGTATTTTTTAGTTCCCTTATGGGACTTGAACCTGTGATCATCTGATCTCTTGTGCCATATACAGCAATTTCACAGTACTGTACTTTAGTAGAAAGCAAAAATGAAGGTCTTCTATGAACACCAGCCAGAAGCTGGCTTCCAAATTCACATGGGGCCTTTAGAATTAAAATGAGACAAGAATTGCAGCCCTAGTTCCCAACAAGCCCAATATATCAGGGGTTAAAGTGAGATCAGCAGATGTATGGCAGCTCATACACCCGCCTTTCACTTTAAATCACCACTCTGAAGTTTTTATTTAACTACTGGAGTGGTATCATCACTACTTTAAGTTCCCTGCCTCTAGTAATAATATACTTACCAGTCGCCGCCGTCGTCTTCTGTTCTCAGCGCCCCTCCTGCCTGTCTTCTGTAGGTTGCGACCTGCCAGATCGCTCCAGTGTTCACTGGGCGTGAGACAGAGGTCACTTCTCAGTGCAAGTATATGAGACCCAGAATGAGGCGGTCATAGAATTATATTTAGAGAGGGTGACCGTTCGCTCTGACTTCCAGTCAGTCAGAAGCTGAAGTCACAAGTTGGCGGCGTGGCACTGTAGTGGCTTTGGGAAGAGATGAAGACGGCGGCTATTCAGTATAATGATGGGTGCAGAGTACGTGGATTAGTGATACCACTTTAGTGAAATAATACAATAGAAAAATGCTGGAGTGGTGCTTTAACCCTGGATATCATGGGTTCGGTTGTAACTACAATGGTGATTTTGATTTCATTTTAAAGCTCAGCTTGAGACCAGAGTCAGAAGACCGTACTCCAATAAAACTCTGATCCAAGTTTGCTCAGTGTCAGCATAGGGTGATCAGATTCTCTCAGATGAGAGAACAGTAGCACACTGCACAAAGCAGAAGGAGAACAAAATTTCTCTATCATCTCCATTGTGTGAATCTGCGTAAATCGGACTGAACTCAGATGCAGTCCGATGTTTTCCACATATACTGTATAGATGCATAGACTTGAAGGGGTATTGCCATCATTGGATATGGATAACATGGGTCAGTATGCTATCCAATAAAAAATTGGAAAGCAGTAGTCTGATTTATACGCTCGTGTGATCATGGCCTTAAAATGAGCAATGAAACGCTTTTGTAGCTGTGATCCAAGCTGCATGTTAAAATGCCCCTTTTCTGACTTCATTCAGTGTGAAGCAGAACATAGGGGTTGTAGGTAGGGGAGATATGTGACCTTTTAGGAGGACAATGGGCATTCTATAAATTATATAGTACATGAGGGCATGGGATAAACTTGATAGCTCTCAATTGTTGGTGGATGGTTAAGCACTGGGATAAGCCTGGGTCCTAATAAAGTTTTTGCACATGAACGCCAGGGACTAACCCAGTTGACAGATCTTCGCACGGTCACTATACACAGCCCCAGATAGTGTTGGATGCTGGGTTTAAAAAGTTCAAAAGCATTACGCTCATCAGTCCACCTCACTACTGACTGAATCACAAGAGGAGCATACCATTGAACCTACATTTACAGAATCTCCCCCTTGACAGGACAAGCAACTGCAGGCCTTCTGTGGATTATTAAGCAACCCCTACTGGACACAGCCATTTTTGATAATCCTTATATCTTTTGCTTTCTTCTGGAGAGAGCGATAGTCAGAATCAGGAGGTGGGAAACGGGACATGTGTTTGTAGGCAAGTTTGTGACTGAAACAATAAAGGGAATCCTAATGGAATTGCAGCTGCAGTGTCAGGAGCAGCAGTTTCCGCAACAGCAGCAGACAAACAACCTGTTAATGCAGCACATTGTGTCTATGCGAGAGGCGCCCCCACCAGCGACTGCGTTCCGGTTGGAGGCCCGGTACAAAGTTCGGTCTGCGCTGAGGAAGATGAGTCCTGAGGATGACATGGAGGTCTTCGAATACACAGCAGAGTGGGAGAGCTTGCCGTTGACCCAGTGGGCTGAAGAGGTGGCTCTCTTTCTGACGGGAGATGCCCAGCGGGCATACCTGGACCTCAGTCGGGACGATGCTCTGGACTACGAGAAGTTGAGATTTTTTACCAGATTGGGGGATAATACCTATGTGCGGGTTCAGTGGGTCTTTGTGGAGTCTCATCCCGCCAGGTCTCAAGCTGGTAAAAAATGGCTTCAACGTGAGACTTTACCCCCCCCCTTCAGATAGAGAGTTGTGGTCGACCAGCTGGTGAGGGCTCTGCCAGCAGCCATACAGTGTTGGGTGGGACAAGGGGACCCGGCACTCTGGACCACGTGGTAGGACTGAGTGGTATACCTCCACACAAGATTTTATACAGGACACTGCGCCGCTCCAGCTGTCACGTAAGGTTCCGCTAGCTCAGGAGCCTGGGAAAAGACCACGACCCACCCCTGGGGCCAATCCAGACCGAGCCTGTACTGAGGGGGTATCCCGAAAGGAGAGTGACAGACCCGTGCCCTCAAGGTTCCCCCATGTCAAAGCTCTTAAGTGATGGCAGTGCCAAGAGCCTGGGCATATGGCTGCCAACTGCCCCCTAACAACTGAACCCATGGACTGCGGGTATAACTCTCCAAGTGTCTACGTATGCCCAGCCATTTGCACCACCACTACTGGCAATGTCGGTATTGAAACCCAACTGTGCAAGGCACTCATTAATGGGCACCAGCCGGCCACTCTATTGGACTCTGAGAGCTTAGTAACTCTGGCACATGGGTCCCTTGTCGCTGGAGACAACCCCACTGGTCAGAAGGTGGGGGTGGTATGCATACATGGGGAACTCCGAGAGTACCCGATCGTGGAGGTTAAGTTTTCCACCCCGTGTGGAGAGATAAGACATATGGTGGTAGTGGTAAAGACTCCTCCGTATGAGACTGTATTAGGAAGAGACTTACTCCTGTTCTGGTCCTTGTGGGAGACCAGGGTTATCCCTCCCAAGGTAAAGGGAGCGGAACCCTAAGATCCCAAGTCAGGGATACCTGCCGTATGGGTCGCCAACCTAGGTACAAAGTATAACCCTGATAGGTTCCCCTAGAGGTATTGGCAAGAGAGGTTGAAGAGACCCCACCGATCCCTGAGCTGGAGGTGTCCCCTGGTAAGTTCGGGACAGCTCAGCTCCAGGATCCCACACTGGCCCGGGCCCGAGAACTGGTAGAATCATAGAATCATAAGGTGATTGAGATTAATGGAGTAGCTCAGCAACTGGGTGCTGAGACAGTTTTTCCCCACCTGGTTATACACCAGGAGTTGCTATACAGGCTGGATAAAATCCGGGATGAGGTGGTGGAACAGCTGGTGGTACCCCAATCCTACCATCAGGCAGTGCTGAACATGGCTAACACCCATATACTGGGAGGGCACTTGGGGGCCAAAAAGACCCAGGAGCGCATATTGCAGTGTTTTTTTTTGCCCTGGAATCTACGTGGAGGTCCAGAGGTACTGTGACACGTGTCCGGAGTGCCAACTAACCTCACCACCGCAAACTACTGTAGTCCATTGGTACCTCTGGCCATCATAGAGGTACCCTTTGAGCGGATAGCAATGGACCTAGTAGAGCTTATCGTGAAGTCTGCCCATGGCCATCAACATATTTTGGTCATAGTGGACTACACCACCCAATACCCAGAGGCTATAACTCTCCGCCACACCTCGACAAAACTAATAGCCTGTGAGCTATTTTCCATTTTTCTCTCCTTGGGTTACCAAAGGGCTATCAAGGTACTCCTTTTATGTCCAAGGTGACGAAGGAGCTATGCAAGCTGCTCCGGATCAAACAGCTATGGATGTCGGTATATCACCCACAAACCGATGGATTAGTAGAAAGGTTCAATAAGACCCTCAAAGCCATGCTCAAAAGGATAGTTGCCATGGACGGGAGAGATTGGGACATGTTATTACCCCATCTGATGTTCGTGAAGTACCACAGGCATCCACAGGTTTTTCCCCGCTTGAGCTGTTATATGGCAGGCATCCAAAGGGACTGCTCAATGTAGCCAAGGAGACATGGGAAAAGGAGCCCACTTCGCATCGAAGCGTAATCGAGCATGTGGCAAGCATGCAGGACTGGATTGCGGCAGTATAGCCCATAGTAAAAGAGCATCTAATGGATGCCCAGGCTGTGCAGAACTGCACATACAATAAAAAGGCCAAGGTCAGGACCTTTAAAGAAGGGGACCGGGTGTTGGTACTAGTGCCCACCCCAGAGAGTAAGCTCATGGTCAAGGGCCCTATGAGATACTGGGAAAGGTGGGGGAAGTGAATTATAGCGTGTAGCAACCCGGAAAAAGGAAACCCGAGCAACTGTACCATGTAAATCTGTTAAACGAATGGAAAGACCGGGAATGTTTAGTCACGGAGGCGACTCCGGTCGTACCACCGGGGAACCTACTGGCACCGGAAAAGGACACGGTCGGGAGTCAGGTTAAAATTAGTTTATTACCAAACTACAGCAACTGGAAGCTCGGGCGCTGGTACAACAGAATACGGATGTATTCTCAGAGCTGCCAGGGCGGACCTTGGTGATCCAGCATGACAGTCACCGAGCCCAGGTAGGCGTACGGATGAAACCGTACCGGGTGCGAGAAGCCCAGAGACAAGCCATTGCGGCTGAAGTGAAACAAATGCTCCAGTTAGGAGTCATTGAGGAGTACGGGAGTGAGTGGGCGAGCACAATTGTGCTTATTCTTTACGTTTTTGTAATGACTTTAGGAAAATGAATGAGGTATCTAAGTTTGACCTATATCCATTACCCCGGGTGGACGAGCTAATTGAGAGACTGGGGGAAGCCCAGTACTTCACCACGCTCGATCTCACCAAAAGGTTACTGGCCGGTCCCGCTAACATATGCAAAAGAAAAGAACGCTTTTAGTATATCAGAGGGTCTCTATAAGTATGTTGTCTTGCATTTTGGGTTACATGGGGCCCCGGACACATTGCAGAGGCTGATGGACATTGTGTTAGAGCCTCATCAGAAATATGCGTCGGCCTATTTGGATGGCATAGTCCTATTTAGTACCAACTGGGATACCCAACTGTACCAGGTACAAGCAGTGCTGAGTCTCTTGGAATCGTGGGGTTAACAGCATACCCAAAAGGAATGTGCGATAGGACTCATGGAAGCCTGGTACTTAGGGTATGTGATCGGCCACGGGGTTGTCAAATCCCAAGTAAACAAGATCGAGGCCATCCAAAACTGGCCCAAGCTGTTGAGTACCAAACAGGTGAGGGGCATTCCTCGGCATCATTGGGTACTACCGCCGGTTTATACCCAATTTTGCGGAGAAATCGGCACCATAACTGACCTATTAAAAAGGTAAGAAATCAGTTATGGTCCAGTGGAATCTTCATGCAGAGGAAGCATTCCAGTCCGTGAAGTTGGAATTGTGTGGACAGCCGGTCCTCATCAGCCCCAACTTCAAAGAAACATTTTTTGTGCAGACAGACAACACCTCAGAGGTGGGCCTAGGAGAGGTGCTATCGAAGGAGGTGAACGGGGATAAGCAGAAAACTGACCCTGGCGGAGAAAAATTATAGCGCAGTGGAGGAGTGCTTGGCGATTCAGTGGGCCTTGGAGTCCCTATGCTATTATTTGCTCGGGCGTCTTGTCCGTTACTAAACGAAACTTTCACCCCTAGTCTGGATGAGAAACGCAAAGGAAAGAAATACTCGGTTCACCAGATGGTTCCTGTCCCTACAAAACTTCAGGTTTTTCAGTGGAACATCGAGCCGGAAAGTCACAGGGAAATGCGGATGCTCTGTCAAATGTTCAACCCAGTAGCGTTCTCTGAGGGGTCCCACCTGGAGTTACGCTACAGTAACTGCATCTGTGTGCACAGTGCGCCGATACAGTTACACTGCGGCAGAGCAGGGAGAATCGATCTCCCTGCTCTGCAATCCGGCCGCTATGGGGCCCCTGGGCAAGCAGAGGTGGGCCCAGTGCCAGCAGTGATGTCACTACCTGGTGCCCCCTGTCCGATGATGTGCAGGTGCTCAGAGCAGCGGAGGAACCAGGAGGAAGAGAGGGGAGTATTTATTTATTGTTTTTACGGGACTGCATTATAATATAGAGTCTGCCTGTGTGTGTGGGGGTTGCATTATGAGTCTGCCTATGGGGGGCTGCATTATACTATAGAGTCTGCCTGTGGGGGGTGCATTATGGTGTCTGCGTACGGGGGGAGGCTGTATTATACTATAGAGTCTGCCTATGGGGGGATGCATTATACTATATAGTCTGCCTATTGGATCTATATTATACTATAGAGTAAGGAACAATAGAAGAAAAAAAAACGTACACTCACCAGCATATCAGTTCCAATAGTCCTTTATTTACATAAGTGCCATGGACAGCAAGTGGACAAGCAAGACTTGCGAGACGTGCGGGGGAGAGTGGACTACGTCCGTTTCGCGATTACGCACGCCTCACAAGTCCTGATTGCCCATTTGCTGTCCATGGCACTTATGTGAATAAAGGACTATTGGAACTGATTTATTCTGGCGAGTACTACGTTTTTTGTTCTATTGTTCCTTGGATCTTGTCTGTTTTCGTTATGCACCATTACCAGTTATGCTTTGCGTGGTGTTCACATTTATTTGGTTCCTAGTCTGTTAAGTGGTGATTTGTGTTCCCTAGTGCCGTTCTTTTTTTCTCTTTGCTTCGTAGATTGATTATACTGTAGAGTCTGCCTATGGGGAGTGCAGTATACTAGAAAGTCTCCTTGTGTGTGTGTGGGAAGGGGGGTACATTATACTATAGATTCTGCCTACGGGGAGTGCATTATACAATACAGAGTCTGGCTATGGGGAATGCATTATATTAAATAGAGTTTGCTTATGGGGGTGCATTATACAATATAGAGTCTGCCTATGGGGGGTGCATTATACTATATAGAGTCTGTCTATGGGAATGCATTATACTATATAGTCTGCCTATGGTGGGTGCATTATACCCTATGGAGTCTGCCTATGGGGAGTACACTATACTATATGGAGGCCAATGGGGAGTGCATTATACTATATTAAGAACTATCTGATGCATTATACTATATGGAGGCTATCTAGGGGGTCATCATACAGTGTTTGAGCTATTAAATAGTTTGGTAGCTACTAAGGGGTCAGTATACTGTGTGGGTGGTACTATACAGTGAGGGAGTATTATACTGTGTATAGGGGAGCTGTACAGGGAGAGACTCAGTATTTTTTTTAAATGTAAAGTGGGCACTTATTGTTATAGGGGAACTCGGGTTACTGTGACTGTCAAAGGGGCACACAGGGCATTACTACTTTCTAGGTTTCTAGTGGGCAAATTGAAGGTACTGTTTTCTAGTGCACTTGCACCTGGTATTACTATATTTTAGAGGGTTGCTTTAGAATTTAGAGGGCACACAGAACCACACAGTAGATGCAGTAATAGGGACACATAAGGCAGCAGCGGTTCAGTATTGGTTTATCAGCAGGATAAGGAGTTTGTGCAGGTTGGGAATAGATGGTGATGGGGCTGGAATGTGAGAAGTGAAATGAGCTTTTGTTGTACTCACTGCAGCCGAGTCCTGGCAGGAGAAGTTGTCATGTCGGTCTGGGTCAAATTGAAAAGATGGGAAAAGTGAACGATTCCATCAGACAAAAACGGCCTCTGTAAGTCACCATGTGCTGTAATCACATATGTTCTGTAGTACTGGTATTTACCACTGACCATTTGCTGTAATATCAATGTTGTTTTTTGTATAGAAATTATTCTCAGCGCGGTCATCTGCTGAGATTCTCCTACATCCATATATTAGGGTGCATCACCAAGTTGTAATCAAGGTTGTGTGGTTAGGGGCTCACTCACAAGTTTCGCCCCCCCCCCCGAACCAAAACCCTAGCTAAGCCTCTGGTTCAACCCCACAAGTTTGAACAGGGGGTTATGTGAGGCAGTTTCTGATGTTATATGCGAGGGTCGCTATGTGTCCCCCAGGATGTGCAAAGAAGCATATGGAGGCCGTGGGAGTGCATTTCAGTCACAGGCATAGCTGTGATTGCAATGCAGCATAAAAGTAAGCATAGCTTTGGGCAAGCTATTTGCCCAAGGCAGAGTAAGGAAAAACCTGTCAAGGGCTTTTATTTTTTAAACGGACTACAGGAAGGTAGTGGGGATTGTCCGTTTCCTCCCCGGCTCCAGGTTTTTCATGTGGCCCAAGACCACTGATTCAAGTTAAAGGCCCTGCAGTAAAGGGTTTGGGTGTGTCAGTTTTGGTCTTGCATACAGGCAGAGCAGTAAGTCTGCAAAGCTCAATGGGTTGAAGCAACACAGAGCCAAGAGGCCTGACACCCTCAGCACACACGGTGGTGCAGTCGCCCACTGCAACTTCATGGACTGAATTGGTTCCCAGCTGCGATTCGGAGGATCTGATTTACGTCCTTTGTTTGTGAGTATGCGGTTTATTAAAGAGACTTTACTTTGAACTTTTCCTGGGTCACTGCCTCATCCCTGCAGTGTGGACACAGCTGCACTGCAATATTTTTAGTACGCTTGTTCCAACATAATTTATATCAAATAAACTATTTATCTAACCAACTCCAAGTGTTGTGATTCACTACATACGATATACAGTGGGGCAAAAAAGTATTTAGTCAGTCAGCAATAGTGCAAGTTCCACCACTTAAAAAGATGAGAGGCGTCTGTAATTTACATCATAGGTAGACCTCAACTATGGGAGACAAACTGAGAAAAAAAAATCCAGAAAATCACATTGTCTGTTTTTTTTTTTATTTTATTTGCATATTATGGTGGAAAATAAGTATTTGGTCAGAAACAAAATTTCATCTCAATACTTTGTGATATATCCTTTGTTGGCAATGACAGAGGTCAAACGTTTTCTGTAAGTCTTCACAAGGTTGCCACTGTTGTTGATATGTTGGCCCATTCCTCCATGCAGATCTCTAGAGCAGTGATGTTTTTGGCTTTTCGCTTGGCAACACGAACTTTCAACTCCCTCCAAAGGTTTTCTATAGGGTTGAGATCTGGAGACTGGCTAGGCCACTCCAGGACCTTGAAATGCTTCTTACGAAGCCACTCCTTCGTTGCCCTGGCGGTGTGCTTTGGATCATTGTCATGTTGAAAGACCCAGCCACGTTTCATATTCAATGCCCTTGCTGATGGAAGGAGGTTTGCACTCAAAATCTCACGATACATGGCCCCATTCATTCTTTCATGTACCCGGATCAGTCGTCCTGGGCCCTTTGCAGAGAAACAGCCCCAAAGCATGATGTTTCCACCACCATGCTTTACAGTAGGTATGGTGTTTGATGGATGCAACTCAGTATTCTTTTTCCTTCAAACACGACAAGTTGTGTTTCTACCAAACAGTTCCAGTTTGGTTTCATCAGACCATAGGACATTCTCCCAAAACTCCTCTGGATCATCCAAATGCTCTCTAGCAAACTTCAGATGGGCCCGGACATGTACAGGCTTAAGCAGTGGGACACGTCTGGCACTGAAGGATCTGAGTCCATGGTGGCGTAGTGTGTTACTTATGGTAGGCCTTGTTACATTGGTCCCAGCTCTCTGCAGTTCATTCACTAGGTCCCCCCGCGTGGTTCTGGGATTTTTGCTCACCGTTCTTGTGATCATTCTGACCCCACGGGGTGGGATTTTGCGTGGAGCACCAGATCGAGGGAGATTATCAGTGGTCTTGTATGTCTTCCATTTTCTAATTATTGCTCCCACAGTTGATTTCTTCACTCCAAGCTGGTTGGCTATTGCAGATTCAGTCTTCCCAGCCTGGTGCAGGGCTACAATTTTGTTTCTGGTGTCCTTTGACAGCTCTTTGGTCTTCACCATAGTGGAGTTTGGAGTCAGACTGTTTGAGGGTGTGCACAGGTGTCTTTTTATACTGATAACAAGTTTAAACAGGTGCCATTACTACAGGTAATGAGTGGAGGAAAGACGAGACTCTTAAAGAAGAAGTTACAGGTCTGTGAGAGCCAGAAATCTTGATTGCTTGTTTCTGACCAAATACTTATTTTCCACCATAATATGCAAATAAAATGAAAAAAAAACAGACAATGTGATTTTTTGGATTTTTTTTTCTCAGTTTGTCTCCCATAGTTGAGGTCTACCTATGATGTAAATTACAGACGCCTCTCATCTTTTTAAGTGGTGGAACTTGCACTATTGCTGACTGACTAAATACTTTTTTGCCCCACTGTATATTGCAAAGCAGGGGTGGGCAATTCATTTTTCCAAGGAGCCACATGAGCAACTGTTGTGGAGAGCTGAACCAGACAGCTGAACTTAATCCCTTAGCCAAGCCAAATTTTACAATTCTGACCTCTGTCACTTTATGAAGTTATAGCTCTGGAACGATTCAACGGATCCCACCGATTCCGAGATTGTTTTTTCGTGACATATTGTACTTCATGTTAGTGGTAACATTTCTTCGATAAGACTGGTGTTTATTTATGTGTACTTTACATCAGCAAATTTTTTTTTTATAAAGTTATAAAGGTTAAAAATTGACCAGCGGATCTCTCATTTTTCCAACATAATTCACAAAACCAATTTTTTTTTTTTTTAGGGACCACATCACATTTGAAGAAACTTTGATGGATCAATATGACAGAAGATACCCAAAAGTGATACCATTCTAAAAACTGCACCCCTCAAGGTGCTCAAAACCACATTCCAGAAGTTTAATAAACCTTCAGGTGCTTCACGAGAACTAAAGCAAAGTGGAAGGAAGAAAACATTTAACTTTTTTCACAAAAACACGGGTATTACATACCTGGTAATGTGTTTTTTCATGAGACATGACGGCACCACGAGAGAGGGGATCCGCCCAATGAGGACAGGAAACCTTCAAGATAAAAGGGGCGGCTCCTCTCTCCGCATCAGTTGTTCTACAGAGCACGAGAGGAACTCCGCAGGTTAGTGTACATATAAATAATACATCCTTTACACTACTAACTACTAAATTTCCGACACCCAAGGGAGTGTATAATGCTAATAATGGGAGGGAATATAAGGGTGCCGTCATGTCTCATGAAAAAACACATTACCAGGTATGTAATACCCGTGTTTTTCCATTCTACATGACGGCACCAACGAGAGAGTTACAGAGATTTGTATTCTCTTAGGGAGGGATCGCTGCTTGTAACATTCTTCTCCCAAATATGAGATCAGAGGTAGCAAATAGGTCTAACCTATAATGTCTGACAAAGGTAGATGGAGCGGACCAAGTGGCCGCTTTACTGAATTGGTAAATGGGAGCGTCTGCTCTCTCCGTCCAGGAAGTAGTCACTGCCCTCGTGAAGTGGGCTTTTAGGCCTTCTGGAATAGCCCTGCCTGCACTGTTATCTGCTGGCATAATGACCTGTCTCACTCATCTAGCTATAGTTTGTCTAGAGGCTTTTAAGGCCCCTCCTTGCCCCTTGGAATGAGACAAATAATGCCCCCTGTTTTCTCCAAGGTCTCGTTACCTCCAAATACTGCAGGACCTCTCATATCTAGGCCATGAAGCCTCTCCTCCTTCTGGTCGTTAGGGTCAGGACAAAAGAGATGGTAAGGTTATCTCCTGAGCCCTATGGAATTTTGATATCACCTTGAGAAGGTATGCTGGATCTAATTTTTAACACAACTCTATCATCTATGGCCTGAGTGTAGGGAGGGTCTTGTTGATAATGCGAGTAACTCGTCAACCTACTGGCCAACGCGAGCGCCTTTAATAAGGCTGTTTAATGTTAGAATACCTATCTAATGTT
The DNA here is from genome assembly GCF_039654945.1 of Dendrobates tinctorius. NCBI lineage: Eukaryota > Metazoa > Chordata > Amphibia > Anura > Dendrobatidae > Dendrobates > Dendrobates tinctorius. The sequence continues at coordinate 23,297,147 of NW_027361704.1, forward strand.
GTGATTTTAAATGGTTCCAACGGACTCTGTCAAAGATGACAGGACTAAATTTAGATCCCAAGGAGGAGGAGTAGAGGACAGACAGTCAGCTCTAGTACAGGCCTGGACAAACCTGGCCACCCACCTATTGTTTGTCAGGTCGCAGCTGAATAAGGCTGCCAGGGCTGAGACGTGTACTTTGCGGGTACTGACAGCTAATCCCAATCCTAAACCTTTCTGCAGAAAATTCCAGTATTGCCACTATCGGGACTTTCCCTTCCCGTATTGGGTCTGATGTAGAAGAGAATTTTCACATATCCTCCTACAAAAATGTTTTTGTAGTCACTGGTTTTCAGCTACTGAGTAAAGTGGATATTAACGCTACTGAGAATCTCTTCCTCTAGTAGTGACATTTTAAATTTCAGGCTGTCAACTGCAGCCCAGATCTCTGAGGGACGCTGTGTTAGAGGGTCCTAGACCTCTGTCACTGACATTACTCTCAGCCAATAGAACCATGGCCTTATCGGCCAAAAAAAAGGGCTATCAAAATCACTCTGGCTCTGTCCTCCCTGATCTTCCTCAGAACCGCTGGTATGAGGCATATTGGAGGGAAGGCATACAGGAGACCTGATGTCCACTCTATCCTGAAGGCATCTACTGCCAATAGTCTGTCCGCTGGACTTAGGGAGCAGAATTTCTGAACCTTCCTGTTGGCTTTTTTGAGACAGAGAGATCTATACTGGGATTTTCCCACATGTGTCCTATCCGTTGAAAAACCGATTCTTTTTGGTACTATTTTCCTTGCCTCAAGTGGTTCCTGCTCAAACAGTCTGCCTTCAGGTTGTCTATACCTCGGATATGCAGGGCTGATAATGAGAGAGACTGGTGTTCTGCCAGAGTCATGATCCGGCCTCAAACTGTTTAGCGGAGGCCCTTTGATCACAACAGTCACCTTCAGCCTGAAAGGGCTGGTGATTATCTGCCTATAGGACTGAGAATGGGTGTCTCCCTGGTGGTTTACCTATGCAACCACTGCTTAGTTGTCCTGATAGGACTCTCACGTGGTGTCCACTTTAAGTGTGGTAACAATTCCTCTGGCTTTTTTTGATTGTTAGAAGTTCTCAATCGTTCGAAGATAGATTCTTTTCCTCCTGGGTCCAGGGATCCTGGAGCCATAATGTGTCTAGGTGGGCTCCCCACAGCCAAGGACTAGTGTCCGTTGTGACCACCTTGTAGTCAGTGTGTGTGCGTGCCGGGTACTCCCCTCAGAGAGGACTATCTGTAACCACCACCTGAGTAACTGGAGTAGAGAGTCCAGAAGGGTGAGCTTTTGCTCTAACCTTCCCTGCAGTTCCCTGTTGTTCTGCAGCACACACCTTTACAGTTCCTTTTTGTGGAACTGGGCCCATTTCACTATTGGTATGCAGGAGGTGAGGGACCCCAACACCAACATGGTCCTCCACAGAGCTCTCTCTGGCTTTTTTATCTCCCTTGTCTTCCTCTGGGAGGTGATGCTCCTGCTTCACGGAGTTCATTGTTAACCTCAAAAATTTCAAGATCATTGCTGGTTCCAGTTTGGATTTTTTTTTTTTTTTTTTTTAGGTCCTGCTGCCATCCTAACAACTATAGTGTTTTCATCACTATTCTGACTTGATCTTGACAGTTAGGGAGATTTCTTCCCTATTATCAATAAGTTGTCCCGATAGGGTATCATCAGAGCATCTTTCCCTCTGAGGTGCGCTGTGATTTCTGCAATTAGCCTTGTGAAAACTTGAGAGCTATCACTACTGTACAGGGCAGGGCCCTGTATTGGAAGTGACACTACTGAGACCCATCCGGACTGTCACTCAGACGTATATGGCCTTATTGCCAGATCTGGTGATAAGTGTTCATGAGATCTCGGAACTGTTATATAACATTCGAGGAAGGAGGAATTCTACTGCTGGCCTTATCGTCTCCACCGGGATTATCAGATACCTATTGAGGTCTTTTCAGAATTATAATTGCCTCCAGGAACTTATCTGGGGCTTCTATCGAAATCTTTTCCAGGACGTTTGTCTAGGAGTGAGGTTGTTTCCCCTTCCAGACCGTCTTTCTTTGAGAGGATTACATATGTCCTCTTGAAAGCCAGTGGTAGAACCTTAACTCCAGACCTGATCCCACAATTTGCCGGATCCAGGTGTTGGACGAGAACCTCTCCCAAGCTGGGAGGAATTGCACCTGAGAATGCCTGTCACTGGAAGGGTTCTTTGGTGTCTTTGGAGGGTTTGCTAAAATAGAAGCTTCTCCCACCTATGGATCATTTGTCAGAACTTTTTCTGTCTCAATCCTTATATTGCCATCTCCTGGATTTCCGGCCCTTCCGAAAGGAGCGCCGAAAGAGGACTGAAGATGGCTGTCTTTTTGGGAAAATTTTCTTTTTTGTTGTCGGTTTTCCCTCATACGTCATCCAATGTCTGACCAAAATAGGACATTTCCTTCACACGGTAAAGGGTAGAGTTACATCTTTGCCTGTGTGTCCCCCAGCCAGCATTTAAGCCATCCTGCACAGCGTCCTATATTAGCTAAAGTTCTTTGCGCTTGTGGGCTGGTCTCCCCTTCCGGTTCCAGCCCAGCCTCAAGCTGCATTGTGGACGCCACCTGACGTATGCAGTCACACTCAGCCTAGAAAGGCCGGTGGCCTAGTTTGCTGCATAGCCTTAATGAATCCTGCTGAAGTTTCAGCTAGGAATACTGCCGCTGCTCTTATGGCTGGTATTGCCTCTAGGATAGTCTCCCTGGGGATTCTTTGCTCTAGCTGATCCTCTAGGTTACTGATCCATATCTTAAGGGAACTAACCACACCAGTGGCCGCAATGGCCGGTCTAAGTGTTTCAGCTGAGGTCTCCCAGGCTGTTTTAAGACAATTATCTGTGTTTCTATCAGAGGTTGTTTCAGGGAACCTAAATCTTTTAAGGAGCAGGGAGGACTTTCTAGCGACCTTTGATATCGCTACATCAATTTCGAAGACTCATCCCAGGATGAGGATGCCTCTTCATCAAAAGGGTACCTCCTTTACAGGGAATTGATTATGGGACTTCCTCTCTGGTTTTTCCCATAACCCTTTTAAATGAGTGATTGCCAAAAATAGGGAAGGCTTTACATTTTTCCTCATAGCAAGCTTGTCGAACATAAGTTATATGGCTTTTGCATCTACCAGCCCCACGGTAGGTCAGACTGCTTTAATAAGCTTGTCCGTACTGTATCCTCTACTAGGAACGTATCTTTCTCATCTGAGCTACCTTCTCAGTAGCGAGATTTAACAGAGTCCTCCTCTGATCCCTATGGTCTTCCTGAGAGATCAATGAGGGGCTGGTCTATCCCTTGCTTTGCTATCCATGTTTGCTGACTGCAAAGCCCTTCCTGATTGTAGACTTCTGACTATCAGGGATCTCCAGCTCTCAGCAGAGTGGGTGTCTCTTCCGCTACTGTTCTAGCAGCACAGGTCTGACACAACCCCTTATTCCTAAGGGAATTTTTTTTTTCCACATAAGGAATATTCCTTATTTCTAGCTTTTTTAATTTACCCCTTTTTTAGGGACCTCCAATGCTCTACCCCACCAATGTATGTAAGAAGAGGGGAGAGAGGAGACAAGAGAGATAGAAAGAGAACAGACATTATCGTACTGGACTTTCTTGAAGCTCACTCACCACTCGGACGCTTCACAAGACGGGTACTGGATCTGGAGGCTGACTGGTCTGTACACATGACTCCCATCGGGACTGTGGACCCCTCGTTAACACCATGACGATCCTCCCGTACGCTGTCCGAGCGGCTTCCACTGTAGTTATGGCGCGTCTGGCTCCTCTCATCTGAGCGAGACCGCCACTCCTGCACCTCCTGGCACGGCTGTAAGTGCTCTGGCAAAAAAGGCTCTCAATCTTAACAACTTAGCTGCTGCCGCTTTCAGATGAGAAAAGTCACATTCAACCAAGAATGGTTGGTGACCCCTGCGCCAGCACTTCTGACAGCATTACCCCATTTATTTTTTTTTAACTAACTGATCATCTGGTTGATCCTGCACCTGCCGGTCACCTGTGCTTCCTGGGTGTTATCCACATGCGCACTACATCCGACTTGTTTGTACCCCCAGTAACCACTACTGGTGTGCGCTGATCTCCTCCCCGTGCGTGCTCCCTTTCTACGCTCGGGTAGTCTTTCTGGCCAGTTCCTGGTGCGTGTCTCTGTCCTGCCACTATCGGGCGCGTCACATCCGGTGCGTGCCCGGCTCCCGGCCTCATGACACCGGCCGTTATGACACCCGGCGCTGCCGCCCAATCCCTACCTGGACCTGCCCGGAGGGGGCGATAACGCTGCACCACCCCTGGCTACCAAGATGCCCGGTCACCTTCACCTCCTCCATACCTGTGCTGCATTTTACCTGGAGGGAGCTATCACGCCACTGGCCACCACTGTTCTGCAGGTACTGCTTCTTTATGGCCCAAACGGTGACCGGCGTCCTGGGCTCTACAGGGAGGGATTCCGAGAGGGTCCTCCGAGGAGTCTTACCTCTGCCCGGGCACCGATGTGCTTCACGGGCTGCATGGCCACCACACGTCAACAGGGAGGGAGCACAAAAGTGGCCTCCGTGGACTTCTATGGGGTATGTCGGCACCTGGGAGGGTACACCCAATGTGGTCTCCGAGGCATCAAACTTCACCCGGCAATTGCCTCGCGGGCTGTGGCCATGCACTCGCTCAGGGGGCATAGGAATATATGGCCCCCGAGGCGACTACCGGTACCTGGCGACGGGTGTAGCAGACCGGTGCCTGCCAGTAATCACCCGACCCAGGCCCAGGCATCCTCTTCTTTCTTCCAGAATCTTCAAGAGGTTTTCATCTTGAGGGTTCCCCATCGAGGACAGGAAACCAATTGATGCGGAGAGAGGAGCCGCCCCTTTTATCTTGAAGGTTTCTTGTCCTCATTGGGCGGATCCCGTCTCTCGTGGTGCCGTCATGTACAATGGAAAAAATTTACTTTAGACCCAAACTTTTTTTTTTAGTTTCACAAGGGTATCTTGAAAAAATGGACCACAAAATTTGTTGTAGAATTTTTCCTGAGTACACCAATACCCCGTATGTGGGGGAAAGCCACTGTTTGGGTGCATGGCAGAGCTCAGAGGGAGTACCGTTTGACTTTTTGAATGCAACATTGGCTGGAATCGATGGCGGGTGCCATGTCGCGTTTGGAGACCCCCTGATGTGGAAACCCCCTGATGTGGAAACCACCCAATTCTAACTCCAACCCAGTACCCAATTCTAACTCCAACTCAGACCATGTCCCTGTACAGTCAGACACAGCCATGACACAGTACACAGCAGAGGCATTTATAAGATTATCTCAGCACAGGAACATTTTATTAAGCATATCCATATATGGAACTTATTATTCCAAGAGCCATGGATTAAAATTAACTTGTTTGTGGGAAATACCCTTTATTTCTATTATATTGCATTCATTTGTATCACTTATTATTAAGCACAATTATGTTTGCTGATGACTGATACAGATTATGATAGTTCTCATTGTAATATGTATACTTACTGTTAGTAACTTATGTGACATTTCGAGCGCAGACCATTTCATTAAAGTCTGCACTCCAAATCATCACTCCTTCTCTTGCGAGCCCAACCGTCCACCTCAACAGTAGTTTACCCCCACATATGAGGTATCGGCCTACTCGAGAAATTGCAGAACAATTTTTGTCATCCGTTTTCTAGTGTTACCCTTGTGAAAACAAAGAAATTAGGGCAAAAAGTACATTTTGGTGAAAAAAATGTGATTTTTTTCTATTTTCATAGCTCAATGTTATAAGTTTCTGTGAATCACCTAGGGGTTCAAGGTGCTCATCACACATCTAGATAAAATTCCTTGGCAGGGGGGTCTAGCATCCAAAATAAGGTAATTTGTGGGGGAAATTCCACTGTTAAGGCACACCAGGGGTTCGCCAAGTGCGACATGGCGTGCGCAAATCCTTTCCCTTCAATAGAATAAGGAGTATAAAGAAAGAAAGATCAAACAAAACCGTTTAGTCAGAAAAGCAAAAGGATGTGATAAATAATCAATGGTCTGCGTTCCAAAATGTCACTCCTTCCCTTTGCCAAAAACTAGTTTTCACCTACATATGAGGTATTGGCATACTCAAGGGAAATGCACATCAATTATTGAGATCCATTTTCTCCTGTTACCCTTGTGAAACAAACAATTGTGGCTAAAAGTAGGAATTAATTCTACTGATAATTGTATTTCCAGGAGTTCATCATGACCACACACTAGGAGGTAGTGCTTCTCGTGCTCTAGGGACAGAAAACACACTAGAGGCTAAAAGCCCCATCCCTCCACCTCACCCTCAGTGTTCTTCCCAATCACCAGACCAAGATGGATGCAACTTAACATTTGTGTCTGAGAACTCAATAAAATTAACTGCACATAAGTACAAGGAATTCAGGTGAGGGACTGTGTCTCCTGTAAGAAGTTCTTTTCCACTTCGGCACCCCAATTTTTCTGACTTGCATCGGTAGTGACCAGGACACAGGGAAACAGTATCCAAGGAACCACTCTCTGGAGATTTTTCAGAGACGTCCACCATTTCAACAACCTTATCTCTTCTGCAGATCTGACCACTTTCTTGTCCAGTCCTGAGAGTTGGCTGTCCCAGGCAGTCAATATCACTTTTTGCAGACTTCTCAAGTGGGCCTGACCCCTTCATACACTTGGAATACAGATGGTCATTAATCCCAATATTCTCATTGCACTGATTGAGACCCGCTTTTTGCCCTGGAAGGGTAAAACTCTGCTCCTGAATTCTTCCTGTTCTATTGGGGGCAGAAAGAATGTTCTCAGCTTTGAGTCAAAGATAACCTTCAGAAACACCTTTTGTGTTCTTGGGTCCAAATTGGATTTCTCCCAATTGAACCAACCTAACATCTTCAAGTTGAGGATATAGTTCTTGAGAGATGGCAGTAGAGTTGTTGCGCCAAGTCTGCCACTAAAAGGAAATTGTCCAAGTATGGGATCATTATTATCCCTTCCTTCCTCAGAAAGACCACTGCTTCTGTAATTAACTTTGTGAATATCTGAGGAGTCTAGAAAAGGCCGAATGGAAGGCACTGAAATTTAAAATGAACTACCCCTGATGTTTTAGCGCAAACCTCAAAAAGAGCTGACAAGGATGGATGGTCACATTTTAATATGCATCTTTGAAATCCACATTAACGAATCCCTTCCTATAAAAGGGATTGAGGATCTTATTGTCTCCATTCTGAACTTCCTGTACCTGAACCAATGCTTTAAGCTTATGATGGTATATCCCCCGAGATAAAGTTTTTTTTTTTTCTTTAGTAGAAAAGAGACTGGAGTAGTGGCCTTGGTATACTTCTGACTGAGGAAAAGGAATAGCTGCCCTGGATACTACTAGATTCCTGATATCCCTTTCAACTCTTTGAAGGGAGTTTGGAGATTGAAGGAGAGTTAGGCAAAAATTTTCTTTAGGGAGCTGCATAAATATTATCTTGTAGCCTTCCACTACAACCTGAAGGACCCACTGGTTGTGTGGCGATTTGCCATCCTCCTAGAAAGAATTTAAGCCTCCCCCAAATTCTCTGGTGTCAAGTTCTCCCTGTGCTTGGACCTGAACGGAGCAATTCTACCCTTACCTCGCTTTGGGTAACTTCATCTGCCAATTTACCTTAACCTTTAAACTCCTGTCTCTGGGACAGAACCTACAAATGGAAGGGAATCTCCTCGGCCTTTCTTCTGGAATCCCCTTTTTGCTGTCAGAGGCCGCTTTCCAGGATTTCATCTAATCTGGGCCGAACACCTGTAATCTTGAAAAGGGGATTGAGCACAGCTTGCTTTTGGAATGGCTAACTCATGACAACGTTTTTAAGCAGACGGCCCATTTAGCAGAATTAGAAAGAACATTGTTCCGGGCAGAGAATCTAACTGACTCGGCAGAAACATTTGTCATTTTAACATCGGAAGGGATTCAAGTACAATCTCTCGAGTTCTGGCTTTTAATTGGGCACGCGTTGATACATAAACTCATAAACATAGCCACTGAGGTGGTTATTATCTTGGCCACAATGATAGCAGCTGAGGCTTCCCAGGCCCTTCTTATTAACCCCTCTTCCTTCTGATCCATTGCATCAGAGAGACAGGAAGAGTTCTCAAAAGGGATTAAAGTTGTCTTTGCTACTCTGGCTATTGGGCTTTAAAATGTTTCTCTAATTCCTCAACCCTCCAAATATTTCATCTTGTATTGAGTGAGCCACCTGCACCTTCTCAATTTTCATAGTACTCAGTACCCCACGTAATAGCACATAAGTATCGTCAGCTGAGAAATAATACTTTTTACTTTCCTCTGGGGGGACCTGAGGTGTATCCTCTCCACCCTCCAGACCCTGGTCTGAATAATAATAGGAACCTTCCTCTTCATCTCACGACCCTTCCGTTTCCCACCGATTCTCTTATGACTGGACATGCCCTGTACCGTCTGAGGGAGAACTAGACTGGAGACTGTGCTTGGTACTTCTTCCCCAATCACATAGCTCATGTCAGCCATGAATAAGGTCTGCTCATCCTTTAGGATCTCCATTATACACTAGGCACACAAGTGTTTCTTAGGTGTCTCAGGTAGTTTAACATTACATGTAGCACATCATCTGTTTTTTGTGCCTAGAGTAAGAAATATATCCCTATAGGGCCTCCTCTGTCCTAAAATTAAATATAATTGGAAAGAATAGGGCTAAAGGCTTCATGAATTTGCTCAAGGAAACATTGGTGCCAATGACAATGATTAAGACTTACAATGCCTAGGGAATATTCAGACGGTGTCTCTGGTAAGATTAGACTATGGTCAGACTGCACATCAGAATCCAACCACAGTAGGTGCTTTTATAGTGTCCTTCCTTGTCTTTTGGTAGGAATACACTCCAGCAGCACCATCCATAATCCCTTGCATTTCACCCTGGAACGCACGCCATGCCAGTAGATTATGCTGTGCCTTCTTCCTGCAATCAGGATGTGCGTTCCATCCTAGAACGCTCATCATGCGTGTCACCGGATGCGCACCCTGGGGAAAGCTTCAGCAGGTAAGAGATAGCCCTCTGAGGAGGAATGCGTCAAAAGCCAGGGTCCACATCCCACTCTACTGACACAGGCTGAGGGACCCCTTCACAGCGAGGCATCAGCCACGAGCCTCTTCAGAGCAGGAATGGAAAGGATGAATCCTCTCTGATCTCCTGAGCTCATTTCAGATAATTCCTGCGCCGTTGTGAGTCTTCTCTGCACCTGTCCTCCTAGGGACAGAAAAAACCCTGAGGGTGAGGTGGAGGGAACTTTTAATCTCTCGTGTGTTTCCTGTCCATGGAGGGTGAGAAAGACTACTACCTTCTTGTGTGCGCGGTCGGATGGGACGTCCTGTAAAGAACATTTTTATAGAAATTTTTTTAATTTTCACAGCTCAACGTTATAAATTTCTGTGGAACACCTGGGGGTTTAAGGTCCTCACCACACATCTAGATTAATTACTTGGGGGGGTCTAGTTTCCAAAATGGGGTCACATGTGGGGGGTTTCCACTGTTTATGCATAACAGGGGCTCCCCAAACGTGACATGCCGTTCTCTCTTGATTCCAGCCAATTTTGCATTCAAAAAGTCAAAACTTTGCTCTTTCCCTTCTGAGCCCAAACAGTAGTTTTCCCCCACATATGGGGTATCAGTCTACTCAGGAGAAAGTGCACAACAATTTTTGGGGTCCATTTCCTGCTGTTACCTAGTGAAAAAAAAAAATGGGGGATAAATTAACATTTTTGTGAAAAAAAGTTAAAATGTTTATTTTTTCCCTTTCACATTGCAGTAATTTCAGTGAAGAACCCGAAATGTTAATAAACTTCTTGAATATGGTTTTGAAAACATTGAGAGATGCAGTTTTTATAATGGTGTCAACTTTTGAGTATTTTCTGTCATATATGGCCCCCAGAATCACTTTAAATGTGCTGTGGTCCCTAAAAAGAAAAATTGGCTTTGGAAATTTTGTTGGAAAAATGAGAAATTGTGTCATGATCACGTGTGTCAGGACGCAGATGTTTCCGCAAGGCGAACCCATGTGACACACGTGACCCTGGATACACCGCCTCCAGTGGGGCGAATTTAAATAGAACGTGCAGGTGGATACGCCGCCTCCACCTGGCGAATTTAGGTATTACACGTTATAAATATATTTCTGGAAACACCGCCTCCAGTAAGGCGCATTTAAATAATAAGGGGGGAACCTGGGAAACTTTAACAATGGTGGGCCCTGCGATAGGGAATGGGGGACGTGGAGACCTCCTAAGCTCCCCTGAGCCAGTGTCCCTGCACTCCTTACATTCCCTAAACAGGCTCCGCACCTGTCGCCGCACGCGTACCTTAACGCCCTTGCTCACCCTGACCCTAAACCCTCACTAGGGAATGGGTCGGTGCGGAGACTAATCCCACCACTGCACTAATAACACACATGAGGAAAGAGACAATACAGGGGAAACACCACTTAGCTTTGCTCTGTTGCGTACGCTCCTAGCAACAGAGCCCACCACCTGTGTGCATCTTCTCCTCCACCCTGATCCATCACCATAACTGGATCCATCACCATCGTGCAGCCTGGGAGCAGAGTCCATCACCACTTGCAGCAGTCCAGTACACAGAGTCCCAAGATGAGTCCAGCCTCTGCCAAGAATCCAAGCATGCTCGAGTCCAGTTCTCAGCAACCAAGTCGAGCATGCAGAGTGCAACTCTCTTCCTAGTCGCCACTCCTAAGCCATGCCCGCACCTCCTGCCGACACCATAAACTGCGACTCCACCAGGCCATGCCAGTCCTTCCTGCAGACACCATTAGCTGGCACTCGTTCTCTCTGGCTGACTGCGCAGGACTCCAATCCAGCTCCATCCTTCCACCAGGCTCTCCAACAACTCAGCAAGAAATATCACCAGCCCTGAGTGAACACCCTGAGACCCATTTATAGAGTGTCACACCTGAACCATAATTAAGTGCAACCTAACCTAAGCTGCAATACCACTAACCACCACCGGGGACAGTCAAAACACCTTTGAACTTAACCAAAGTAAAAAAGTTCACTGTGCTTTTAATACCGCCAGATCCAACACTGGATCATGACAGTACCCCCTCCTTAATGAGGGGCCTCTGGACCCTCAAGACCACCCCTCAATTAGAGAAACACCTAAAGCGGGGACGCCCAGACCCTGAGTTCACCCCACCATTACCTGACACTTCAGGTTCATGACAAACACCGCTGGTATTGGCAATACATGTTCATTTTGGAGGCACCACTCATCTCCACAGCGCCGACCTGGGGAACGAGATTATGTATGTGTATGTATGCTAAGAGCTGATCAGACTCCACAACACATTTCCAAGATGTTTTTTGGTGGCACCCATACATGCTCGTTCACACACAGGTCCGGACCTGAACGCTTATTGCACACACACATTTGTCATAACTTGGTGAACTCACTCTGGACTTGACAACAGAGGCGTACCCCTGTGTCACCACACTCACACCCCCACTATTCACCAAGGGACACCACCCTCCAACCCTTTCACCATGAGGACTGCGCCTCCTAGGGTTGGTTAATGGCGAGGGTAGAGATTTGTCCCTACTCCCCCGCAGCACACCTGCTGCACACACCAGGAGGAGAAGGGGACCGGGAAATGGAGGAAATATACTCTCGCTGGTCGCCTCCACACGACCAGGAGGGCGGCTTCTTAGATGGAATGAAGATTTGGCGTAAAACCCCGCGGACTATCACACCAGTCAGCTCACCACAGGGGCGTACCCCTTCACCTCGGGGAATACCAGGCAGCTCCGTGGGGCACCATTCCTCCCACCTGCCTGGGTGCGCCCGCCTGCATGAACCAGTCCGGCTCCCCAGCAGCGACTCTAGGGGGTTTTAGTACCATAGCCGCCGGAATATGGAGGAAAATATATATATACTCGCTGGTCGCCTCCACACGACCAGGAGGGGCGGCATCGAAGATTTGGCATGAGCCCCGCGGACTATTCACCAATCTGCTCACTACAGGGACGTACCCCTTCACCTCGGGGAATACCAGGCAGCTCCGTGGGGCACCATTCCTCCCACCTGCCTGGGTGCGTCCCCTGTATGAGCAAGTCCAGCTCCCCAGCAGCGACTATACACCTAGTCTGCTCACCACAGGGATGTACCCCTTCACCTCAGGGAATACCAGGCAGATCCGTGGGGCACCATTCCTCCCACCTGCCTGGGTACCTCCCCGTGCATGAGCAAGTCCCGCTCCCCAGCAGCGACTCTAGGGGCTTTTGCCAGACCGCAACCGCCATTTTTGTTTCTCTGGTTATCTGAGCAGAGGCCCCAGACCCTGATAACTGCTGCTGCAGCGGCTCTAACACACCATGCCGCTCCCCACTCTCCTCAGTGAGGCCCGGCAGCAATTACCACAGGTCTCCACATGGCCGAAGCTCACCAGAAAAAAAAAGTAGGGCTGGTGATAATGTCATGATCACGTGTGTCAGGACGCAGATGTTTCCGCAAGGCGAACCCATGTGACCCTGGATACACCGCCTCCAGTGGGGCGAATTTAAATAGAACGTGCAGGTGGATACGCCGCCTCCACCTGGCGAATTTAGGTATTACACGTTATAAATATATTTCTGGAAACACCGCCTCCAGTAAGGCGCATTTAAATAATAAGGGGGAACCTGGGAAACTTTAACAATGGTGGGCCCTGCGATAGGGAATGGGGGACGTGGAGACCTCCTAAGCTCCCCTGAGCCAGTGTCCCTGCACTCCTTACATTCCCTAAACAGGCTCCGCACCTGTCGCCGCACGCGTACCTTAACGCCCTTGCTCACCCTGACCCTAAACCCTCACTAGGGAATGGGTCGGTGCGGAGACTAATCCCACTACTGCACTAATAACACACATGAGGAAAGAGACAATACAGGGGAAACACCACTTAGCTTTGCTCTGTTGCGTACGCTCCTAGCAACAGAGCCCACCACCTGTGTGCATCTTCTCCTCCACCCTGATCCATCACCATAACTGGATCCATCACCATCGTGCAGCCTGGGAGCAGAGTCCATCACCACTTGCAGCAGTCCAGTACACAGAGTCCCAAGATGAGTCCAGCCTCTGCCAAGAATCCAAGCAAGCTCGAGTCCAGTTCTCAGCAACCAAGTCGAGCATGCCGAGTGCAACTCTCTTCCTAGTCGCCACTCCTCTAAGCCATGCCCGCACCTCCTGCCGACACCATAAACTGCGACTCCACCAGGCCATGCCAGTCCTTCCTGCAGACACCATTAGCTGGCACTCGTTCTCTCTGGCTGACTGCGCAGGACTCCAATCCAGCTCCATCCTTCCACCAGGCTCTCCAACAACTCAGCAAGAAATATCACCAGCCGTGAGTGAACACCCTGAGACCCATTTATAGAGTGTCACACCTGAACCATAATTAAGTGCAACCTAACCTAAGGTGCAATACCACTAACCACCACCGGGGACAGTCAAAACACCTTTGAACTTAACCAAAGTAAAAAAAGTTCACTTTGTGCTTTTAATACCGCCAGATCCAACACTGGATCATGACAAATTGCTGATCAACTTTTAGCCCTTCGAACTTCCTAACATAAAAAAAGTGATGTTTCAAAAATTGTGCCAATGTAAAAGGAGACTTGTGGGAAATGTTATTTATTAACTATTTTGTGTGACCTAGCTCTCTAGTTTAAGGGCATAAAAATTAAGCTTGAAAATTGTAAAATTTTCAGACTTTTCGCCAAAATTTCCAATATTTTCACAAATAAATGCAAGTCATATTGAACAAATTGTACCACTAACATGACGTAGAATATGTCAAGAGAAAACAAAAACAAACTAACACACAAAATCTCAATCACTGGAATCCGTTTAAGTGTTTCAGAGTTATCTCAAAGTGACACTGGTCAGAATTTTAAACATTGTCCTGTCAGGAAGGAGAAAACCGGCTTTTTTCCATCACTCCCTGAGGAAGCAACGTGTGAAACGTGCGTTGGAGTGTGGGGTGGCAGTGACGGCACATTCAGGATGAATCCCGGTTAGTAAATGAAATTTTTCTTTAATATTTAAATTTATTATGGGATTTATTTTTCACTGATATGCACTTTTTTGACTAGAAATCACTTTATATATGCACTGCACTTTATTTAGATGTATTTTTTGGTCAATACTTTTGATAATATAATTTATTAAATTGGATTGCTACTATATGGAATATATGTGCTGCTTCACTTCCCCCTCTTTTTGCTTTTTTATTATGTGTCTTTTTGTGTTGTGATTTTAATGTGTCCTATGGTGTCCTTAATAAAAGTATTTATATTGATTTCAATATTGTAATTGTGTTATTGGCTCTTTTTGGATATGTGGCTTTTTTTGGTTTTATGATGTTTTTTTGTCCATATCATTGATAAATGTTGCAGGTTATTTGTACTCCTATATTTTTGGTTAAGTATATTTTTGGTGAAGTGGTTAAAATAAGAAAAACAAAAAGTATGTAAAGTTGGTGTCCCTGTAACCATATTGGTTGCCAGATAAATGTTAACTCTTAATTTTTACCATACTGTGAAATCCCAAATATCAATCGTGAAATACTTTTGGACTTTTCCATTCCACCCAACAAAGAATATTTTTTTCATGTTTTTAAATACAACCAATATATAGTAAAGATCATGGTGCTACTGAAAAAATAAAACTTTTCACACAAAAATCACGTCCCAATATTTTTATGTAGATAGAAAAATAAAGTTATAGCTCTTGGAAAGCAAAGAGCAACAATAAAAGAAAAAAAAGAAACAGATCAGTCCTTTTTAAGGGATAAACAGAAACACACACGGAAAGCACCGTCCGAACATTTATATAGATTGCAGATGCGGTTTTCAGGTCTTGCATGTTGTCATTGGAAAGCCAAGTATGACACAGAAAAGGCACTATTACTGGAGTTAATTGGGGTGCTGTGACTGCCATTATCAGGATCACTGTATTTAACACCAAAGGAGCCACTGCTACAGGCCACTCTGTGGCTTTTGCCGATATTTGAACATCAGGAGCTGTCACTGATTACATATTATATATGAAAACGTGTGTTTAAAATTTATATTATTATATATATATATATATATATATCTCTCTCTATCTAAGTGACGCACTCTTGGCAAGCCATATATAACCATGGCAAGCCTAATGTCTGGAGGCAGAAAATAACAGTATTAATGTTTTCTCAGGACAAGCACAAGAAATTAAGCACTTCATGTGGAACCGAAACACCGTGTTACATTCTGCTTCAGAACAGAAAGGGACAATTGTCACATCACGGTGGCTCAGTGGTTAGCAGTGCAGCCTTGCAGCGCTGGAGTCCTGGGTTCAAATCCCACCAAGGATGACATCTGCAAGGACTTAACGGTGCTATATACACGAGAAAGATAAATGGTACGAAAAAAAGTATTTTCAATACTGATCTAGAAAAGCAATACTCTATGGTGTTTTACTTATTATACCATTTCTCATATTGTGTGTGTATATCTGTAGTTATGAGCACAAGTAACAAGTGTAAAGGCGGCCATGCAACTGGGAACCATGATGACCGACGATCATTTTGTACATCAATCACAACTCTCACACACTTTCTAAAGTGAGAATCAAAATAGCCACTGCCTGACAATAAGGGTCAAGTGGCAAG
Source organism: Dendrobates tinctorius (assembly GCF_039654945.1). NCBI lineage: Eukaryota > Metazoa > Chordata > Amphibia > Anura > Dendrobatidae > Dendrobates > Dendrobates tinctorius. The sequence goes on from NW_027361704.1 coordinate 23,312,910, forward strand.
ATTCACATCATCTGTTGGGAGAGTCAGGAGACCCCCTTACAAATTAGACGGTTGGCCGATCCTGTGAGGATTAGATGACTTTAGTCTGATTTATATATGAATCTTTAGCCTGGTCCTGACTGTCTATAGGAGCATTAGTGAGCCTATGCTGGATCCCTGCACACTTAGGTCCTGCAATCCGAATTGTGGACTGATTAAAGAAACAATCGGTGCTACAGCCAAATGAGTAGTGTCCTCTTTGGACATCAGCTATTCAGAAATGTGCCTTTTAAAGGGAACCTGTCAGATCCCCCATGCCCTCCAATCCAGCAGCATTCACTTATGTATAACGCTCATTGTCCCACCCATTCTGGCAGCGTCACTGTGCGTCAGGTGTACGCTTACCAGCTTCAGAAGCACACTGCACATGTCTGGAAGTTCAGAAGATGCCTTCTGGTCATGCATAGAGCACCTCTGAAGTCGGGAAGCGTACACCTGGCTTCAGACGCAGCGACGATACTGGAATGAGCCGCACGTATGCGTGAGATTTGCATGAGCTTCTGATGACGCCGGCTTGTACAAGTTACGTTATCATGCCCACAGTGGCGTGATAACACGGAAAGAGGGCTGACTAGTCTGGGGCAAATAATGCCCCATCAACTAGTCAAAGCCCTCATTATCATAGGGAATAGGAACACTAGAAATGCTTCTGGAAAGCTTTTATTTAACTGAATTACGTTACAGAGGGCTGGTTAGGCAGGGAGTGGAATCATACATAGGTGAATGCAGCTGGGTTAGAGGGCATGAACTGACAGGGTCCCTTTAACTGCTGTATCTCCAGTGATGTTCCCGTTAACCGCTTAATTACCAGTAATCACAAAAAATAAAAAAATATTAAATTACTCAAAAAAAAAAAACAAGAAATGTCAGCTTATTTCTTACAGGGCATTGTCCTGAAAGATACATAATATACAGTGAAACTGAACATTTTTCGCAGAACATTTTGCCTGAAAAAATATTTAAAAAGTTATGTCTTAAAGTAGCGGACATTCTAAATGGTATCATTGTGGTGGAAAATAAAAAGTACCTATCAATCTCCACTCCTCCGTACTCTGTACGGTGTTCTGTTTCGGTCTACAGACACTTGACCTCTGCAGCCAATCGGAGGTGATTGATTGGTAGCAGCCATTAAATTTGGCCTAAGTAAGAAAAGCAATTGTTTCTTCTGACTTGAATAGAATGTGAAGGATGCGACTGCTCCAATCTGCTGAATAGCTACAGTGGCGTGACACGCATACGCGGAAGAGGCCAGCTGACTGGCAGGGGATACAGCGCAGATTCCGCAGAACCTTTATTCTTACCACCATCCTGGGCCCAGTCTGACTGCTATTAAAGTAGTGGATAAACTCTTGAAATAATACAGTATATCGTATTCTAAAGACAAAATAATTTATCTTGTTTAGGCCATTATTTATTATTTTTAAAACTTGTTTGGCGACAACTTATTTTGGGGATAAATTGTTGGTCAAATAGGCAAATAAATTAGAGTTTATATTGGAAAGAGAAACACCAATAGAAAGCAGAATTTTCTTGAAATGAAAAGTATATTACATACACACAAGGGGACATTTAGTAACCAAGTGAAAAAGGGACTACACAGTCAGTATATTGTGTGTCTGTGCTTACTGGCAGAAATACAATTTGGGCGTTTTATTCACTGCTTACATACCTGTACTTTTCGGAGCTTCCACATATACTGGTGCCGGAGGCGGACCACTTTGCCAACCAGGCTGGGGATATCCTGGATAACCTGGCTGGCCGGGCTGATATCCTACAGGACCAGGTGGATAACCAGGATATGGAGCTGGGCCACCTTGAGGCTGTCCATACGGTGGATAAGGTCCAGGTTGATTAACCCCTGTGTATGGTGGAGGATTTTCATAATTCATGATGAACTGTAATCCATAAAATTGAAAATTAGAATTTAAAAAGTTTTTATGGAATGCTACTTTCAAATAATTGATAACATTGTCCAAAGTGCTAACCAAGGTTAAAGGGGAATCTGTCAGTAAGTTTACGTTATGTAATCTGAAGACAGCATGAGGTCAGCATTAAAACACAGATTTCAGCAATACTTCTCTTATTAAGTTAGAGGTTTGCTTTGCATACAATGATCGTTTTAGCATCAGTAGCTTATCACTGCTGTAACTAGCTGGTTATTGAGCCCGGGTCCGACATGTCTCCTCCTGTGATAGGTACCTCACTGTCTATAGACATTGTATATAAAGCCCGGGGTGGGCGGGGTTAGCTTCCTCAGCTCTGCTTCATGCTAAATGAAAAATCTCTGTGTCAGAACGGCTGCACCAAGTAATCTAAGTGACTGGATTTAGCTTCTCTTTGTTACCTCATCGGAGAGCAGCCTGATGTAGGCAAACACCTGTTGACAGATTACCTTTAAAAAAAGGACTGTCAGTTTTTTTTATTTTGAGACCCTATCCTATTCTACTGCCAGATACTGCAGATCAGATAAAAAAAATAGGTCATGAAAATAAAAGGCGAAGACAACATTTAATTATTGCCATTTAACAAAGTTTCAAACAGTCAATTAATGGCTTAATTATACTTTTTAACCACAAACTGTCATCTGACTGACTTTCCAATGTGCTACTTTCCCTTAGAAAATTTAAAAGGCAATGACTTCCACTTCATGTTCAATTTGACAGAAGGCAGAGACAGTGATGCCAGCACTGATTGGGCACCAATGTCATGTATCACAACCACATGGGAGCCCTGGGGTATTTTATCGGGGCCAAGTCTGGGGTATGAAAAGGAGTTGTCCAAATAGTTGACAACTTCTTTAAGTAAGGGTACCGTTACACTACGCGACGCACCAGCGATCCAGACAATACGACCTGGTAAGGATAGCTGGTACGTCGCTAAATGGTCGCTAGTAAGCTGTCAAAGAGACAGATCTACTCAGCGACGCAGCAATGATCCGGCGATCCGTATAACGACCTCGGCGGTCATTGGGACCTTGTCACACAGCAGCTATTCTGACGACTCACGCCTGCGTCCCTGAGTTCTGAGTTGCCAATGAGCTCGCTCGTCGGCGTCAAACACAAAAATGCATGCTGGCCAGCGGGACACCAGCGATCAAAAATGGCCAAGGACATTCGAGCAAGATCAGCGAGATCGCAGCGGGGCCCGGTCTCCGCTATGTGTCACATGTAGCGAGATCGCTGGCGAGGTTGCTGTTGCGTCACAAAATCTGTGACGCTTCAGCGATCTCGCCAACGATCTCGCTATGTGAGACGGGGCCTTAACAGTGAGCAGCGTCAGCAGTTTGGCACCAATGCTGCAGCAGTGGCTGCTTCCTGCACGGAGAACAGGTTGGGCAGCCAGGCATTAGCAGTCCAGTCAGGCTGCATGACATGTCTTCACCAGTGGGTGAAAGGAAATCAAAGATGAGGCTCATGTTTCCCAAGAGACTTTAAAATAAAAAAAAATCCAAATCACATCCTTTTTCTCCATTAAAGATAAAGCTATTAAAAAGCAACCTTAGCTGATGCGGTCACATCCATAAATGTTCAGTCTATCAGAATACAAAATTAACTAATCCCCAAAAGGGTCATAAAAAGGAAAAAAAAAAAAAAAAAAATACATGACACCTCACCTCCCTACAAAAATGCATCAAAAAGTGATGATTAAAAAAAATTGTACGTAACCCAAAATGGTAAAAATAAAAGGTCAGCTTACAATATAAAAAACACCTAACATCTCCATTGAAGGGAAAAAAAACAAAAATGTTATGGGTCTCAAAAAATGGGGACAGAAACTATTTTTTTTTTTTTTTAACACTGTCCACATGTCAGTATCACACTGCAGTCACTAATGTTATTGCACCATGATCCTAAACTGTATCCCATCCCCTCCTTTCGAAAACATGCAGAAAAGGGGTGTGGTGGTAGGAAGGAGTGACCTCAGACAGAGCAGATCCTGGCCACATTTTTTCGTGACCTATTGTACTTCATGTCAGTGGTAAAATTTATTCGATATGACTTGCGCTTATTTATGGAAAAAAAATAAATAAATTTGCCAAAAATTTTCAAACTTTTAATTTTTGTGCCCTTAAATCGGAGAGTTGTGTCACACAAAATAGTTAACCCCTTTACCCCCAAGGGTGGTTTGAATGTTAATGACCGAGCCAATTTTTACAATTCTGACCATTGTCCCTTTATGAGGTAATAACTGTGGAACAATTCCATTGATCCCAGTGATTCTGACATTGTTTTCTCGTGACATTGTACTTCATGATAGTGGTAAAATTTCTTTGATATTACTTGCGTTTATTTGTAAAAAAAAAACAAAAAAAAAAACGGAAATTTGGCGAAAACTTTGAAAATTTCACAATTTTCCAACTTTGAATTTTCATGCCCTTAAATCAGAGATATGGCACACAAAAAACGTAATAAGTAACATTTCCCACATGTCTACTTTACATCAGTACAATTTTGGAACCGAAGTTTTTTTGTTAGGAAGTTATTAGGGTTAAAAGTTGACTAGCGATTTCTCATTTTTACACCATTTTTTTTTTTAGGGCGCACATCACATTTGAAGTCACTTTGAGGGGTCTATATGATATAAAATACCCAAAAGTGACACCATTCCAAAAACTGCACCCATGACGTTACTCAAAACCACATTCAAAAAGTTTATTAACCCTTCAGGTTCTTCACAGGAATTTTTTGAATGTTTAAAAAAATTAACATTTAATTTTTTTTCACAAAAAAATTACATCAGGTTTTTTTTATTTTCCCAAGGTTAACAGGAGAAATTGGACCCAAAACGTTATTGTGCAATTTGTCCTGAGTACGCGGATACCCCATAAGTGAGGGTAAATCACTGTTTGGGCACATGGCAGAGCTCGGAAGGGAAGAAGCGCCGTTTGACTTGTTCAAAGCAAAATTGGCTGGAATGGAGATCGGACACCATGTCGCGTTTGGAGAGCCCCTGATGTGCCTAAACAGTGTAAACCCCCACAAGTGACACCATTTTGGAAATTAGACCCCCCCAAGGAACTTATCTAGATGTATGGTGAGAACTTTGAACTCCCAAGTTCTTCACAGAAGTTTATAACGTAGAGTCATAATAATAAAATATAAAATCATGTTTTTCTACAAAAATGATATTTTCGCCCCCAATTTTTTATTTTCCAAAGGGTAACAGAGGAAATTGGACCCCAAGAGTTATTGTGCAATTTGTCCTGAGTATGCTGATACCCCATATGTGGGGGTAAACCACTGTTTTGGCGCATGGCAGAGCTCGGAAGGGAAGGAGCACCGTTTGACTTTTTCAACGCAGAATTGGCTGGAATTGAGATCAGATGCCATGTCGCGTTTGGAGAGCCCCTGATGTGCCTGAACAGTGGAAACCCCACAATTCTAACTCCAACCCTAACACACCTCTAACCCTAATCCCAACCCTAACCACAAACCTGACCCTAACACACCCCTAACCCTAATCCCAACCCCAACCATAACCCTAATGGGAAAATGGAAATACTTTTATTTATTTTATTATTTTTCCCTAACTAGGGGGTGATAAAGGGGGTTGATTTACTATTTATAGTGAGTTTTTATGTTTGGCAGCTGTCACACGCTAAAAGACACTTTTTATTGCAAAAATAGTTTTTGCATCACATTTTGAGAGCTATAATTTTCTCCATATTTTGACCCACAGAGTCATGGGAGGTCTTATTTTTTGCGGGACCAGCTGACGTTTTTATTGGTACCATTTTCGGCACCTGACTTTTTTATTGCTTTTTATTACGATTTTTGGGAGGCAGAATGAACAAAAACCAGCAATTCATGAATTTCTTTTGGGGGGGGGGGGGCGTTTACACCGTTCTGCGTGTGGTAAAATTGATAAAGCGGTTTTATTCTTTGGGTTATTATGATGACAGCAATACCTCATTTATATCATTTTTTATGTTTTGTCACTTTTTTTATATAAAATTCTTTTTATTGTATAAGTTATTTTTGCATCGCTTTATTCTGCGAGCTATAACTTTCAGCGGTACCATGTTTATTTATATTTGTCTTTTTGATTGCGTGTAATTCCACTAACTAGTGGGGCAGTTTTATAGGGCGGGTCGTTATGGACGCGGCGATATTAAATGTATACTTTATTGTTTTTTTTTTTATTTACATAAAGAAATGAATTGTGGAATTTTTTTTCTCTTTATTTAGGAATTATTTTTAAATTATTTTTACATTTTTTTTTTTTTTACTTTGTCCCAGAGTGGGACATTACTATATAGTGTCAGATCAGCGATCTAACAGGCAGTGCAGGAGGCTTGCCGATGCCTGCTCTCAGCAGGCACTGACAAGCCACCTCCCTGCAGGACCCAGAAGGACCCCGCAGCCATCTTGGATCCGGGGGCCAGCAGGGAGAAGGCCCTCGGAACGTGTTCACATCGCGTTGTTCTGAGGGTCTCAGGGAAGCACGCAGAGAAGCTCCCTGTGCGATGCTTCCCTATGCCATCAGAACGCTGCGAACATGTTTGATCGCGGTGTGTCGGGGGGTTAAAGTGCCGGGAGCGGTCCCTGACCACTCTTGGCACAGTGTCGGGTGTCAACTGTGAGCGTGGCTGATCGGTATGACGTACTATCCCGTCCACGGTCATACGGGCCCGGGTCACTTGGACGGGATAGTACGTCATGTCAGAAAGGGGTTAATAAATAACATTTCCCACATGTCTACTTTAGGCTGGTTTCACATTAGCGCTTTTTAAGCGCACGCACGGCCGGGGGTAGTTCCGCCCCCGAGCCGCCTCTCTGCCCGGCGTGCCCGCCCCTTGCTTGTAGCGCCGCCTCCTAGCGCACAGCGGCACCTGCGATCGGTGCACCCTATCTTTAGCATAGGGTGCGCAGATCGTGCGCAGGCCGTGCGCTAGTTGCGCTTTGACCTGCGCTGCGCACTTTTGACGGTGCGCCGTGCGCGCCAAAATCCGAAAAGTTTGATTTTGGCGCGCACGGCGCACCGTCAAAAGTGCGCAGCGCAGGTCAAAGCGCAACTAGCGCACGGCCTGCGCACGATCTGCGCACCCTATGCTAAAGATAGGGTGCGCCGATCGCAGGCGCCGCTGTGCGCTAGGAGGCGGCGCTACAAGCAAGGGGCGGGCACGCCGGGCAGAGAGGCGGCTCGGGGGCGGAGCTACCCCCGGCCGTGCGTGCGCTTAAAAAGCGCTAATGTGAAACCAGCCTCACATCAGCATAATTTTGGAAACTATTTTTTGTTAGGAAGTTATAAGGGTTAAAAAAGTTGACCAGCGATTTCTCATTTTTCCAACAAAATTTACAAAATCATTTTTTTTTAAGGTACCACTTCACATTTTAAGTGACTTTGGGGGGTCAATATGACAGAAAATACCCAAAAGTGACACCATTCTAAAAACTGCACCCCTCAATGTACTCAAAACCACATTCAAGAAGTTTATTAACCGTTCAGGTGGTTCATGAGAACTAAACCAATGTGGATGGAAAAAAATTGACATTTTAATTTTTCCACAAAAAATTTCCTTTTGACCCACACTTTTTATATTCACAAGGGTAACAGGAGAAAATGGACCACAAAATTTGTTGTGAAATTTCTCCTGAGTACGCAGATATACGCCGTATGTGGGGGAAAGCCACTGTTTGGGCGCATGGCAGGGTTTAGAAGGGAGGGAGCACATATAAGAGACTAAACGAACACTTGCTCAAATAGACAAAATTTGAAGAGTTACAGGAGAAAGAGTCCTTCATCGGATTGTGCTTACCAGAATATGGTGGTGAATAATGTCCCGCTTGTGAATATTATTATATTTGAAACAGTGGAGACATGGAAAGGTACCCGTCTTTGGTGTAGCCAGGAACCTTTGCATGGGGACTAACTTTTGGGCCAATATCAGCTTTGAACAATTTATCCTTCAGATTAGGAGAACATCTGAAAACACGTCAACATTAGGAAAGACATTCTTGATAATGTTACAAAGTTTTCGGGTGGATCTTGTAAGCACAGGGGTGGAATGTGTGCATGAAGGGGATACGATTTGGAGTTTTGTATGGTTGAAGTCAACATCACTGAGTGATTTCCCTCGTGTAAAACCCCGACGGGATAACCCCTGGCCCTGCATCTATTGCTTCAAACAATACCACTATGACAAGGCTCTCTCTACCTGATCTCCATGTGAACCAGGGACTGCTAATAATGCAGGGCACTGCCTCTCCTGAGTACTCTCCACCTGCTTCTCACTTTTCATTTGATTTCCAAATTTTTCTCAGTGTTTTCATTTTCCTGTTCTATTGTTTGTTCTAGGAATAGCATTAGAGTTATGCTAATTTGGAATTTCCATCGTTTTCTTCACCATGATGTATTGATGGCATTCTGTGAAGTCGTTACGTTTTTTTTTTGTTTTGTTTATTTAATGACATGAATGATGGTGTTTTTTCTATATTTTTTTTTTGTTTATGGCTTTCTGCATTTTTTCTTCAAAGACTGGTGAAGGTCAGGTATTGACCGAAATGTCTCTTATTTTTCTGGAATTTCTACATTGAATAAATAAATATTTGAAAACACCTATATGAGTGCCAAGTATTTCTACATCGCAGTTGATGGATTTGGTTATCCAACTTGTGCACCACCAGAATTCCAGATGTGCCATGTTTTACCAATTTAAAATATGACACACCAAAAAGAGAAAAACTGCAGAGTTAAAAATGTGATTTAAAAAAATGAACTTAAAAGCAATTACCCTAATTTACCGTGTATACTTGTGTATAAGCTGAGTTTTTCTGCACTTTTTTGTGCTGAAAACGCCCCCCCCCTCCCCCTCAGCTTATACACGAGTCAATTGTCCCAGAGGGCCGGCGGGGGAGCAGTGAGTCACAGTAGGTAGGATCCAGCGCGCACAGTGACACCTGCAGCCACTGGCTTCCAGAAGACATCCTACTCACCTTTCTACACGTCCTTGATGCATTTCATTGGATCCGGCACCAACAGCATTTCCAGACGAGCGATCACGTGTCCCCGCTCATTAAGGTAATGAATATGCACGCCTCTCCTCTCCCATAGGCGTGGAGTGAATATTCATTACCTTAATGAGCGGGGCCACGTGATCGCTCGGCAGGAAGAGCTGCTGGCGCCGGAACGAGATGCATCGAGGGTGCGCAGGCAAGGTAAGTAGGATGTTTGTTACTTTTTTTAATAGGAAACATGCATACAGGGATAGGGGATAAGGAGCCATGCATACAAAGACAGCGATGGGGGAGCAATGGATACAATGACAGGGACCGAGGAGCCATGCATACAAGTGTAGGGGATGAGGAGCCATGCATACAAGTGTAGGGGATAAGGAGCCATGCACACAAGGACAGGGGATCCATGCATACAAGGATAGAGGATAAGGAGCCATGCATACAAGGACAGGGATGGGGGAGCCATGCATACAAGGACAGCGATGGGGGAGCCATGCATACAAGGACAGGGACTGGGGAGCCATACATACCAGGACAGGGATGAGGGGATAATGCATAACCGGCTTATACTCGAGTCAATAAGCTTACCCAGTTTTTTGTGGCAAAATTATGTGCCTCGGCTTATACTCGAGTATATACGGTACATAAAAAGTGAAGAAATGCTGCAGAAAATCTGCAAAATGAAAAACTCAAAAACTCATCATGGGAACGTAGCCTAAATGTTGACTATATCAAAATTACAATAAAATGAAACAAACATTTACACTTTTAATGGTTTTAATTTTTTTTTAATGATAAATTCCCTTTAAAAGGTCAAATCAGGAATGGTCCTAAGAAGTTAAACAATGTCATACTGACGTTCGGTGGCACCTTATCTTTTTTTTGCATGAATACCGTATCTCTCTGGTTTTGTTCCATACGTGAAAGACAAAACAATCTTTAACGCTATTGTTCTATTAATGCACCTTTAATTTAAGGACAAATAGTTTAAGGGCATTTCTCACAAATACTGATACACTGATTCTATTTTCATGCAGCAACACAGATTGCAGATTAAAAAAAATAAGCAAAGGAAATAAAATATGAAAACTTCCAGACATCTACAATTTGGGTATAAATATTAACACATGGGCCATGCACACAGTGAACAAGTCTGTAGGACAGTGTTCACATCACCAAAAGACAAACATAGAAAAACACAGTAAAACAAATGTATAAAAATACTCTGCTGTAAAAAAGGAACAGTAAACAGCAAGTGCTAGTAAACAAGATAACAAAACCCTGTATTTGGTTGATACGTTTTTTGCAAAAAATCTATACTAAGTCGCTCTACCAAACGTCAAGGTATACCCATATCTGAGCAGTCCCTAACCGAAGTATTTATACGTTTGCTTTACTGTGTTTTTCTGTGTTTCATTCTTTTGGTGGTGTGAACACTGTCCTACAGACTTGCTCACTGTGTGCATGGCCCATGTGTTTATATTCAATTGGTTTCTTGTTTTTGCAAGATTAAGGAGGTCTCCACCCCTCCCTTGTGGGCCATGCACATAAAAGCATTCTTCTACAGTGTCCACATCGGACATTACCTTTCTGAATCCTGCTCATGTAGGTACTGTACACATGGTCAGGTTTTAAATACATTAGTTAGGGACTGCTCTGATAAGGGTATACCTTGACGTTTGGTAGATTGGCTTAGTATACATTTTTTGCAAAAAACGTATCAACCAAATACCCTGTTTTGTTATCTTTTTACTAGCACTTGCTGTTTACTGTTACTTATTTACAGCAGAGTAATTTTATACGTTTGTTATACTGTTTATACGCTTTTCAATCTACAATTTGGGGTAGCAAAAATACAAAGTATTCTCCGCTGCAATGGTCTGTGCTTGGCTATAGAGGTAGCGCAATGTAGACATTGGCTGAAGCAATCATGGAGCTCAGTGTCTCGCCCCGATGTATAGCAGCACAGCTGGTGAACTCACCAAATAGCTGCTGCAATTTTAACATGCGGTCACAGCTGCAGCCACACAATGGAAACCGAGGCAGTGGCAGAGACTCAGCACTGCATCCCACAAGGGCTAATAAAAAGCTTAGTTTGGTTTGTTTTTCATTATTTTTTACAATAAACTACCACACCCATAAGTAATCGGTCTATTAATTCAAACATTTCTTAAACAGTTTTTATTGAATATTTTCATATATAACATACAAAAAGTAAAAAGTATGTCCATGCAAGGACAAGGAAAAGCAAAAATAAGCAAAACAGTCAAGTAAAACAGCAAGACAATCAAGTAAAGCATAACCGCCTTACATGAGTCAGATTCACTCAACCATTAATAGCCAGCAATGGCTATGCAGACAGCTGATTTTAATAGCCTAGAAAGGGGCCATGGATAGTGGCCCCACCTCCCAGCTAAAAACATCAGCTCTCAGCCGCCTCAGAGAAGGCACCAGAGTTCAGGGCGGGTCAGTCTGTGAGGGAGCAGCATCAGAAACATCACCACTAGTCACTGAGGCTGCACTGGCAACATCTCATTCACCAGTGGTTTTTCAGCCGGGACGGTTGCATCTTAGCACCTTCCAGATTGAAAAAGGTTTATCTCCCAGATATGGATTACGGCGTGGGACACAACTACAGACAGGTATGGTACTTTGTTGGTTTTTTATTTTATATTTATTACAGGAGAACGAGGGCTGTGCATGGATTAGGTGTGGTTGTAAGTATGGTTTAATTAATAATAAAGGAGTCTGTGTCTATTTCAAATAAAGGATTTTTTAATGGGTGTCTGTGTTTTCTTTACAATTTGACTATGCGGTTAGTAATAGGGGCGTCTAATTGACACTTCTTTATTACTAACCTTGGGGCTTGATGTCACCTGAAAGGTGACATCAACCCCTCAACTATTACTCAATATGCCACCTCTACAGGGCAGTGGGAAGATAAAGGCTATGTGCCAGAATTGGCGCATCTTAGAGATGCACCTTTTCTGGGGCAGCTGAAAGCTGAGGTTTACAGCATGGGGGGGGGCAGTATCCATGGCCCCTTCCTAGGCTATTAATATCAGCCCACAGCTGTCTTCATAGCCTTTGCTGGTTATTATATGGGGACCCTATGTCTTTTTTTGGGGGTCCTCCATTTCAATAGCCAGTAAAGGCCAAGTATATACTTGTGAGCTGATATTAAAAGCCTGGGAAGCTCCATGGTATATCCATGGGTATAACTCCCTTACCAGGCTATAGACATCTGCCCCTAGCCGTCAACTTTTCCTCTGCTGGTTAAGAAAATTATGCGGGAGCCCACGCCACTTTTTTTCAGAAAAATAATCTTTTTAATAATTAAATACATGTACATACACACTGTACTAATTGTATATGTCACTGACACACACACACATATATATATATATATATATATATATATATATATATATATATATATATATATATATATATATATATATATCTCCTGTCAGCTCCTGTTGTTATTTTACTGTACGTGAATGCTGAATTGCCAGATTTTCATCCATCCCTCTATGTAATATATGTGTCACTGACATCTGTGTATCTATCCTGTGCCACGCTGTGATTTTACTGTATGTGATAGATGAATTGCTGGATTTTCCAAGGTCATCTGTGTGCAAAAATCGGACAGCACTCGCATGGTCCGAGTGCTGTGAGATTTTTTTCTCGCACCCATAGACTTGCATTGGCGAGTCTCGTCCGAGATATGTGGCAAATTGCAGCATGCTGCAATTTTTTTTTCAGTCTGATTTCAGCTGAGAGAAGAAAAAAAACAAAAACTCGCAGATGAGATGTAACCCATTCAACAACATTGCTCAGAGTGCAATCCGATTTTTTATCAGATTGCACTCATCAATTTTTCTCGCAAATGAGTATGAGCCCCAAGGCTAAGTTCACACTGGGCGTTTTTGCTGGGTTTTCTTATGCTAATTTTTAGGCTGATTGTTACACTACCAGCAATGCCTATGAGATTTCAGACATCTCATGCACACACATTGCTTTCTTTTGACATCAGTATTTTATACTTTACATGATTTTTTGGACAGAGCATGTCACTTTCAGCATTTTTTTGAGAGTTTTTCGTCCATTGACTTGAATAGGTGGTGAAAAAATGCTCAAAAACGCAGGTATCATTTTTTTGCATTTTTTTTGTGCCAAAACCTCATTCTTTTTAATAGGATTTTTTTAAATACTAAACTTTATTAGTATGCATAAGAGACAAATCTAGCCTGCCAAAACCGCGAGAAAAAAACGCACTCAAGAAAAGCTGCGAAAAAAAGGAAAATATGCCTTTTTCTGCAGCTTCTTTCCCGCCAAGAGATCAGGTTTAGCTGCAGAAAAAAAATGCTGAAAAAAATGACTAGTGTAAACTTACCCTAAGAATACTGGTGTGATTACAGCCCTTACACTGTGTAGAAGTGTGATTGCTCGTAGCAGCTGTGTGTGACACTTCTCAGCAACCGGCCCCCCTGCCGGTAATCGCTAATCGTTGTTGGAAAGCCCTGGACATTTTTTCGATCGCTGGTCTCCCGCTGGCCAGCACACATCGCTGCATGTGACAGGCGGGAGACCAGCGATCAGCGCGCTGGTAACCAAGGTAAACGTCGGGTTTCTAAGGCCTGTTTCACACTTACGTTTTCCTGTGTGTTGGCAGCCGCTAAAATGGCGGATAACGGATCCGTGGGCGATGAAACACCAACGGGAGCCACCGGACCGTTGGTGTGCCAGGATCCGCCGATTTCGGAATTTTAAAGGAACTGTGGCTGAAAAGAAAAAATGACTACCTGCGATGTAGCGGTCAGAGGAAGCGAGATCTCAGGCAATGTCGAGGTGAGTGGAGGCAAGATCTCAGGCGATGAGTGGAGGAGGGAGAGGGAGAGAGAGAGTGAGAGAGAGAGAAGAGATTTTTTTTATCCAGCAGCCAGATTGAATTTAGGGTTAAACATGTAGCAAAAGAGGAAAATACAGATCCGGACAACAAAAAAAGTTGCATTGTCCGTTCGGTGATCTCAGCGGACGCCAAAATTTTGGCGGATCGGCAGAAATACGGATGCAATGGACGATCCTCAGTCAAAATCCGACGATAATGAAAGTCAATGGGGAAAAAACGGATCAGCCAAAATAAATGGTGGATCCGATTTTTTTGCAAATCGGCGGATTTTGACTGATGGTGACAAACGGATGTGTGAAACAGGCCTAAGCAGCGCGCTGTGCTTAGAAACCCCTTAGTTACCAGCGCGCTGATGCAGGGAGCTAGTAACCAAGGTACACATCGGGTTTCTAAGTGACGCGCGCTGCTTAGAAATCCGATGTGTACCTTAGTTACCAGCTCCCTGCACCAGCGCGCTGGTAACTAACGTACACAGCGAAGCGCCCGCTTGGCGTCGCTGGTGCTGATCGCTGGTGAAGCTGCCTGTTTGGCAGCTCACCAGCGATCATGTAGCGACACACCAGCGATCCTGACAAGTTGATATCATTGTCCGGATCGCTAGTGAGTCGCTATGTGTGACGGGGCCCTAACTTCATTTTCTCCCTACATTTAAACCTTCTATTTGCTCCCCACAATTATGTGGAAAGTTATTTATCTGTACAATAGCTTTGGACAAAGCACATGTCCGCTCCGTCCAAAGCCCTTCCGGCTTTTGAACGTCGGTGATTTTGCATGTGTTCATTGAACTGTGCGGAATCACCGCGTCCTATACATTGTATGGGTGACTTTATCTTGCGGAGAAGGAGCGTGTCCGCAAGATAAATAGACATGCTGCGGTCTGGAAAGATGCACTGCATGTCCGGTTATGCAGGGAAGCCGGAGGCATCCCTACAAGCATAGTGGAGATGGGATTTCATGAGATCCCCTCCACTATGCTGTAACATTTGAACGCTGCGGGTTGGACGCTGCGCCTGTACACAGCGTCCAAACCGCAGTGTTCACTGATTGTGGAAACGGACCCTAACCCTGCACCATTGTAAAATTTACCTTGCTGCTTTAAAGCTCCTGCAGTGTAGCAGGAGCAGGTCAAGTCTTCACCTGGGTCAGACACAGCTTCTGTTGACTTCATAGCGCTCAATGAGCACTGTGCAATGAACAGAAGCATGAGCACTGAAGCGGGACGAGAAGCAGATGATCACATGATAACCAGTTGTTTTCTCAGCATAGCAGAGTAGCTGATTCATAGCATACCCAGATCAGCTGCACCACTCACAGGTGGCACTAGTACGTAACTGGACTGGAGATCTTTTATGTCTTATATAGACAACACTAGATGTGTGCCCAATGCCATCGCATCCGGAAGGCAGTAACATCACGATGGGGGCAGCTTTGTGGCGCTGGGGGTGGCGGCCCACCCACTTCCGTGCAGTCACAACCGGCAGTTAAGACGGTGTTTTGCGGCCTGTGCTGGAGATGGTGTGCGGCGCCACCAGAGGGTGGCCGCACCCAATCTCCAGCACAGGCCTCAAGCCGCGGTCTTTCCTGCCGGCTGTGACTGCACGGAGGTGGGTGGGCAGGCAGCGTGTAGTCAGGCAGTGGCATCCCTCTCATTACTCCCCCCTCATTACACCTCATTATACCCCCTTCATTACACCCCTTTCACAGCCTCGTGATTGCAACGGTGGCCTGGATCCCAGTGGCGGGCGGGATCGCAGCAGCGTCCTGGATCCGAGCGGCATCACTTGGGTGTTCCAAAATGGAGGTCGGCGTATTTCTGGTGTGGGGGACATCCAGATGGAAGTGGATGACAGACAATTTAAGGCAATTATATAGATATGCAGCAATGTGCAAAAGTTTTAGGCAGATGTGAAAAAAATGCAGCAAAGTGAGAACATTTTAAAAATAAAAGTGTTATTGTTATTATTGAAAATAAAATAATAATAATAATAATAATAATAATAATAATAATAATAATAATAATAATCTACTACCACCTCCAAGTTATTAATAATTATTGAAAACTAATAATATTATTATTATTATTATTAATAATAATAAACTACTACTAATAATAACAAGTTAATAATAATAATTTATTGTTATTTTATGTATTTTATGGGATGCTGACACCATAGTTCACTTTGGTTCTTTTGGCATAACCTCTTGCAACAATTGTGGACAAACCATAAAAAAAAACCCCCCAAAAAAAAAAAACTGCAGAAATTCCGGATCAATGTCTGTTTACAGATGGAGCTCCCGTTATGACAGGGTAGGACTCTTCACAGTCATAAGCAACAGAAGAATAATGTGATGTAATAAACAAAAAAATCTAAAAGATCATTGCAAAAACACAGTAAGAGAAGGTAGGCATGTATAGTTTACTAGTAAAGCAATTAGGCAAATTACAGACGGATGTGAGGCTTGAGAGCATTAGAAAGTGACCTAAAAACAGAGGTGAAAAGGACCTGGGACCCCACAGATTTCTTGCCAACTCCAGAAGTAGAGCTCACATAAGGAATGTGCTGTTTGTGTGCTGCAGAAGGCAAGTGAACTATGGACCTAAGAAACTTGTGACTAGTGGAGACAATTACAAGATTGCTGGCATCCAGGCAGGACTTATTTAGGCTCAGTGAGAGCCAAAGTGCTGAGGAGAAACCTCAGTGAAGCTATGAATTTGCATAATAAAAGTGAGTTAGTGACCTGTGTGTCCGAAAAATTTAATAATTATTTACATGCCATTCAACTCCCCACTAGCATAAGTGACAGTGACAAGTGAGGATTTTGACAGAGGGAGAAGACTCCTTCTGCCAGCCCACTGGCAAAATTGTAGTGCGATCATGGGTTGCTTTGGAGAGTTAACAATGGCCTTTGTGTCGGCCTTATACGATATTCTAGCCTATCGGATCTCACTGGAGGCATGGTCTAAGTTTGATATGGTTTTTATGTGGAATGCAGCACACCCACACAAAGAGGTAAAACTCCTCACTGAGCTGGTAGCTAGGAAACTAGTTTGGTGGATGGACTTTGATGTACCAAAACTGTTGCCAGACAGCAGCCAAAAACATGTAGGTGAATTATTCTCCCCATTCCAGCAGGCCGCATGGAGCAAACTAGTTGGAGAAAAGTGATGTTAGCATCCAAGACATCTACAACTGGAAGTGGAGGACTATCTTGGCTCCCAAGACTACACGTCCTAATTGCAAGTGTGCTGTGGATGCAAGAGTAGTCCGCCAGAAGCAAGTCATAGTACAGATGGGAATGCCAGACAACCACCCAGAATGAAGATTAGTCGGACTGGTACATGGAGGTCAACTAGGGATCACGACCCTAGAAAAGTGGAAAAATATTCCATAGTGTCAGCATTGGACAACATACTATATTGGTCTCAATATCTACTACCATTGATTGTATTTTGTAACTTTGGTTATACCATCTATGGCTCTGTACCTTTTTGGCTTCTAAAGCAAAGATTCACCTAGTTTACTTTTAAAACTGCCTGCTGATTCCCTCGTTTTCCTCCACCACATCAACACCACAGGGACTGCCAAACATGTACACGAGGGGACAATACTACTAGCGTTAACCCCGCTTATCCATAGCAGTGTTCCTATATCATTGCACCGAAGCACCAGGTGCCGGACACAGTCACACCTCCTATTTGACAACTAGAAGGAGCCGACCCATGCCCAGTGTACTAGACTCACTGCACTCTAGGTGTCACAAGGACACTAACAAATACTGTAAACATTAACCCCTTAACGACAGAGCTATTTTTTGTTTTGCATTTTCATTTTTTGCTCCTCCCAGAGCCAAATTTTTTTTTATTTTTGGGTCAAAATGGCCATGTGATGGCTTGTTTTTTCGTGGCGAGTTGTACTTTTGAACACCACCAATGTTTTTTCTGTGTCGTGTACTCAAAAACAGGAAAAAAAAATTCCAAGTGCGGTGAAACTGATTCTCCAGGACATTACGAGTTCATAGACACCAAACATGTCTAGGTTCTTTTTTATTCAACTCCCCAACGTCCAATGGCGAATGCTGTCCGTTATTCGACCCCTTCCACTTTTTGGTGCGGGTTCCTGCGATGAGCCCGCACCTTTTCCGGCACATGACAACTGACATGCACCCGAACAGCCTCGGGTGGAATCACACTTCACTGTTAACATGTTAAATGCCGCTGTCAAACTCTGACTGCGACATTTAACATGCACACGCAGGAAGCGCATTATTACCTCCTTCCATCGGTGCGCGCGTCACATGAACGTGGATCACCGATGGATTGGCATGACAACCCGGGGTCAGCAGAAGACCCCTGTGGTTGTCATCGCTGGATCGCTATGAGCGCCGCCTGTTGGTCGACGCTCATAGCAAGTGAGCATATCTCCTACATATAGCAGGGCTGCAGCCCTGCTCTATGTAGCAGAGGCGATCAGACAACTGCAGCTTCAAGTCACCCATGGAGACTATTGAAGTAAAAAAAAAAAAAAAAAAATTTTAAAAATATTTTAAAAATAAAAATATAAAATTTCAAATCACCCCTATTTCGTCTCATTCAAAATAAAACAAAAAAAATCAAATATACAGTGCCTTGCGAAAGTATTCGGCCCCCTGGAACTTTTCAACCTTTTCCCACATATCATGCTTCAAACATAAAGATACCAAATGTAAATTTTTGGTGAAGAATCAACAAGTGGAACACAATTGTGAGGTTGAACGAAAATGTATTGGTTATTTTAAATTTTTGTGGAAATTCAAAGAGTGAAAAGTGGGGCGTGCAATATTATTTGGCCCCTTTACTTTCAGTGCAGCAAACTCACTCCAGAAGTTCATTGTGGATCTCTGAATGATCCAATGTTGTCCTAAATGACTAATGATAACTATAATCCACCTGTGTGTGATCAAGTCTCCGTATAAATGCACCTGCTCTGTGATAGTCTCAGGGTTCTGTTTGATGCAAAGAGAGCATCATGTAGATCAAGGAACACAACAGGCAGGTCCGAGATACTGTTGTGGAGAAGTTTAAAGCTGGATTTGGATACAAAATGATTTCCAAAACTTTAAACATCCCAAGGAGCACTGTGGAAGCAATCATATTGAAATGGAAGGAGTATCATACCACTGCAATTCTGCCAAAACCGTCCGTCCCTCTAAACTTTCATCTCAAACAAGGAGAAGACTGATCAGAGATGCAGCCAAGAGGCCCATGATCACTCTGGATGAACTGCAGAGATCTACAGCGGAGGTGGGACAGTCTGTCCATAGGATAAAAATCAGTCGTACACTGCACAAATCTGGCCTTTATGGAAGAGTAGCAAGAAGAAAGCCATTTATCAAAGATATCCATAAAGAGTGTCGGTTAAAGTTTGCAACAAGCCACCTGGGAGACACACCAAACATGTGGAAGAAGGTGCTCTGGTCAGATGAAACCAAAATCGGACTTTTTGGCAACAATGCCAAATGATATGTTTGGCGTAAAGGCAACACAGCTCATCACCCTGAACACACCATCCCCACTGTCAAACATGGTGGTGGCAGCACCTTGGTTTGGGCCTGCTTTTCTCCAGCAGGGACAGGGAAGATGGTTAAAATTGATGGGAAGATGGATGGAGCCAAATACAGGACCATTCTTGAAGAAAGTCTTAGTTACTCACCGGTTAACGGTATTTTTCGGAGTCCATGACAGCACCACCTGAGAGAGGGGATCCGCCCTTTAGGAACAGGAAACCTACAGATACAAAGAGGGTGGCACCTCTCCCACGCATCAGTTGGATTACAGAGCACAAGAGGACTTCCAAGGTTAACGCATGATTTATGTACAGTATTCTTTACAATTATAACTTTTATCACCAGTGAGTATAAACAAGAAAAAAGACGTGCACACCCCAATTAAACTAAAGGGAGGGAATATACGGGTGCTGTCATGGACTCCGAAAAATACCGTTAACCGGTGAGTAACTAAGACTTTATTCGATCGTCCATGACAGCACCACCTGAGAGATTTACAGAGAGTAATATCAGCTTTAGGGAGGGACTACAGCCTGCAGCACCCTTATACCAAAAGAGAGGTCTGTGGAAGCACCTAGGTCTAGCCTATAATGACTATAAAAGGTGCTCGGAGAGGACCAAGTAGCCGCCTTACATATCTGGTCGATGGAGACTTCTGATCTTTCGGCCCATGAGGTTGCCATTGCCCTGGTGGAATGCGCCCTCAGCTTTTCGGGTGGCGACCTGCCCTTTGATGTGTATGCTATTGCAATCGCCTCTCTAATCTATCTGGCTAGTGTATTTTTTGATGCTCTACAACCTTTTCTGGGGCCTTGATGAGAGATAAATAGGGCATTATCTTTCTTCCAGGGATCAGTGACTGACAGATATTCTATGAGGCCTCTCCTGACATCCAGGGTGTGTAGTTTCCTTTCCTTCTCATTAGTTGGATTAGGGAGGAAGGATGGCAGAACTATCTCCTGCGTCCTATGGAAACTAGAAACTACCTTTGGCAAGTACCTGGATCAGGTCTGAGTATTACCCTATCCTCTTTAAACTGTAAATAAGGAGGACACCTAGATAAAGCCTGAATATCGCTTATTCTGCGAGCTGATGTCAGAGCTACCAGGAAGGCTACCTTGAGGGACAGGATTTTTAGGGAAGCCGACGAGATAGGTTCGAATGCAGTCTCTGTCATAGCAGTGAGGACTAGGTTCAAGTCCCACGGCATAAACCTATCCTTCATTATTGGCCTGGATCTACCTGCTGCCTTAATGAATCTGCTTATCCAATAATTACCAGAAATGTTGCAGCTAAACAGAGCCCCCAAGGCTGACACTTGTACTTTAAGGGTACTGGTAGAGAGTCCCATGTCTAAACCTTTTTGTAGGAACTCTAATATCTGCATTATAGGTGCTGAATCCCCAGCGATAACTTCTGAGTTTTGAAGGAATTTTTTCCAAATCCTGACGTAAATTTTTGTGGTAATGATTTTCCTACTTTTAAGAAGGGTGTTAATTAGGTCTGCGGAGAAACCCTTTTCTTCTAATAATGACCGTTCAAACTCCACGCCGTCAGATGAAGGCCAGCCACCTGAGGATGGAAGACTGGGCCCTAGGACAGGAGATCCGGGATGTCCGGCAGAACCCAAGGATCGGACACCGACATGGTCCTGAGGCATGAGAACCATGCTCTCCTGGGCCAAAACGGAGCGATGACTATCACCCTTGCTCTGTCTTTCCTGATTTTCCTCATCACTAGGGGTAGAAGAGATAGGGGAGGGAAGGCGTAGGCTAGTTTGAAGTCCCAGTTTATCAGGAAGGCATCTACCGCCAGAGGATTTTCTCTGGGATTCAGGGAGCAGAATTGTTCCAATTGAGTGTTGTCTCTGGTGGCGAATAGGTCTACCTCTGGATATCCCCACTTTTGAACAATCAGTTTGAATATGGAGGTGTTTAAAGACCATTCCCCTTGCTTTAGCCGATTGCGGCTTAAAAAGTCTGCCGTGATGTTGTCTTTTCCTTTTATATGCAATGCTGTTAAAGATAGGAAGTATTGTTCTGCTAGATGGAACAACCGTTCTGCTACCAACATCAGGGGTCTGGAACGAGTCCCGCCTTGGCGATTGATGTATGCCACGGTGACCTGATTGTCGGAGAACACTCGCACATGATGGCCCTGTAGATACACAAGGAGCTTTTTAGCCGCCTGTTCTACTGCCGTTAATTCTTTTAGGTTAGATGACATTCCTAACTGATGATGTTGCCATCGGTCCTGGACTAAAATTTCACCCATATGAGCTCCCCAACCGTAAGGACTAGCATCCGTGGTGACTATGCGGGTTACATTATACTCCCAGGGCACCCCTTTTAATAAGTTATCCTTGTGTAACCACCACTCTAGGGACTCCCTTGTGTTACGGGATAAGGTTAGCTGACCCTCCAAGTAACCTCCAAGGACTTTTTGATGTAATAAGACCTCGCTCTGTAGTTTCCTTGCATGAAACTGGGCCCACTGGACTGCCGGGATACAGGCCGAGAGAGAGCCTAGAAGGGACATGGCTTTTCTGAGGGACATGGTGGGGTTATTGGAGGCGTTCAGGATCTGATAATGGAGGCGAACAAGCTTGTCCGGAGGCAGACGGCATTCCTGTTTTTCAGAATCCAGGGTTAGGCCCAAAAATTGTTGGACTTTCATTGGCTGCAACCGGGACTTTTTGACGTTCAGCAACCATCCTAACCGTTCTAGGGCAGACATTGCTTTTTGTAGCTGTTGTAAACAATGGTTCGCCGTTTTACCTACAATAAGAAAATCGTCCAGGTAGGGGATCACCAGAATGTTTGATTCACGTAGATGGGCCATGACCTCCGCTATCACCTTAGTAAACACTCGGGGAGCGACTGCCACTCCAAAAGGGAGGGCCGCATATTGGAAATGTCGAATTGACCCATCCAACTGAACCGCCACTCTGAGGAACCACTGATGGCCTGCATGGATGGGTATATGGTAGTATGCGTCTTTTAAATCTAACACCACCATGAAGCAGTTTTGGAACAGCAATTTTATTGCAGATTTAATCGTTTCCATCTTAAAGGGACGTATGACCAAAAATTTGTTGAGGGCTTTAAGGTTAATTATTGTCCTAAAGGAGCTGTCCGGTTTGCGGACCAGGAACAGAGGGGAGTAGAATCCCTTCCCCCATTCTTCCTCTGGAACCTCTATCAGGACTTTCTTAGCGCAGAGGTTATGAACCTCGGCTTCCAGGGCCGCTTGTTCTGCCGCAGATGACCTGAGTGGGGTGATTTTAAATTGATCAAGGGGAACCCTAGAAAACTCGACGGCTATTATCCCCAATATCCAGCTGCTATTGGAGATCAGAGACCAGGATGGGTAGAAGGCAGCTAGTCTCCCTCCTACTGGGGCCACTAGTCATTGGGGCGGCTTTTTCGTGTCCCGAGCTGGACCTTCCTGGCGCCCTCCCCCAAACATGAATCCTGTACCTTTCCTTTTTTTATCATCCCATCTGCCCTGATCTCTGGACGACCTTCTCCGGAAAACCCCTTTCCTGGCGAAGGGACGTCTGTACGAGGGGTTCGGGAGACTGGGAAATTTCTTTTTGTCATCTCCAGCTTTCTCCAACAATTCGTCCAAGACGGGACCGAATAGGTACTCCCCCTCGCAGGGAATGGAACAGAGACGGGACCGGGTTTGAATATCTCCTGGCCAGCATTTTAACCAAAGCGCTCTTCGCGCTGCATTAGACAGACCTGCGGCTTTTGCCGCCATTCTTGCAGAGTCTGCAGAAGCATCGGCTAAAAACGCTGCGGCATTCTGAATGATGGGTAAATTTTTCCGAATAGATGATCTTGAAGCTCCATCTCTTAGTTCGGAATCTAGCTGATCTAGCCAGACCATCATGGATCTGGCTGTACAGGTGGCAGCTACCGCTGGTCTTAACGCGCCTGCTGACATCTCCCATGTCCCTTTAAGGAAAGAATCTGCTTTCTTATCTAACGGATCTTTCAGGGAGGCCATATCGTCAAATGGTATGGCGGATCTTTTAGATGCTTTGGCTACTGCAGCATCTAGTTTCGGGGCTTTATCCCATCTGTTTACTACCGGGTCATCGAAGGGGTATCTCCGCTTAAAGGCTGGTGGCATGGAGCCCCTTTTCTCCGGTCTCTTCCATTCTCTATCAATTAGGCTCTGAACCTTTTCGTTCAATGGAAAGGCTTTACGTTTTTTGGGGTCCAACCCCCCGAACATAATGTCCTGTGCTGAGAGTTCTCGTTTTTTGTCCGCTACCCCCATGGTGGACCGTATAGCTTTCACTAATTTGTCCATCTGTTCTAAGGGGAATCAGAACCAGCTAGAGTCTTCATCCGAGGAAGACGACGAGGAGGCCGAGGAGTCCGAGGAATTGTCCCCTTTCCCAGGGGCGACTGAGGCCTCCGAGCCCGAACCACTAGCCTCTCTTCTCCTAGAAGGTTCTCTTTGAGGTAAAGCTTTCATTTCTGCCCTGATCATGTCTCTCAGGTTTGAAGTGAAGTCAGGTGTCTCTTCCGCTACCTGCATAAACGGGGGAGAGTATAAGGGCCTGACAATCTACCCCTGGACTCCCTGTCCATAATAACTCCTACCGTCTGCCGTATGCATGGCTGGCATAATTTTTTAGGGTGGCCATCTGGTAGGGGGGAACTACAGAGGGCACATTCCCTGTGTTTCCGTTTTCCCGTAACCTTCTTCCCCTGAAAAAAAACATAAAGGAACACTGCATCAGGGTACATTCACGGAGATCTCTTACCCATGCAGATGAGGCAGGTACCGGATCACGGAGGGAGGCAGGGGGGTCCTTTCTGGAGGAACTTTCGCGGCTCTGGTCGCTGGTTCGTTTCTGTCTCTTCTGCTGGCCACTCGCCTGTTTCTGCGGGTGTTCCTGCGTCTCGTCCTGCTGGACTAAGGGGGCTTCCGACGTCTCCATTGCTGGGGCCTTCAGAAGCACCCCAGCGGCGTCCCCATCTGCCTTATATGGCCTCCTGTCCGGGTCAGCAGGCATACTGCCCTAGCACCACCCACCCGGCATTTGCGTTCCCTCCCCCATGCACCGGCCCCCCTCGCCTTCGCCGGGTCGCCGCGCGACCCCCGGACCGGCATGCACCCGCGGCGCGCGCCGGAGGCCGCCGGCACCCGACTTCTGGAATCGGCGCTATCGCTCCGCCCCTTCCGCCGCGTCACTTCCGCCGCTCACAGAGCCCTGCGGGAGCGCGCGCGAAGGAGCCGCGCAGGCCCGCCCGGAGTGCCAGCACCCCCCACGCCCGCCGCCATGAGCCCGGCCAGGAGACAGCACTGACCCGGAGGACCGGGCCTGGGGAAGCGCACCGGGGCATACCTACCAGGTGCTGGCTCTGGAGACGGCATCCACCGGACCCTTGCTCCACCTGCTTCGTCCACTGTCGTGGTGACCTACCCGGCCCCACCGTGGCGCTTCCAGGGACCCCGCACTGACCGAGGTAGGAGACCCCCTCGCTACCTGGGTCGGTCAGCCGGCCTGGGTATTCCATGATGATTCTGACGGACGATCTGTAGAGAGTCCTGTCCTCTAGGAACAGGAAACCAACTGATGCGTGGGAGAGGTGCCACCCTTTTTGTATCTGTAGGTTTCCTGTCCCTAAAGGGCGGATCCCCTCTCTCAGGTGGTGCTGTCATGGACGATCGAATAAAAAGGGAATTAGACCTACCGGTAATTCTGTTTCCTGGTAGTCCCTCAGGACAGCACCATGGAGGTATTCCTTCCTTGGCCTATAGCGGGACAGGATCACAGAGAGGTTAAAAGGCCCCTCCCATCTCCACCCTCCGGTGGTACTTTGAAAAAACACTGAGGAGGGATGGAAATGGTCTAAATGTGCCCTTACAAATGCGTATGTAATAACCCTTTAACGGCTCCATCCCAAGCTCGAGCCATGGTGACCTGATGGATGAAAAATCTGCCGGACGATCGATCCCATGCAAGCCTAAAGACAAACATAAGGGAAGGACTTAAGGGTGCTGTCCTTAGGGACTACCTGGAAACAGAGTTACCGGTAGGTCTAATTCCCTTTTTCCATTACGTCCCTTCGGACAGCACCATGGAGGATACCAAAGCAAAGGTCCCAGGGTAGGTAAAGAAGCCCAAGGATCAAAGTCCTAGAACCAGGCTAGATATAGAAATTATCTGAAAGACGAGAAGAAATATAGATATCGAAAGGGATCTATAAAGGTGATCACCGTAGTGAGTGTCTGATATAGGTCTATAATGGCCAATTTCAGTATGAATGTGGTAAACAAGATCTGCAGTGGAAACAGAGTGAAACACACCCGTTGTACCCCAATACCAATAATGAAGCACAGAGAATTAGTTATTGTGATAGATACTTATGAACACTGCAGTCACAGAATAGGTTTAAAAACCTTATTGCCCAGCGAAAGTATGGTGACAACCACAATACAATGAGGACTGTACAGACCGGTAATCCGCTGCAACACAGGACTGTTCCTTCATCGGTCCTCCTGGGCTCGGATTAAACCTTGGTTAGAGACCAGCTTACCATACTACAAGGAAACCTGCAGGATAGAGAACCTGGACTGCTGGAAGATCAAAGCAGTAACAGTTAGTTCATGGAAAATGGCAGAGCATTGGGACGTACTGTATGTACCCAACTCATCCAGGAGATCATGTCTATTCTCAATCCTTTAGATGTCTAAACCTCAAGTAAGGGTACTCCATCTGGCAGGTAACATCTCCTGCCACTACCAACATCGGGCTTCTCATTAGAAGCGTTGAAAGGGAGATGGGGGGGGGGGGGGGAGGTCGAGGGATTCTCCAGTTTCTTGGGGGTCGGGGACCTCTATTGTCTAAGTTGGAGGCGAATAAATTCAGACCTTAGATAGCTAAACTAACGACGGTAATGCTTATGGTTAAGGTGTGGGGTAAAATCAAAAGTTTAAGAGGAATTGCTGGGTTCACGAGGCATGCTCCCATATGGGATAATCCGCATTTGCCGCAAGTGAGGACATTGAAAGGGTTCGCGCAGTGGCGACGTGTGGGTATCTGGTGGATTGCACAGCTGACAGATAGGGGGGTCTTCAAATCATTCGATGACCTGCAAAGAGATTTCCCACTTCAACACTCTACATTCTACCAGTATTTACAGGTGAGGCATGCTTATACAATGCAGACTCGCATCCACCCTATTATTATACATCATGATGCTGTAATTAATAGGCTCGGTTGGTTGACATCCACAAGAGGATTGATTTCTTTTGTGTATGGGGAACTCCTTTCAAAGGTGCTATTAGGTCACCCGATAACGGCGCTAATGAAATGGGAACAACAAGTAGGTGGGATTTCGACAGACCAATGGGAATCAATAATGCAAACGATCCCCAAGTTGTCCCTTAGTGAGCCCAATCGTCTGTCCCAACTATACATCCTCTACAGGGTTTATAGAACTCCAAAGTGGTTGTTTGATTTGGGTTTGAGACCGGATTCAAAATGTCCCAAATGTGCGCTTGACAATGCGGATATTCTACATATGCTCTGGACATGTCCGTGCATACAAATATTTTGGATTATGGTTCTTAACTTAATATATGTAGCCACCGAGCAGGCCATTCCCAGAGATCCCACTGTCTGTGTACTGGGATATATGGAGGAGGTGAGGGGTGACGATCATCTACAAACATCTGTTGCTAGAATGCTCTTTATTGCTAGGAAACTAATAGCATATCACTGGATCTCGGATAAAGTCCGCACGCGGAAAGAAAATGTAAATAAGCTTAACCTTACATTGGCCTTCTCTCTCACATTTATCTGAAACGAGGAAGGCCGGCGATGTTTGAAAAAATCTGGGCAGGATGGTTGAACATTCCAGGTTTATCCTCTGTAATTTTGTTCATGATACTCTGAATATGATTTATGTGTACATTATCATACTATGCACCTTGGAACGTGTGCCTTATCTATGTATGCTTTGTATCTATTTTGGTATAACTTCGCACTGGACCAGGGAACGGGATGGGGGGGTGGTAGGGAATGTGGTAAGGAATGTGGGGTACTTTGAAATAAGTGATGTTATGTTTTAAAAAATTTAAATAAAAAATATCCGATTTTAAAAAAAAGAAGCGTTGAAAGGGAAATGTGGATCATCACTCCTGTTTTAATGATGTTAGACACAGGGAGCCTGGACTCTGGAATGGAGGAGCGTTAAGTGGTGTGTGTGTGTGGGAATACGAGATATTATTTGAAACTGCCTCTATACAATTCAGTAGCCCAGACATTGTAAATGTGTCAACTTAATTATATATTATATCCAAAAAGGCAAGTTGACATTAATCCATTCATATTAACCTATTAGCCACTGCTACAGGGCAATGGGAATAGAGAGGATAAGTGCCAGAAAAGGAGCATCTTATAGATGTGCCTTTTCTGGGGACAGATTTTTGTAGCCGGGGAGGGGGGAAAAAACAATGGTCTCTCTCAAGGCTATTAAAATCTGCCCTCACTCACCTGCTTTACCTCTCTGGTTGCGATTTTGCCGCGGGAGCCCACGCATTTTGTTTCCAACAAATTAACCCCTTAATTTAACACCTAGACGTCCCAATTTTTACACACAAACCCTAATGGGACATATAAAAAAAATACATGAATTGAAATGGTTTACTGTATGTAAACCATGTGTCATTTCATGTCGGGTTTTGGAATGATTTTATAGAAGCCGGCAATTGATTTTGCGGCTATTCTACTATGTAGAACTCTATGAAATGTAAATTATATATATTCTATGTGTATATATGTTCTTTCGTTTGGGTTTTAACCTGTCATAGGGATCCATTATGTGTCCATTTTGCAAGCCTGCGAGAAAATCTCAGCATACGGATGCCATACTGATGCTTACATGCGCAAAATACGCGACCACATCTTGATTACGGATGACATACGGATCACTATTTAGGGGACATTTCTCCGTATTACGCATGTATAATATGGACCGTATTTCTTGTCGGTTAGTGTGACTCCAGCCTAAGACTCCGTGACTGCAACAAACGATCCTTTACTGTGTACCAGTGATATAAGAGCATTTATACTACCTGTTCAAGGGGTTCAGCTGCCCGGCATCTACACCGAGAGCCTGCCGCCGGGAGCAAATTAACTTTATTTCTCCCTGTAACCTTGCCCACTGCACTCTAATACTGAGCTGGTTGTCAGTCAGTGCCGAGGCATGGTTTCAGCAGCTGCTCACTTTAGTGGTGACTAAAGCTGTGCCAGCCCACACCTTCACTTTTTCACTCACATGAGCATATAAATCAGACGAGGGCTATGTAAACAAAGTGACTTTCATATGGAAGTGCATTTTGCCTTATTTAACCTATTAAATCATTTAAAAAATGATGTTGCCCCGCAGGTGAGTATAATAAAAGTTATTTTTCTTCTCTTACAGGTCGGGTTGGGGGCTTATCTACAGCATTATAAGCCCTGAAAGGTGATGGCTGTATCTTATATCAACCAAAACTCCTGACAGGTTCCCTGTAAGAACTACAATAAGTGCGTATTGCTATTTCATTATAGTAATTTCTTGATATTTTTAAATGTGAGTAATTTTCACTTATAAAGAGGTTTGTTTTTGTGTAATTTCCAATAGGTTGTCCTAATGATCACTACTGTACTGTTGGGGAGGTAAGTTTTTTAAGGGCATATTGACCTATGCATGGGATAACTCCTCAATCTCAGATCGCTGGTGGTCTGACACACCCGACTCCCCTCCCATGTCATGTAGCTCATCTCCCATTCACTTTAATAGGTGCTTAGCTGCAGTACCTGGGAACGGCCACTAAACAATGTATGGATCTGTGTGCAACTTCACAGTAGGTGGCACGAGCCAGGGCCTGGTTATAAAATTTACAATGTGATATCTCTGCAATGGAGAAATCAAAAAAATGTTTTATGCAGCTCTTCAGCCACGTTTATCATTATATGACCAGTTTAGTATGCTAAAGTGGTGAAAGGTCCTCTTAGAAACTCATGCCCATGGCCTATCCATGTACATGGAGCCTGTACGGCAGTGCTCGGAGTCTCTATACAGCTGCCGTATGTGTACATATTATTCAAGAGGAATAACAGAGGAACATCACAATACAGAAAATCTGCTTCTGAATTAATATAAGAAAATTGAAAGTATTTAGTACACAGACATGTTAGAAAAGCTGACATATCTCTTATAAACACAGGTTTGCTTATTCATGTGATCAGTCTGAATATCATCAGACGTGCTGTAATTTTATTTGTTTTCAGTGTGGTCAGCCGATGCAGATGAGCCGATGTTTAGACTGCAGAGCTGAGGTTGGAGGACAGAATCCTAGACCTCATCAAGGATTCCAGATCATTCAGTACGCTCCTGTTTCACTTTTTCAGATTAGAATTGCAAAGATCACAATAACCAAAACCTGGATGGTTTGTAGGTCTTGATACATTATTTGAGAATGTCTCTAATTGTGCTGCAATTAGTAATATTAGCAGTAGTCGTCCATTTGTAGATTCAACACACATCATTACTTGATTACCTGTGTGGTGACCAAAAGCTTACAATGGTACAGAGGAAGGTGAATGATCATCTGGTTGCACCAATCTTGTCATACATGGAACAATGCCATCCACCCCCTTATTTTTGATAGCCAGCAAAGGTAAAGAAGACTGCTGTGGTATTATATTATCAGGCTGGGAAGGCATTTTTTTTCTCTGTTTTATTTTTTATTTCTTGGGTTAGTAATGCCTTTACTCACTAAGCCCCAGGGCTTGATCACTGTGTAAGAAGGAAGACCGGGCTGCGGGTGCCTGTGCTGAGCCGGGTCCGGAACTGTTGAGGCTGCCTGGAAGAAGGAATGAGTGACCGGACCAACCTCATGACCAGGGTAGGAGGGGCATGATAAAAGCAAAAGCGCGCGCAGTGAGGGGGAGTTTGGCACGAACAGGCGGTGCGGAGCAGGGTGAGCTGTGTGCTCCTCCTTCAGGGTACCGGCGCTGCGACAGGCTGCGTGTCGGCTCCCGTCATCGCCGGCCTACCCGATTGAGAGAAAGGTGAAATGCACCTGGAAACTGTGGCACTGTGCACGTGCGGAGGAGAGAAGGCCGAGTACCAGACACTCGTGTGCAGCCTTCCCTGCCATTTGCTGGACGCCAGCTCATGTTCAACCCCGAGGGTGCTGTGGACCTGGCTTGCTGTGGCCGCACAAGTTTATGGACTAGGGGCTCAGCGGAAGGTACCAGAAACTGACCGCTGCCGCTAGAAGATGGATCACCATTTGAAGGACCCTCTCTGTGGACATCTTTCCAGCCGTCGCCGATGCTGCAACCCCTGCAGGATCGTCTGCGGTGGAGGAGCATAAAAGGACACGATAAGTTTAATAACTGGACTGCTATTGTTCTGCACTTGTTCTTTCTATCTACCCTTTAACCCTTTACCTCCCTGTGGTGTAAATTCCCTGTTGGATTAAACTGTTAAATTTATTAACTCTGGCTCCGCCTTCTGTCTGTCACTGCATCCCTCAACCTGCTTAGAGCTGCTGTGATTTTTGACAAATCACAGCTGTTATCAACATCGACTATCATTACCCCGATTGCAACGGCACCAGGGCAATAGGAAAGAGCCGGACAAAGAGCCAGAATGTGATCCAATGTGATGCATCAATTTAGGGATGGCTGCGGGCTTTTTAGGTTGCGAAGGGCCCAATAGACAGGGACCTTCCCAGCCTGATAACATATACCCACAGCTGTCTGCAATACCTTTGCTGGTTATCAAAATGAAAGGAGTCTCTACATTTTTTTTGATTATTTAACAGGTTAAATAAGGTGAAACACCCTTTTTAGTGCTACAATGAAAGGCACGAAAGGGTGCAAGTTTATTTTATGTAGGGGGCTTGTGACATTATATACCTACAGAACAATAGATAAAAAGACAGCACCTCAGACAGTGGTGATAAACAAGCCTTACATTTTATTCTGCCTCCTGTGGCCACAGGAAGCAGAGTAAAATATAAGGCTTGTTTTTCACCACTGTCTGAGGCGCTGTCTTTTTATCTATTGTTTTGGAACTTGTTCCAGGATGGACTCCCTGGTTTTGACGTGCGCCTTTACAAATCTTTCTTAAAGACTTTGACGCTTATAGGGTGCGGTTTAACTTTTTGTTTTTTGGTATCATTATATACCTACAGGACATCTAGCTATGCCATATGTCTATCCATCTATATATTTATATAAGATTGATTAGTTTTGCCACCTAGCTTTTAATTAGAGAATTACAGTATATAAAACTATGATGTTAAAAATGCATTACATACAGTTGCATATGAATGTCATATGGATTCTAGGTGAGAAAAATTGCATTGTAATCGCATGACACTCTTCCTATGTCCTGCTCTATATCTCACCATCCATAAAGTATTGGATATTTTGCTAGATCCACTAAATAACATTAAAGCCAAAACACTAAATAACATTAACGGGAACCTGTCAGTTCTCCCAGAACCACCAGCAGTTTGGTCTACATAGCTAAAAATACCCTGCCTACTAGTCCCTGTATTACATTATACACAAACAGATCTTTGGAAAAAGTATTTTCAAAGTCCCTTTACAGTTGTGCTCAAAAGTTTACATACCCAGGCTAAATTTTTGCTTTCTTGGCCTTTTTTTTCAGAGTATATGAATGATAACACCAAAACTTATTCTCCACTCATGGCTAGTGGTTTGGCGAAGCCATTTATTGTCAAACTACTATGTTTTCTCTTTTTAAATCATAATGATACCCCAAAATAACCACATGACCCTGATCAAAAGTTCACATACCCTGGTGATTCTGGCCTGATAACATGCACAGAAGTTGAGACAAATGGGTTTGAATGGCTACTAAAGGTAACATCCTCACCTGTGACCTGTTTGCTTGTAATCATTGTGTCTGCATCAAATCTGAGTGTTTCTGGGATCTAGACAGACTCTTGCATCTTTCATCCAGCCACTGACGTTTCTGGATTGTGAGTAACGGGGAAAGCAAAAGAATTGTCAACGGATCTAAGGGAAAAGGTAGTTGAACTGTATAAAACAAGAAAGAGATACAAAAAGATATCCAAGGAATTGATAATGCCAATCAGCAGCATTCAAACTGTGATTAACAAATGGAAAATCAGGGGCTCTGTAAAAACAAAACCATGGTCAGGTAGATCAACAAACTGCCAGGAAAATTGTTCAGGATGCAAAGAAAAACCCAAAGATAAGATCAGCTGAAATACTGGACTCTCTGAAAACTAGATGCACAATAAGGAGACACTTGAAGAAAAATTGGCTGCATTGTCAAGTTGCCAGAAGAAAGGCCTTACTGCGCAAATGCCACAAAATATCTCACCTACAATACGCAAAACAGCACAGAGACAAGCCTCAAAACTTCTGGAACAAGGTAATCTGGAGTGAGGAGACCAAAATTGAACTTTTTGGCCACAACCATAAATGTTACATTTGGAGAGAGGTCGACAAGGCCTATGATGAAAGGAACACCATTCCTACTGTAAGTCACGGAGGTGGATCGCTGATGTTTTGGGAATGTGTGAGCTACAAAGGCACTGGAAACTTGGTCAAAGTTGAAGGAAAGCTGAATGCAGCAGGTCATCAGCAAATACTGGAGACAAGTTTGCAATCATCAGCCTGGAAGCTGCGCATGGGACGTACTTGAACGTTCCAACATTACAACGATCCAAAACACAAGGCCAAGTTGGCCTGTCATTGGCTACAGCATAAAGTGCAGGTTCTGGCGTGGCCATCTCAGTCTCCTGACCTCAAGATCATTGAGCCACTCTGGGGAGATCTTAAGCGCGCAGTTCATGCTAAACAGCCCAATAATTTACAGGAACTGGAGGCTTTTTGCCAAGAAGAGTGGGCAGCTTTACCATCTGAGAAAATAAAGAACCTCATCCACAACTACCACAAAAGACTTCAAGTGGTCACTGATGTTTGAGGGGGTAAAACACAACATTAAGAAATGGCGTATGCCAAATTTTTATCAGGGTCATTTGGACGTTTTGGGTTGTCATTATGATTTAAAAAGAGAAAACATAGTCGTTTGACAATAAATGGCTTCGCCAAACCAGTAACCATGAGTGGAGAATAGGCTTTGGTGTTATCATTCATATACTCTGAAAAAAAGGCCAAGAAAGCAAAAATTTAGCTGGGGTATGTAAACTTTTGATCACAACTGTAAAGGGACTTTTGGATGTTTTGGGTTGTCATTATGATCTCAAAAGAGAAAACAGTAGTTTGACAATAAATAGCTTGACCCAACAAATGACCATGAGTGAAGAAAAAGGTTTGATGTTCTCATTCATACTCTTTGAAAAAAAGGCCAAGAAAGCCAAAATTCTGCGGGGGGGGGGAGGGGGGGGGGATGTACGCTTTTGAGCACAACTGTATGATATGTAAATGAAGCTTTTGACTGGACGATGGGACGTTGGTGTCCCCAGACTTGTTGATCTGTTTATGTGTTAAGTAATAAAGGGACTGTTAGGCCATGTGCACACGATCCAGATTTCCAGCGGATACGCAGCGGATTTTACCGCGCAGAGACGCTGCATATCTGCATTGTGATGTACAGTAGCATGTTAATCAATAGGAAAAAAAAAAAAAGCTGTACAGACGCTGCGGATTTTTCCGTGCGGTTTTCTTGTGGTTCAAAATATGCAGAATGTCACTTCTTTTGTGCGGTTTTCCACCTGCGCCATTCTCCAAATCCGCAGGGGGAAATCTGCAGGGGAAAACCGCAAGAAAAAAAGGAAGAAATCTGCAGGAAAAATGCAGGTCATTTGACCTGCAGATTTCTTCAATTCTGCGTGAAAAAATCCGCAGGGCAAAAAAGTACGTGTGCACTTAGCCTTAGGCAGGGAATTTAGCTATGTAGACAAATGCTGATGGTTTTGGTGACATGGGGACCAGACAAGTTCCCTTTAAAGCGAGCTACATAGCAGTACACACAATATTATGCCAGCAATAAAGGAGTGCCTGAAGAGTAACAAGTTGTTAATGTTGATACAACAATACTAGCTAGCTAGAAATTCTCAGATACTTCTGACAGATGCTACTAGATAAGTATATTGAGGGATAGGACACTCAGACTCCCACGTACAAACCAAATGTCTGCTACTCAGTTTGCTGTTTTTCATAATGGATAATTCAATATGGAATAATTATTTTCCATACTTCAGAAAAAAGAAGGTAAACGGACACATACGAGCCCTAACGGTAAGTTAATCTTTCCAGAGCATACAACAAATGAACTGTGTGAAGCCAGCATATTAGAAATAACAAGTTAGGCTACGGTCTCACTATCAGTATTTGGTCAGTTTTTTACCTAAAGATATTTGTAAACCAAAACCTGGAGTTGGACAGTCAGAGGAAAATTATAGTAGAAACAAGTCACCAATTCTGGATTTACGACCCACTCCTGGTTTTGGCTTACAAACACTGATGTAAAAAACTGACCAAACACGTCTAGGTTCTTTTTTATCTAAGTGGTGAAAAAAAATTTCAAACTTTGTTTAAAAAAAAAAGCGCCATTTTCCATGATCTCCGGTTGGGTGAAGGCTTATTTTTTGCGCGTTGAGCTGACGTTTTTAATTATACCACTTTTGTGCAGATACGATCTTTCGATCGCCCATCTTTGCATTTTAATGCAACGTCGTGGCGACCAAAAAAAAAAAAAAAAAAAAAAGTAATTCTGACGTTTTTATTTTTCCTGCTACACCATTTAGCGATCAGGCTAATCCTTATTTATTGATAGATCGGGCGATTCTGAACGTGGCGATACCAAATATGACGGTTTGGTTTTTTTTATTGGTTTATTTTGAATGGGGCAAATGGGGGGGTGATTTGAACTTTTGTTTATTTTTTTTTTCATATTTTTAAAAATATATATATTTTTTTACTTATGGCATGCTTCAATAGCCTCCATGGGAGGCTAGAAGCTGGCACAGCTCAATAGACATCGGCATTTAACTAGTTAAACTCGCCTGACTCTCCAAGTTTTCTGGCTGAGAGTCAACTGTTTTATATACGCAGATGTCAGCATACCCCAAGCAGAATACTCAGAAGGTCACAGGTGAAAAATGCAAGTTTATTTACTGTTTAACCCTTTCACCTCGAAGCCCGTTTTCAAATTCATGACCAGGCCCATTTATTACATTTTGACCGGTATCAGTTTATGTGGTAATTCGCTTCAACGAATCACAGCAATTCTGAGATTGTTTTTTATGACATATCGTACATCATGAAAGTGGTAACATTTGTTCAATTTGCCTTTCGTTTCTTTGTGACAATATTGGAGATTTGGTGAAAATTTTGAAAATGTAGCAATTTTCAGACGTTTCATTTCTATGCCCTTAAACCAGAGAGTTATATCATACAAAATAGTTAAAAAGAAGAAAAAAAAAAAAAAATTTCCTCACTTGTCTACTTTTCATCTCCATCATTTTTCAAACAATACTTTTGTTAGGAAGTCAGAAGGGTTAAAAGTTAATCAGCAATTGCTCATTTTTTTTCCCCCCCAAGATAATTCACTGGAGAAAATAGCAATATTTGAAGCAACTTTAAGGGGTCTATTTGACAGAAAATACCCAATTCTAGTGAGAATTCTGAAAACTGCACCAAAGTGCTCAAAACCACATTCAAATAGTCTATTAACCCTTCAGGTGCTTCACGGGAATAAAGCAATGTGGAAGGATAAAAAATAAAATAAAAAAATAATCAACATTTTCCTTTATTTATTCCACAAATGTTACTTTAGCGTCATGTTTTTAATTTTCACAAGGGTAACAGGAGAAAATAGATGATAAAATTTGTTGTGCAATTTCTCCTGAGTACGCCGATACCCCATATGTGGAGGAAAACTACTGCTTGGGCACACAGCAAGGCTCAGAACAGAACCATTTGATTTTTTGAGAGCAAAATTCGCTGGAATAGGGGACACCGAATTGCGTTTGCAGAGGCCTTGATGTGCCTAAACAGTGGAAACACCCCACTTCATTTTGGAAAACACACCACTCAAGGAACTTTTCTAGAAATGCGGGGAGCACCTTGAACCCACAGGTGCTTCACAAAATTTTATAACATTGAGCCGAAAAAAAAATGTGAAAAAAAAACATTTTTCCAAACAAAAAAAGTGCTCAACACCAAATTTATCATTTTCACAAGGGTAACAGGAAAAATTTCCCAACAAATGCTATTGTCTATTTTCTCCTCAGTACACCGATACCCAATATGTGGTGGAAAACTACTATTTGGACGCATGAGAGGGCTTGGAAGGGATGGACTGCCAATTGAATTCTGGAGAGCAATTTTGACTGGAACAGACTGCGAACGCCATGTCACATTTGACAAGCCCCTGACATGCCAAAACAGCTGAAACCCCCACAAGTGACCTCATTTTCAAAACTACACCTCTTAAGGAATTCATTTGGGGGTGTAGTGTGCATTTTTAACCCTCAAGTGACTAAGAATTGTAAAACATTGGGCAGAATCAATGGAAAAGTTCTTTTTTTTCCCTTCACTAAAAATGTTACTTTGTCCCAAAGTTTTCAATTTTCAAAAGGGATAATAGGGGAAAATGGACCACAAAATATGTTATGCAATTTCTCCAGAGTATGGCAATACCTCAAATGTGGTCGAAAACTACTTCTGAGGCACAGTGCAAAGCTCAGAAGGAAAGATGCATCATATTGGAGTTCAGGTTTTGAAGGTATAGTTTCAGAATGCCATATCACATTGGCAGAGCCCCTGAGGTGCCAGAACAGCAGAACCCTTATAATTGACCCAATTTTACAAACTACACCTCTCAATAACTTCATCTAGGGGTGAAGTGATCATATTGAACCCACGGGTGTGTAACATAACCTTACACCATCGGACGGTGAAGAAAAAAATAATTACATTTTTACCACAAAAACGTTGTTTTAGCCGCAGATTTTACATCGCTTGTATAAGTAAGGGTAGAGTGCACTATCTATCAACATAAATTGTGAACACAGCCAGGGTGCTACATCATGTATAGGAAGGCAATATCAAAGAGAGGGAAGAAAAGGTTAACACAGATGGGCACACCTGGATAGTCAATGAAAGTATGCTTTATTAACACAAATTGATAGAACAAGGAATTCTAAAACCATTTAAAACTTCAAAAAGTGCAAAACAGCCGCGCCCCCGAAAGAACATTAATAAAACAACCATTGGTAGATGGTAACACTCTGTGAATACAGTAGAGGATATAAGCTACCGGTGCCAATAGAATAAATGGAATGACACTAAGATTGACGATGTTGACAAATAAAAGCAGTTCAATATGTAATCTTAGCAAGGGTCACACATGTACTTTGGATCTGGGAAAAAGGGAATAAAGCCACACTGGTAAATCGCAATGTGTAAAAACGGCACCAGAATTTGTCACAATTTCTGCTGAACGTTGCAATACCCCATATATGGCTGTACAGTACTGCTGAGCCACATACAGTGGGGCAAAAAAGTATTTAGTCAGTCAGCAATAGTGCAAGTTCCACCACTTAAAAAGATGAGAGGCGTCTGTAATTTACATCATAGGTAGACCTCAACTATGGGAGACAAACTGAGAAAAAAAAAAATCCAGAAAATCACATTGTCTGTTTTTTTTCATTTTATTTGCATATTATGGTGGAAAATAAGTATTTGGTCAGAAACAAGCAATCAAGATTTCTGGCTCTCACAGACCTGTAACTTCTTCTTTAAGAGTCTCCTCTTTCCTCCACTCATTACCTGTAGTAATGGCACCTGTTTAAACTTGTTATCAGTATAAAAAGACACCTGTGCACACCCTCAAACAGTCTGACTCCAAACTCCACTATGGTGAAGACCAAAGAGCTGTCAAAGGACACCAGAAACAAAATTGTAGCCCTGCACCAGGCTGGGAAGACTGAATCTGCAATAGCCAACCAGCTTGGAGTGAAGAAATCAACTGTGGGAGCAATAATTAGAAAATGGAAGACATACAAGACCACTGATAATCTCCCTCGATCTGGTGCTCCACGCAAAATCCCACCCCGTGGGGTCAGAATGATCACAAGAACGGTGAGCAAAAATCCCAGAACCACGCGGGGGAACCTAGTGAATGAACTGCAGAGAGCTGGGACCAATGTAACAAGGCCTACCATAAGTAACACACTACGCCACCATGGACTCAGATCCTGCAGTGCCAGACGTGTCCCACTGCTTAAGCCTGTACATGTCCGGGCCCGTCTGAAGTTTGCTAGAGAGCATTTGGATGATCCAGAGGAGTTTTGGGAGAATGTCCTATGGTCTGATGAAACCAAACTGGAACTGTTTGGTAGAAACACAACTTGTCGTGTTTGGAGGAAAAAGAATACTGAGTTGCATCCATCAAACACCATACCTACTGTAAAGCATGGTGGTGGAAACATCATGCTTTGGGGCTGTTTCTCTGCAAAGGGGCCAGGACGACTGATCCGGGTACATGAAAGAATGAATGGGGCCATGTATCGTGAGATTTTGAGTGCAAACCTCCTTCCATCAGCAAGGGCATTGAAGATGAAACGTGGCTGGGTCTTTCAACATGACAATGATCCAAAGCACACCGCCAGGGCAACGAAAGAGTGGCTTCGTAAGAAGCATTTCAAGGTCCTGGAGTGGCCTAGCAAGTCTCCAGATCTCAACCCTATAGAAAACCTTTGGAGGGAGTTGAAAGTCCGTGTTGCCAAGCGAAAAGCCAAAAACATCACTGCTCTAGAGGAGATCTGCATGGAGGAATGGGCCAACATACCAACAACAGTGTGTGGCAACCTTGGAAAGACTTACAGAAAACGTTTGACCTCTGTCATTGCCAACAAAGGATATATCACAAAGTATTGAGATGAAATTTTGTTTCTGACCAAATACTTATTTTCCACCATAATATGCAAATAAAATGAAAAAAAAAACAGACAATGTGATTTTCTGGATTTTTTTTTCTCAGTTTGTCTCCCATAGTTGAGGTCTACCTATGATGTAAATTACAGACGCCTCTCATCTTTTTAAGTGGTGGAACTTGCACTATTGCTGACTGACTAAATACTTTTTTGCCCCACTGTAGCAAGAGTCAGGAGGAAGAGAGCACTATTTGACTCGTGGAGCACAAATTATCGTAGAATACTTTGCTCACTATATACAGAACCCCCTCCCCCCAAAGACTAGAAGAACAGATTCATGGATAATTTATCTACAGGTGTAGTGATGATTTGACTCCATGGGCGTTTTCCAGAAACAAGCAGCAGTGAATGTTGCTGAGTGAAAATTGCAAATCTGGCAGTATTGTGCCAGTACGTTGTAGGGCCCAGTACACTAGGCCCAGCTTGTGTGTCACGGAGTTAGTGGCCCATTGTGACACGACCCTCCAATCGGTTGGTCACTAAAAGGTAAATCAAAAAACACTCCAAGGGACACCAGGGAAAGTAACAACGGTGGGCCCTGCGATAGGGAACGGGGAAATGGACATCTCCTGCACTCACCTGAGGATCTGCCCTGCTCTAACTACCTACCATCCCTATACGTGTTTTTTCAACCCGTCACCGAGCAGGATACCTAAACCCTCACTTGCCCTGCTCCTATCCCTAAGTAGGGAATTGGCAAGTGAAGACACTGGTCCCACCGCTGCACTAATACAAGACAAGGTAAGGTAAGACAAACACCACAGGGAATAGGAAGCACAAAAACAACACAGCTTTCTCTGCTGCACCAGCAACCTCCTGTCTACAGCTCAGGTTGTCTCCACAAGGACCTGTATCACCAACTTTCAGCTGATGCATCAGGTGACCTTTTGAAGGAAGGTGGGAGTGGTCACCACCTGCATCAGCAAACTCAGCAGCAATGTAATTACACCAGCAGCCACCGGGGGGAAAAACTGACATTAACCCCCGATGGCCTGAAAGGAAAAGTTTTAATAAGCAAAAACCAAAATCGGCCAAAGATCCAAATATAGATCGTGACAGTGCTTCAGGAGACATGCATCTGTAAATTAGGCGGGCTCTCTATATAAACTTGAGAATCTAGTTACTACCTACGGGAGAGGTGGGTAACTGATTATCCAGAAGGGCTGCACAGTGGCTCAGTGGTTAGCACCAGGGCTGTGGAGTCGGTAAGCCAAACCTGCGACTCCGACTCCTCAATTTCCCTTACACCGACTCCGACTCCAACTCCGACTCCACGACTCCGACTCCCACACATATTGCTTATATTTAAGTGAAAAATTTATTGTAGTACAATGTGAACCTCAGACATTTAATCATTTTTATGATCCAATAATCAAGATATTTAGATAGAACAGAATATATATTGGTGTACTACCCGGTTTTCATTCTTTTTGGTACAGATACGATATGGATAGACAGATATGGATAAATGGATAGAGCAGATTTCTAATCTGCTTTTGCTATTGAGTAACATTATCTATGAGCTCAAAAACCTTTCAGGTGATGCAGTTTTTTAAAAAGATGATCAACTTTTGCAGCTGAAAAACGTATCCTCAAAAAACACAGGAAAAACGCTGTGTGTGAATGTAGCCTTAGATCAGGAATATAACAGCCATTTATAGGACATTTCATAACTTTCCCAAACTCCTATGAAAAAATATTCAGCACATCCTGCATTGAATTACTGTACCCAATTTATTATATATTTTAGGAGTCGGAGTCGGTCCATTTTATACCGACTCCAACTCAGACTCCGACTCCACCAAAATGAGCACCGACTCCGACTCCACGACTCCGACTCCACAGCCCTGGTTAGCACTGCAGCCTTGCAGCACTGGATTCAAATCCCACCAAGGACAACATCTGCAAGGAGTTTGTATGTTCTCCCCGGGTTTGCGTGGGTTTCCTCCCACTTTTCAAAGACATATTAATAGGGAATTTAGATTGTGAGCCCCATTGGGGACAGCGATGATAATGTGTGCAAACTGTAAAGCTATATATAAACCGTGACTGTTAAGGAGAGCCAAACCAACAGGTTCTTAATAATAATAACAACATATTAGAATTAATATAAATATAATATTAACACTTAATATTGAACAGAATATATATATATATATACACATAAACACACACACACAGTATGAGATTAATATATATATATATATATATATATATATATATATATATATATATATATATATATATATATATATATTTTATATGCTGAATATGGCAGATTCAGATCGTAAATCCCAGCAAAATTTCATAAAATCGTTAAAAAAAAAAAACATATCGGTTACATTCTGTAAAAGCGCAGGAAAATATCTGCCGCACTTTAGCAATGATAATGATGGTGTATCATAAGCGTCTGGCACGTGTTTGATGTGGGGGAAAGGGGTTTGCAGAGCTCAGACGCGTGGCATTTTTGTAAGCATAGCAGTCATTTTTTTTCCTAACTTTATGTGTGCACATTGCTGTTAGCCAGTCAGGAAACACCCACTATATCCTGACACAACGGCTTGTGTCATTGGCTGCTGAAATCACATGTCCCTCTGGATATCAATAGTGGACATGTTGTTTTAGCGCCAATTTGACACTGATAAAGCACAGAGAGGCTGCTCCTGATGCTGCCACTGTTTGCATCAAGATTTCAGCTATTTAAATAGGTGGTTGTATATCAGTCAGATGGTGTAGCTAGTGTCCAGTGTGGCTGTAAGGCTTATTGCACACGTAGCAGAAGTTTCTGCTGAAAAACAGGACTCCCTTCCCAGAAACCGCGCGTTTTTTGAGCTTTTTTTTCTGCGCCGTTTCTAGACACATGGAAAAAGCCAGAAATTCGGAAAAAACCGCGAGATTAATGAGCATGCTTCGGTTTTTACCACGATGCGTTTTTTTTGCAGTAAAAAACGCATCAATGTGCACAGAAAGTGCTAAATGCATAGAAATGAATGGGAAGCTTCTTTTTCGTGTTTTTCCCGTAGATTTTTTGGCAAATCCGCGGGAAACCCGGGAAAAAACGCTGTGTGTGAACACAGCCTAAAATTTACCATCTGGATTTTTTTTTTTCTTGGGAGGGGCCATTACTGAGGTTCTCAGACAAAGCTGGCAGGATCATGTCCTACAAGTGTGTTGTGCAATGCTTCTATTGTGCTCCATGCACAAGTACAGCATTCTAAATAATATTATATCAGTAGGTAAATGTGAAAAAGCCTGCTGTATCCCACATTGTAGCTAGTTAGATAGGCGGTTGTATATCAGTCAGATACTGTAGGTAGATAGTGTCCAGTGTGACTATTAAATTTACCTTCCAGCACTTTTTTTTCTTTTTTGGTCATACTGAGGTGCAGAAAGAAATCCAGCAGGGAACATGTTGTGCACTGCTTCTATTGTGATCCATACACTAGTATAGCATTCTAATTCACATGTAGCTAGTGAAAATGTATTAAACAGCCTGCTGTATCCCACCTTGTCATTTAGTGATGTGATATTTAAAACTTTCCGCAGACCTAAAGGCCCCGTCACACTAAACAATGTCCCAGCGATCCCACCAACGA
Organism: Dendrobates tinctorius; assembly: GCF_039654945.1. Classification (NCBI taxonomy): domain Eukaryota; kingdom Metazoa; phylum Chordata; class Amphibia; order Anura; family Dendrobatidae; genus Dendrobates; species Dendrobates tinctorius. Next base: position 23,355,950 of record NW_027361704.1, read on the forward strand.
TCCGACATGATGGAATCGCTGGGACATCATTTGGCTGATCGCTAGTGAGCTGTCACATAGACAGCCCCAGCGATCAGGACCAGCGACGCTGGATGCTGGTTTCTAATGTAAACGTCGGGTATCCAGGAGCCGCACGACTCCTGGATACCCAACGTTTACCTTGGAAACCAGCGTGTACGCCGGTTTCCAAGGTAAACAGCCTTGGAAATTATAATTTATCAGTTACAAAAAGGTAGACAACCAGCCGTAGCACAGTCGGCATTTGTTTGGGTTAAAATAAAGCTGTAGAGGCCTGATCCAGAGGCCACCAAAATATTCTTCTGTTATTAACATCATACAGTAAGGGACCCAACGTTAAAAATAGTTTGTAGCATCTACAGTAGTGTGTTATAGAGGTCTGATCCTTGGTCCCCAAAAAACTCTTCTCTTATTAACGGAATACATGAAAAAATAAAAAAATTGGAGTCATAAGATCTGTCATGCTCAGTATTGTGTGGCCTCCACGTGCCTGTATGACCTCCCTACTGTACAACGCCTGGGCATGCTCCTGATGAGACGGCAAGTGGTCTCCTGAGGGATCTCCTCCCAGACCTGGACTAAAGCATCCGCCAACTCCTGACCAGTCTGTGGTGCTCACCACGTGACGTTGGTGGATGGAGCAAGACATGATGTCCCAGATGTGCTCAATCCAAGTCTGGGGAACGGGCAGGCCATTCCATAGCTTCAATGCCTTCATCTTGCAGGAACTGCTGACACCCTCCAGCCACATGAGGTATGGCATTGTCCTGCATTAGGAGGAACCCAGGGCCAACCGCAACAGCATATGGTCTCACAAGGGGTCTTAGGGTATGTGCACACGCTGCGGATTCTGCTGCGGGTCCACAGCGTTTTTGGCCCTGCGGATCCGCAGCAATTTCTGCTACGTTGTACAGTACCTTTATTTTCTATGGAAAATGAAAACCGCAGTGCACATGCTGCCGATTTTTCCGTGCAGATTTGCTGCGGTTTCAAATCCGCAGTATGTCACTTCTTTGTGCGGAATCCGCAGTGGTTTTACACGTGCTCCAATGTACAAGTGTCAAACCGCAGCGAAAACCTGCAGGCTAATCTGCAGATAAAACGCAGGTCTTTTGACCTGCGGATTTACCTGCAGATTTTGCCAAATCCGCAGCACAATCTGCAACATGTGCACTTACCCTGAGGATCTCATCTCGGTACCTAATGGCAGTCAGGCTAACTGTGGCGAGCACATGGAGGGCTGTGTGGCCCTCCAGAGAAATGCCACCTCACAACATTACTGACCCACTGCCAAACTGGTCATGCTGAAGGATGTTGCAGGCAGCAGATCGCTCTCCAAGGCGTCTCCAGATTCTGTTACGTCTGTCACATGTGCGCAGTGTGAACCTGCTTTCATCTGTGAAGAGCACAGTGCACCAGTGGCGAATTTGCTAATCCTGGTGTTCTGTGGCAAATGCCAAGCGTCCTGCTTGGTGTTGGGCTGTGAGCACAACCCCCATCTGTGGATGTTGGGCCCTCAGACCATCCTCATGGAGTCGGTTTCTAACCGTTTGTGCAGACACATGCACATTTGTGGTCTGCTGGAGATCATTTTGCAGGGCTCTGGCAGTGCTCCTCCTTGCACAAAGGCGGAGGTAGCGGTCCTGCTCCTGGGTTGTTGCCCTCCTACGGCCCCCCCACCACGTCTCCTGGTGTACTGGCCTGTCTCCTGGTAGCGCCTCCAGCCTCTGGACACTACGCTGACAGACACAGCAAACCTTTTTGCCACAGCTCACATTGATGTGCCATCCTGGATGAGCTGCACTACCTTAGCCACTTGTGTGGGTTGTAGAGTCCGTCTCATGCTACCACGAGTGTGAAAGCACCCAACATTAAAAAGTGACCAAAATATCACCCAGAAAGCATTGGTACGGAGATGTGGTCTGTGGTCCCCACCTGCAGAACCACTCCTTTATTGAGGGTGTCTTGATAATTGCCAAGAATTTCCATCTGTTGTCTATTCCATTTGCATAACAGCATGTGAAAATGACTGTCAGTGTTGCTTCCTAAGTGGACAGTTTGCTTTCACAGAAGTTTGATTTACTTGGAGTTATATTCTGTTGTTTAAGTGTTCCCTTTATTTTTTTGAGCGGTGTGTGTGTGTGTGTGTGTGTGTGTATATATAATATATATATATGTGAATGGATGAATGAATGAATGAATGAATGAATGAATGAATGTGTGTGTATCACCAACCAATCACGAAGCATCTTTCATTTTACCAGAGCTGTTCAAAAGAAGCTAAGTGATTGGTTGCTATGAGCAAGTTTTCCCACTTGACAACACCTCAGCAGACACTGACATGGTGGAAGAAATCTAGCATCCCTGGGAACATAAGCTCCCAGCCATTGTCTGCCCTCCAGAAAGGAGCAGACAGCACAAGGCAGAAATTAACCCCCTCCCCCTATCCCCATCACACATTCTCCATCCCATAGGCACATCTTCCCTCTTAAAGGGATCATTGGTATGGAAGTCAGAGCAAATCCATCCAGGGCTTTGGTTTTGACCCCAGGCCTCTCTTAAAGGGATCCCTGGTATGGAAGTTAGGACCGTTCCATTCAGCTCTGTGGTTCTGACCCCAGGGTCTCTTAAAGGGATCATTGGTATCGAAGTTAGGGCAAATCCACTCTGCGCTTTAGTACTGACCCCAGGCCTTTCTTAAAGGGATCTCCGGTACGGTACTCAGGGTAAATCCATCCAGCGCTTTGGTTCTGACCCCAGGCTCTCTTAAAGGCATCTCCTGTATGGAAGTTAGGGAAATCCCTCAATGCTCTGATTCTGACCCCAGGGTTCTATTAACCACTTCCTGACATGAGACGTACTATCCCGTCCATGGGACCCGGGCCCCTATGCCCATGGACGGGATAGTACGTCTACCGCGATCAGCGGCGCCCACGTGGTGAGCGCCGCTGATCGCGGCCGGGTGTCAGCTGATTATCACAGCTGACACCCGGCACAATGTGTCAGGGGCGGTCACGGACCGCCCCCGACACGTTAACCCCTTGCACACCGCAATCAAACATGATCGCGGTGTACCGGGGGTTATAGGGAAGCATCGGCAGGGAGGGGGCTCCCTCTGTGCTTCCCTGAGCCCCCCACGGCAGCGCAATGTGCAGCGCTGCTGCCGGGGGCTCCTTTCCTGCAGGCCCCCGAATCCAAGATGGCGACGGGGGCTTTCGGGGGCCTGCAGGAAGCTGGCTTCCTCAGTGCCTGCAAAGCGCAGGCATGAGGAAGCCTTCTGCAGTGCCTGTGACAGATCGCTGATCTGTCACAGTGATCTGTGATGTGACAGATCAGCGACCTGTCACAGGACAGTGATGTCCCACCTGGGACTATTTAATAAAGTAAAAAAAAAAATAAATAAAAAAAGGGTTAAAATAAATTAAAAAAAAAAAAAAAAAAAAAAAAAAAAAATCGCCAAATAAATTAGAAAAAAAAAAAATTCCCCCAAATAAATCCATTTTTTAGAAATAAAAAAAACAAAAAAAAAAACAATAAAAGTACACATATTAGGTATCGCCGCGTCCGTAACGACCCGCCCTATAAAACCGTCCCATTAGTTAACCCCTTTAGCGAACCCCTTAAAAAATAAAAAACGAAGCAAAAAATGATTTATTATCATACCGCCAAACAAAAAGTGTAATAACACGAGATCAAAAAAGACGCATATAAATATCCATGGTACCGCTGAAAACGTCATCTTGTCCCGCAAAAAACGAGCCGCCACACAGCATCATCCGCAAAAAAATAAAAAAGTTATAGCTCGCAGAATAAAGCGATGCAAAAATAATTATTTTCTATATAAAATAGTTTTCATTGCATAAAAGCGCCAAAACATAAAAAAAGACCTAAATGAGGTATCGCTGTAACCGTACTGATCCGAAGAATAAAACCGCTTTATCAATTTGATTGCACGCGGAACGGTGTAAACACACCCCCCCAAAAGAAATTCATGAAACGCTGGTTTTTGTTCATTCTGCTTCCCAAAAATCGGAATAAAAAGCGATCAAAAAATGTCACGTGCCCGAAAATGGTACCAATAAAAACGTCAACTCGTCCCGCAAAAAATAAGACCTCACATGACTCGGTGGGTCAAAATACGGAAAAATTAGAGCTCTCAATATGTGGTGATGCAAAAACTATTTTTACAATAAAAAGTGTCTTTTAGCGTGTGACAGCCGCCAAACATAAAAACCGCCATAAATAGTAAATCAAACCCCCCGTTATCACCCCCTTAGTTAGGGAAAAATAATAAAATAAAAAAATGTATTTATTTCCATTTTTCCATTAGGGTTAGGGCTGAGATTAGGGTTAGGGGTGTGTTGGGGTTCGGGTTGGAGTTAGAACTGGGGGTTTCCACTGTTTGGGCACATCAGGGGCTCTCCAAATGCAACATGGCGTCTGATCTCAATTCCAGCCAATTCTGAGTTGAAAAAGTCAAATGGTGCTCCTTCCCTTCCAAGCTCTGCCATGCTCCCAAACAGTGTTTTACCCCCACATATAGGGTATCAGCCTACTCAGGTCAAATTGCAAAGCAATTTTTGGGGTCCAATTTCTCCTGTTACCCTTAGGAAAATAAAAAATTGGGGGCTAAAATATCATTTTTGTGGAAAAAAATGATTTTTTTATTTTCACGCCCGAGCGTTATAAACTTCTGTGAAGCACTTGGGGGTTCAAAGTGCTCACCACACATCTAGATAAGTTCCGTGGGGGGCCTAGTGTCGAAAACGGGGTCACTTGTGGGGAGTTTCAATAGTTTAGGTACATCAGGGGCTCTCCAAACGCACATGACACCCGCAGACCATTCCATCAAAGTCTGCATTCCAAAATGTCATTGCTTCCCTTCCGAGCCCCGACGTGTGTCCATACAGTAGTTTTCTCCCACATATGGGGTGTCAGCGTACTCATGACAAATTGGACAACAACTTTTGGGGTCCAATTTCTCCTGTTACCCTTGGGAAAATAAAAAAATTGGGGACGAATTGATCATGTTTGTGGAAAAAATACGATTTTTTTATTTTCATGCCCTGGCATTATAAACTTCTGTGAAGCCTTTGGGGGTTCAAAGTGCTCACCTCACATCTAGATAAGTTCCTTAGGGGGTCTAGTTTTCAAAATGGGGTCATTTGTGGGGGGTTTCCACTGTTTAGGTACATTAGGGGCTCTCCAAAGGCAACATGACACCCGCAGACCATTCCATCAAAGTCTGCATTCCAAAACGTCACTACTTTCCTTCCGAGCCCCGACGTGTGCCCATACAGTAGTTTTCTCCCACATATGGGGTATCAGCATACTCAGGACAAATTGGACAACAACTTTTGGGGTCCAATTTCTCCTGGTACCCTTGGGAAAATAAAAAAATGGTGACTAAAAGATCATGTTTGTGGAAAAAATACAAATTTTTTATTTTCACGCCCGGGCGTTATAAACTTCTGTGAAGTACTGGGGGGTTCAAAGTTCTCACCACACATCTAGATAAGTTCCTTAGGGGGTCTAGTTTCCAAAATGGTGTCATTTGTGGGGGGTTTCCACTGTTTTGGTACATCAGGGGTTTTCCAATCACGACATGATGTCCGATCTCAATTCCAGCCAAAAACGTCAAATGGCGCTGCTTCCCTTCCGAGCTCTGCCATGCGCCCAAATAGTGGTTTACCCCCACATGTGGGGTATCAGCGTACTCAGGACAAATTGCACAATAACTTTTAGGGTCCTGTTACCCTTGGGAAAATAAAAATTGGGGTGAAAAGATCATTTTTGTGGAAAAAATATGATTTTTTAATTGTACCGCTGTACGTTATAAACTTCTGTAAAGCCCTTGTGGGTTCAAAGTTCTCACCATATATCTAGATAAGTTCCTTGGGGGGTTTAGTTTCCAAAATGGGGTCACTTGTAGGGGGTTTCCACTGTTTAGGTACATCAGGGACTCTCCAAACGTGACATGGCGTCCGATCTGAATTCCAGCCAATTTTGCATTGAAAAAGTCAAACGGCGCTCCTTCCATTCTGAGCTCTGCCATGCGCCGAAACAGTCGTTCCCCCCCACATATCAGGTATCAGCGTACTCAGGACAAATTGCACAATAACTTTTGCAGTCCAATTTCTCCTGTTACCCTTGGTAAAATAAAAAAAATTGAACCTGAAGTATTTTTTTTGTGAAAAAAAGTTAGATGTTCATTTTTTTTTTAAATATTCAAAAAAATTCCTGTGACGCACCTAAAGGGTTAATAAACTTCTTGAATGTGGTTTTGAGCACCTTAAGGGGTGCAGTTTTTAGAATGGTGTCACTTTTGGGTATTTTCTATCATATAGACCCCTCAAAGTGACCTCAAATGTGATGTGGTCCTAAAAATAAAATGGTGTTGTAAAAATGAGAAATCGCTGGTCAACTTTTAACCCTTATAACTTCCTAAGAAAAAAAAAATTTGGTTCCAAAATTGTGCTGATGTAAAGTAAACATGTGGGAAATGTTAGTTATCAAGTTTTTTGTGTGCTGTATCTCTGTGATTTAAGGGCATAAAAACTCAAAGTTGGAAAATTGCGAAATTTTCAAAATTTTCGCCAAATTTCCGTTTTTCTCACAAATAAACGCAAGTTATTTGAATGAAATTTTACCACTAACATGACGTACAATATGTCACGAGAAAACAATGTCAGAATCACCGGGATCCATGGAAGCGTTCCAGAGTTATGACCTCATAAAGGTACAGTGGTCAGAATTGTAAAAATTGGCCCGGTCATGAACGTGCAAACCACCCTTGGGGGTGAAGGGGTTAAAGGGATCATTGGTATGCAAGTCAAGGCAAATCCACTCAGCGCTCTGGTTCTGATCCCAGTCTCTATTAAAGGGATTTCCGGTATGGAAGGGAGGTCAAATCCACTCTGCGCTTTGGTTCTGACCCCAGGCCTCTCTTTAAGGGATCTCCGGTATGGAAGTTAGGGTAAATCCCTCAGCTCTCTGATTCTCACCCCAGGCTTCTATTAAAGGAATCATCGGTATGGAAGTCAGGACAAATCCACTCAGCACTCTGGTTCTGACCCCAGGCCTCTCTTAAAGGGATCCCCGGTATGGAAGTTAGGACCATTCCACTCAGAACTCTGGTTCTGACCCCAGGCTGACAGGATGATGTGGGATATTAGGAGTAGTTGTCCGGTGGTTCTGGCTGATGGGATGATGTGGGATATTCGGGGTAGTTGTCCGGTGGCTCTGGCTGACGGGATGACTTGGGATATTAGTGGTAGTAGTCCGGTGGCTCTGGCTGACAGGATGATGTGGGATATTAGTGGTAGTTGTCTGGTGGCCTTGGCTAACTGGATGATGGGGTATATTAGGGGTAGTAGTCTGGTGGCTTTGACAGGATGATGTGGGATATTAGGGGTAGTAGTCCGGTGGTTCTGGCTAACGGGATGATGTGGGATATTATAGTGAATGTGGCTATGCGGAGTGTGACCCACTTCCTGCTACACTGCCCCAAATACTCAGCAGTGAGGGACACTCACTTCAGGAGACTCTCACATCTCTTCCCGGATTTCATCACCATGAAGGAGGAAGAGAAAACATATCCTGCTGGGGGGAGAAGAGAGATCAGTGGAGATAGCAGCACAATATGTGAGCTTATGTCAGACTGCAAGAAAGAGAACTATGATATGCCATGGACTTCTATGGCCCCCACCCTGGATCTGCCCCATGCCCCCATCCACCTTCCCTATGCCATGGACTTCTATACCCCCACCCTGGATCTGCTCCATCCCCCAATCCCTATGCCATGGACTTCTATACCCCCACCCTGGATCTGCTCCATCCCCCCATCCCTATGCCATGGACTTCTATAGCCCCATCCTGGATTTGCCCCCATCCACCTTTCCTACAGCCCCTACCCAACATCCCTACCAGTCCCTATCCCTATTCCCTTTTGTACACTTGCTTTGGCAAAACTAATGTGTATTTAGTCCTGCCAATAAAGCTTCTTTGAATTTGAATCTATGCCCGGGCAGTGCCCATAGGCCACTGTCTTCAGCCCTTGCAGGGCACACTGGACCAGCCAGAGGGACGCACTTTGCCCAGGTCAGATAAAGGGTGCAAGGCTCCTGACTGCCTCCCAAGATATAATGTTGTGGGGGAAAAAGGGATGAGCAAGGTGAATTTATTCTCCAAGAGATAATCAGTTGCCAGAGGTGTCTGGAAATTGCTTACTTCTCTATCTACAATATACTGAAAGCAGTGAACATACTACAGTGCATGCACTTATAAGATGGGTTGCAGGAATAGCTGTCAGAATGAACAGCTATTAAAAAGGTGTAGGGGCAATAAGTTACAACTTACTAAGTAGCAGATTAAGTATCACATAATGAGAGGTTTAAGGAGCATTTTCTTATCAGTCACATGCTGATAACACAGCCTTATAAAGATACCACACATCAATGAGTCACCTGCTCAGTACTGGGTGTAGCACTGTTTTACTTGGGCACATAGTGATCACAGAATGAGGCCAGCAGTTAATGATTACATTACATGGCTATGGAAAATTTATTCCAACAACACACACAAGCATTAAGCTTTTAGTTCCTCAGTGTTTAGGCCAAACTTAAAAAAATCCTCAGAACATCTGCTTTCTGAAGTTGTATTCCAGCTTCATCAACACTCAAAGTTCAGTGCTCAGTATAATGATTTACTGGAGATTTGTCATCAGACTTTGCTGCCCTACCTAAAGGTTCTGTCACACTTAGCGATGTACCAGCGATCCTGACCAGCGATATGACGCAGTCAGGATCGCTGGTACATCGCTAAGTGGTCGCTAGTGAGCTGCCACACAGGCAGATCTCACCAGCGACATCGCTGGGGACGGGGGTCGCTACTTACCTGTCACACCAGGCGATCCTGCGTCCTCCTGCCCGCGTCCACGCGTCGCTCGTCGTCACAGCAGGAAGCTGACGACGAGAAACAGTCCAGGACGTTCTCGCGCGATCAGCGATAACCAGCGGGGGAGCCGGTTGTAGGTAAGTATCAGACACAGCGATATCGCTAGCAATATCGCTATAACGTCACAAGTTATAGCGATATTGCTAGCGATATCTCTTAGTGTGATATGCCCTTAAGAGTAGCATAGTGCAGGTGACAGATCAGCTCTTCTCATAAAGGGAATCTGTCAGCAGGATTGTGCTCAGTAAGCTACAGACAGTGTCAGGTCGGCGCCGTTATACTGATTAAAATTAGGGTACCGTTACACTTCGGGATCGCTGGTGCATCGCTAAGTGGTCGCTAGTGAGCTGCCAAACAGGCAGATCTCACCAGCGACATAGCAGCTACTTACCTGTCAGATGCGGCGATCCTGACGTCTTCCCGCCCGCGTCCACGCGTCACTCGTCGCCGCCACAAGAAGCGACCGACGAGAAATGGTCCAGGACGTTCTCGCGCGATCAGCGATAATCAGCGGGGAAGCCGGTCGGAGGTAAGTATCACATGTAGCGATATCGCTAGCAATATCGCTGCTGCATAACAAAATCAGTGACGTTACAGCGATATTGCTAGCGATATCACTATGTGTAATGGGCCCTTTACACCTTGGTTGATGAAATCTGTCTTGTGGTTTTTTAATCTTTATTTGTAGTTTTCAGCTAATGATATTCTCGTGCTCTGGGGCGGCCTGTGTGGGGGGTCTTCATGTCGTTCTCTGTTTACATATTTATCTTTATTGGCTTATGACAGGTCACTGATCTGCCTCCTATTTTACCTATTGCATAAAATATAGTGTGAGAAATAAAAACTTCACATTCATCAGGTAGGCGCAGGAGGCTGCACCTGCACAGTACCATGATACAATGGATAATATGCCTATATTAATTTATGATTTACGGTAGTTATACAGTTTCATGGGGAGAAAAAAAAAATCAAAGTGGCTCCGGGGGCCCGCACCTGCACAGTATCATCTATTGCGTTCCGCCAGCACCATTTTACTAGAGAAAAGAAAATTGGCTTCATCAAAATAGTGGCGGCACCCGCACAGTTGCATCTATCGGCGATCTAATAGATGCTACTGTGCAGGCATCTTGATGGAGCCATTTTATTTTCTCTAGCAAAATGGCGCCGGCACGACAGCATCTATCGCGTTCCAACAGATGCTACTGCACCGGCATCGCCATCGCATCTATCGTAACACGATAGATGCTACTGCGCAGGCTCGGCCGCCGGCGCCATTTTGATGAAGATAATTTTTTCTCAGAGCACCACATAAAGCTCCACCCACAGGCCACCCCGAAGCACCAGAATCTAATTAACTGAAAACTAAAAATACAGATTAAGGCCTGTTACACACATCCTGATATTTCCATTACTGGAAAAAACAGTGCTGGACACATGTGTCTGAGTGTGCAATACTTGTAGTATACGTGTGCCGCATCAGTATGCACGTACCAGCCGCCAGGTAATCTGCAGTACTGTTAGCGATGTTCATTCTCCCCCTGCTTTTCCGGCGATCAGCACAAGCAGTGGAGATTGTTCAGAGTTATATTAAACTGATAACAGTGAGAGCAGGCGGCGGCTGATGGGACTACTCCCATCAGTGTACACCTGCTGACGCTAATAACAGTGAGATGACATCATGCCCACGGCTTAGTAATGGAGAGGAGTCTATAAGACACCTATCCATTACTAATTCTATAGTTGTATGGTAAGGCAACACACAGAAAGTGTAAAGTCTATTTCAAATAAAAACAACCCACAGTTTTCCATTTTTTGAAAAACAACAGTTATACTCACCTAACGTCTATTTCATTGAAGCCCTCGTCTCCCATAATAAAACAAAAATAAAAAACTGCGGTGATCTCGGCATCATGAGAAAATGTCAATGAGTTCACTACAGGTCAGCTCAAGGAGTTCTTCGCAGATCACCATTCTCACGGTAATTCTCCCCTGCTGGTGCTGATCGCCAACAGAGCAGGGGAAAATTATGAGAGCGGTCTTCAGCACCCAGGGCCTGGGAACAGTGTTAACAGTACCGCTGATTCCCCGGCACATGTCACACTGATGACACACGGATGTGTGCACGTGTGCGGAACGTTTTGTGGCCCATGCTGTTATAAAATGGATATGTTATCGTATTTTGCCCAAGGACACACAGACATGTGCAAAGACTCATTCTCTTGAATGTGTCTACGTGTGTAAGTGTCTGTGATACATGAGAAAACTGTCAACACATGTACCGGACAACGTCTGAAAGAGGTCTAAATCAGGGTTCCCCAACTCCAGTCCTCAAGGCCCACCAACAGATCATGTTTTCAGGATTTCCTTAGTATTGCTCAGGTGATAATTGTTTTACCTGTGCAATACAAAGGAAATCCTGAAAACATGATCTGTTGGTGGGCCTTGAGGACTGGAGTTGGGGAACCCTGATTTACCACAAGATGGATTTCATCAACCCAGGTATCATTTTAATCAGTATAACAGTGCCGACCTGACACTGTCTGTAGTTTACTGAGCACAATCATACTGAAAGGTTTGCCTTACCAAAGTGGCACAAGAAAAATATTGCGTCTTTATGTAAAGAATACACCACTTGAACATGGTCCCCACAATGAGCATTGTAAGGGAAGAAGCACTAGAAAGGGTATTCCATGGGCTAGATATTGGTAGACCATCTTTGGGGTTCTAGAGATAAAACAACCACCTGATCATCTGGATAAGAGGGCTATGTGATTCAGAGCTATGGTATTCACATGACGAACTTAGGAGCTGAGACAAGACAATCTGCAACAAGTTTCAGCTTTTATCGATCATTTAACCCATTTGATGTTGTGGTCAATATCAAATGTGACATCTAAAAAATGTGTAAATCCATCACACCCATGAAATGAGAACATGCAGTGCCAATGGGTTTAGACATGGCATTGGAATCCTAACAATGGCCTCCAGGTTTATCATTTATAGAAGCCCATTATAAGCAGCTTCTGTCTGCCTATCAGATGAGGGGCGTAATAAGCTATGCGTACTTATAATTTCCGTATTTTTCGGATTATAAGATGCACTTTTTTTCACCCCAAATTTGGGTGGGAAAATGGTGGTGCTTCTTATAATGCGGATATACCTTACCGGTACCACTGCTGCAGGCCGCAGGCTGGGATGAGGTGGTGTCCGGCAGTACTGCGGGAGCTCTGTCGACATTTTGTGAAAGGCCAGAGCCCCCGCAGTTTTATGGTTTCCTATGCGGAGGATTCCGGGAAAATGGCCGCCGGGGGTGGCGCATGCACAGATGGAGATCTCGGCACTGGAGATCTGTGGGGGCTCTGGCATTTCACAAATTGTCTACAGAGCTCCCGCAGCACCGGACAACCCCGCAGTGGCGCGCTGCACATCGGAAAACCCCCTCATCCCAACCTCCAGCATCACCCCACTCCTGCCTCCTCCAGCAGAAATCCTGGGTCCCCGCTTCAACGCAGCCACCATTCCAGTAAGCAATAAGACGCATGGATTATAAGAAGCACCACAATTTTATTGAAAAATTTTTTGTATCCTATTTTGCTCCTCAAAATTTGGGGTGCGTCTTATAATCTTGAGCGTCTTATCTGAAAAAATACGGTATTTGCCTTTCTACCCAAATAATTCTTCTTTTCTCTGCTCTATATAGAACAGGAAGTCTCTTGTCCCTGCATGACTCATTCCCCTCTTCAGCTTCTGACCCAGCTGCTCTGCTCCTCCCCATGCTAGGGACTTTTACAGTGACTTTATGACTCATACAGGGAATATTAAACTCCTGTTTCTACCTAAAGTTAAAAGGCAAAATGAGCAATTGTAGGTACACAGTACTATATAATATGATTGCAATATATTAAGCAAATACAAATTTTTAATTTTGATGGGAGTGCAGCTTTAATGTAATCACAGCAATTTACAAGTGTATATTTGTTTCATTTTGCTACAAGGTGCTGAGCAGTTTCATCTGTTGCATTGCACAGATGGGAGAGACGCCTTTCTACATATTACTGGAGCATTCATTCCATCTGTCAAAAGCTGTTTTCAATTAGTACACAGTACAGCTTGATCTTAACTTTGCTTAAAATGATTAGGCATAAGCCCAAGGCTGTAAAATTCACCTTGATGATGGCAAATGGGCTTACAATTTTTCAAAACGTGTGCCAAGTATAGTCTACACAGCAGTAATGACTTTAAAATTCATATATTCAATGTATGCATATACTGTAAATTAGTGAAGGCTCAGAGAGCAGTTGAATCAGTTTGTAAATAGTAAGTATAGTATTGTATAGACCAGTGGTCCACAACCTAAGTTAGAGCTGAATGGGATGCTAAATGAGAAGGTTGCGAATCACATCCAGAGCCCCTAGAGCAGTGACATCCAGTTCTCGCATCTACCCTCCCCCACAGTAGTGATACCCTGAGCTTCCAATACCAGTATAATGTCAGCCATAGCCGCCCCACCCCCAAAAAAAAAAAAAATAGAAAAAAAAAATATATATTTTCTACACTGCTCAAACAAATAAAGGGAACACTTAAACAACAGAATATAACTAAGTAAATCAAACTTCTGTGAAATCAAACTGTCCAGTAGGAAGCAACACTGATTGACAATCAATTTCACATGCTGTTGTGCAAATGGAATAGACAATAGATGGAAATTATTGGCCATTATCAAGACACCCTCAATAAAGGAGTGGTTCTGCAGGTGGGGACCACAGACCACATCTCAGTACCAATGCTTTCTCGCTGATCCAAAATAAAAAATTCACTGCGCTTATACTCCAAAAACCTAAAATGGATATATGCCAAAAAATAGTTGTACCATAAAGGTACTCTATATATTGACCCCTCACCGCTACTGCCAAATAGCGGCAGACTGAATAACAGACAGTAATTGACAATAGTTATACCGCAGAGGTACTGTGTAAATAAACCCCTCACCGCTGTTAACGGGTAGCGGTAAGCTTAGACACTTACTTGTGAGGTTGTAGAACAAAGTTGCTAAGTTCCGCTGTTAGGCAGTGTATCGC